>NC_063044.1:43934576-44534576 GCF_018812025.1 Megalobrama amblycephala
TATCAAAAATATGTGTTGTGTTAAAGCAGTCAGATATGCATTTGTGCTGTGTGATGTTAGAGCTTTTATAGTGTATTGTAAATTTAACTGTAATATAATAGGCTTTAATAATGCTGTGACAGATGGTATATCTTCTCATTGGGCTGTATTTTATGGATTTTTTATTCTCTGCTGCCACCTGTTGAACTCTAGTGACAAGAGATGAAACACTCTAGTGGTTTTTGTTCAGCCGTGCAAGAACTTTGTGTCTCTGTGTTTGTTTTGCGCAGTAATATGTGGCTGAGTCTTCTGTTGTCAGGCCCGACAGTTTCAGATATACCATATTCTTTGAATTATCTCTGGTGATTTCAGTTCGTCTGTTGAAGGCTTCGGCGTAGTCATGGCTGTTACCATTACTATAAACACGTCCAATCCACACGAGAGGTTTTTCCAGCTTGTTGTCTGATCCAGTGCATGCTACAGCAGTCAAAGCTGAACCCGGATCCTCTACAGGACAGAGTCAGAGTTTCTCCAGGCTTTTTCTGAACCGTGCTTTCAATGGACTCCATACTTTGACATTTTAAACCTAAAAGAAAGATTGAAATGACTTATTTCATTTGAAACATATGTGTACAACTGACAATAGAAATGTGTTTCATGAGAAAACTCACGGTGTACGCTGAATGAGAGCAGCAGTAAGCAGAGTGAACTCTTCATCTTGAAAGTGGTGATATAACGCTCCAGATCCAATCAGAAGCACATAAATACTGAACAAACATACAGGAGTGTTTGATTTGCATTGGAGGGTCACAAGATACAATCATGACTGAAGGACTAAACTATTTAAGAACAGTATGACGTGAATGTGAATATGTACCTTTCTGTTCACTGTTAATGTCACAATACACAATAAGAAAAGTTTTTCTGCATTTTATTTTTTGTTTGTTGATCACACGTGCTCATGCTGTTTGCAGTCAACTAGATAACATGATATTTATTCATGCTGCTTGAAAACTGAATCAACAGAAAAGAGAATCAAAAAAATAAATAAATCTTGTGTGGAAACTGGTGCATGTTAATTTTATCTTTCTAAATAATTATTAGTGTGTCTCAATCAGTGTCTGAAATCTCCAATCGCTCCTCTGAGACAACAGTAACACTGGGTCAAAACAAGCTCAAAACTGAACTTTACTGACCAACAGACTTTATAACCTGATGAAAGCAAAGAGATGCAAGAGGTGATGGATTTTATTGACTTTCTATTGACAAATAATGCTTTATTAGTTTTTGTTAATGGTGGTTATTTTAGCTAATTATGTGTTTTATTTATTAGGTAATTGTTGCTGTTGTACATAAATTTTAATGTCACCAGATGAATATCAGCTGTGAATGATGAACATTTTATGAAAATTGGTTTTGAACTTTTGAGGACAAAACGATCAATACCCTAATGTGAATATGATGATGTTTTTGTAAAGGGAGGCTGTTTGCGTCTGTCACTGTGTATATTTGGCACAATAATACACAGCTGTGTCTTGAGCTTGCATATTATTTCCCTGCAGTGTTATTGTGTTACTGGAGGTGTCTCTGGTGATGCTGAACTTGCTTTTCAGTGAATCCTTGTAGTCTAAGCTTCCACCACTCCAGATCACTCCAATCCACTCCAGAGCTTTTCCTGCAGGCTGACGAATCCAGGCTGTACTATCACTAGTAACTGAATATGAGACTTTACAGTTGATAGTTAGAGTGGCATCAGGATGGACAGTCAGAGACTCAGGCTGAGTGAGTTCATCTGAATGAATACCTGTATCAAATCAAATAATAGCTGTTAGTAAAATAGCATGAAGTTTAAAGATGGTTAACAAGTTTTTTAGCAACAAAATGATGTATCACACAGAAAAGTACACTAAACTTACAGGATACTACTGCCAGAAGCAACACTAAAGATGAAGAGATCATGGTGTGTTTCACAGCACAGTTTGTTCTTCTCTCCCTCTAGTGATCAGATGAATGTATAAACTGACTCATGTCTGCTGTTTAAATATGCAACAGAAGATTTACATAAACACACAGAGCTAATAATCAACTCCGCATGCTAAAAAATATTTATGCTACAGTTCATATCATTTATTCTCTCATAGAGAATTTTATGACATCAAGCTTATGTTTTGTCAACATTTTTTCTCTACTGCACATTTTATATATCTCCATCTAGTTTTCATTCTTTTTCAGGGGTTGATAAAACTAATATTGGTATATTGGAAAGCAACAAAAGCAATAGGTCAGTAATCTGGTTCTGCTGGACCTGCATCTGAAAGTCTAAAGGCCTCAATTTTACCTGTAATAATGAAGCAAAACTTGTGAACTCAGAAAATAAAAATCACTTGAATCAACTCTTGCATTTTTATATTCAGAGGATTTTTCTTTTCATTCAATATGTTTTAGAACTGCTTGTTGTTTATTACTGTATTCACAGTATGATGCTGATATTCATTATTATATTTTGCCCTTGTAGAGTCACTTTCACTTGTAGACTCCTGGAAGAGTCTCTGGTTAATTGAAACATATTTTTAGTTTGTCATTGTAAAATGTGTAGCCATTACCACAAATCTACGTATCAAAAATATGTGTTGTGTTAAAGGAGTCAGATATGCATTTGTGCTGTGTGATGTTAGAGCTTTTATAGTGTATTGTAAATTTAACAGTAATATAATAGGCTTTAATAATGCTGTGACAGATGGTATATCTTCTCATTAGTCTGTATTTTGTGGATTTTTTATTCTCTGCTGCCACCTGTTGAACTCTAGTGACAAGAGATGAAACACTCAAGTGGTTTTTGTTCAGCCGTTCAAGAACTTTGTGTCACTGTGTTTGTTTTGCGCAGTAATATGTGGCTGAGTCTTCTGTTGTCAGGCCCGACAGTTTCAGATATACCATATTCTTTGAATTATCTCTGGTGATTTCAGTTCGTCTGTTGAAGGCTTCAGCATAGTCATGGCTGTTACCATGACTATAAACACGTCCAATCCACACGAGAGGTTTTCCAGCTTGTTGTCTGATCCAGTGCATGCTACAGCAGTCAAAGCTGAACCCGGATCCTCTACAGGACAGAGTCAGAGTTTCTCCAGGCTTTTTCTGAACCGTGCTTTCAATGGACTCCATACTTTGACATTTTAAACCTAAAAGAAAGATTGAAACGACTGATTTCATTTGAAACATATATGTATTAGAACTGACAATAGAAATGTGTTTCATGAGAAAACTCACGGTGTACGCTGAATGAGAGCAGCAGTAAGCAGAGTGAACTCTTCATCTTGAAAGTGGTGATGTGACGCTCCAGATCCAATCAGAAGCACATAAATACTGAACAAACATACAGGAGTGTTTGATTTGCATTGGAGGGTCACAAGATACAATCATAACTGAAAGACTAAACTATTTAAGAACAGTATGACGTGAATGTGAATATGTACCTTTCTGTTCACTGTTATATGTCACAATACACAATAAGAAAAGTTTTTCTGCATTTTATTTTTTGTTTGTTGATCACACGTGCTCATGCTGTTTGCAGTCAACTAGATAACATGATATTTATTCATGCTGCTTGATAACTGAATCAACAGAAAAGAGAATCAAAAAAATAAATAAATCTCGTGTGGAAACTGGTGCATGTTAATTTTATTTTTCTAAATAATTATTAGTGTGTCTCAATCAGTGTCTGAAATCTCCAGTCGCTCCTCTGAGACAACAGTAACACTGGGTCAAAACAAGCTCAAAACTGAACTTTACTGACCAACAGACTTTATAACCTGATGAAAGCAAAGAGATGCAAGAGGTGATGGATTTTATTGACTTTCTATTGACAAATAATGCTTTATTAGTTTTTGTTAATGACAGAAATGACAGTTATTTTAGCTAATTATGTGTTTTATTTATTAGGTAATTGTTGTACATAAATTTTAATGTCACCAGATGAATATCAGCTGTGAATGATGAACATTTTATGAAAATTGGTTTTGAACTTTTGAGGACAAAACGATCAATACCCTAATGTGAATATGATGTTTTTGTACAGGGAGGCTGTTTGCGTCTGTCACTGTGATTCTCTGGCACAATAATACACAGCTGTGTCTTGAGCTTGCATATTATTTCCCTGCAGTGTTATTGTGTTACTGGAGGTGTCTCTGGTGATGCTGAACTTGCTTTTCAGTGAATCCTTGTAGTATAAGCCTCCACCAGAGCTGATCCTGCCAATCCATTCCAGAGCTTTTCCTGCAGGCTGACGAATCCAGCCTGTACTAGAACTAGTAACTGAATATGAGACTTTACAGTTGATAGTTAGAGTGGCATCAGGACGGACAGTCAGAGACTCAGGCTGAGTGAGTTCATCTGAATGAATACCTGTATCAAATCAGATAATAGCTGTTAGTAAAATAGCATGAAGTTTAAAGATGGTTAACAAGTTTTTTAGCAACAAAATGATGCATCACACAGAAAAGTAGACTAAACTTACAGGATACTACTGCCAGAAGCAACACTAAAGATGAAGAGATCATGGTGTGTTTCACAGCACAGTTTGTTCTTCTCTCCCTCTAGTGATCAGATGAATGTATAAACTGACTCATGTCTGCTGTTTAAATATGCAACAGAAGATTTACATAAACACACAGAGCTAATAATCAACTCCGCATGCTAAAAAATATTTATGCTACAGTTCATATAATTTATTCTCTCATAGAGAATTTTATGACATCAAGTTTATGTTTTGTCAACATTTTTTCTCTACTGCACATTTTATATATCTCCATCTAGTTTCATTCTTTTAATTCAGGGGTTGATAAAACTAATATTGGCTTATTGGAAAGCAACAAAAGTAGTAGGTCAGTAATCTGGTTCTGTTGGACCTGCATCTGAAAGACTAAAGGCCTCGATTTTGCCTGTAATAATGAAGCAAAACTTGTGAACTCAGAAAATAAAAATCACTTGAAACAATTGAACACTTGCATTTTTATATTCCTATATTAGAGTATTTGTATTATTATGCAAGATGTTTTAGAACTGCTTGTTGATTATTACTGTTTTCACAGTAAGATGCTGATATTCATTATTATATTTTGCCCTTGTAGAGTCACTTTCACTTGTAGACTCCTGGAAGAGTCTCTGGTTAATTGAAACATATTTTTAGTTTGTCACTGTAAAATGTGTAGCCATTACCACAAATCTACATATCAAAAATATGTGTTGTGTTAAAGGAGTCAGATATGCATTTGTGCTGTGTGATGTTAGAGCTTTTATAGTGAACTTCACTGTAAATTTAACTGTAATATAATAGGCTTTAATAATGATGTGACAGATGGTATATCTTGTCATTAGGCTGTATTTTGTGGATTTTTTATTCTCTGCTGCCACCTGTTGAACTCTAGTGACAAGAGATGAAACACTCAAGTGGTTTTTGTTCAGCCGTGCAAGAACTTTGTGTCACTGTGTTTGTTTTGCGCAGTAATATGTGGCTGAGTCTTCTGTTGTCAGGCCCGACAGTTTCAGATATACCATATTCTTTGAATTATCTCTGGTGATTTCAGTTCGTCTGTTGAAGGCTTCGGCGTAGTCATGGCTGTTACCATCACTATTAACACGTCCAATCCACACGAGAGGTTTTCCAGCTTGTTGTCTGATCCAGTGCATGCTACAGCAGTCAAAGCTAAACCCGGATCCTCTACAGGACAGAGTCAGAGTTTCTCCAGGCTTTTTCTGAACCGTGCTTTCAATGGACTCCATACTTTGACATTTTAAACCTAAAAGGAAGATTGAAACGACTGATTTCATTTGAAACATATATGTATTAGAACTGACAATAGAAATGTGTTTCATGAGGAAACTCACGGTGTACGCTGAATGAGAGCAGCAGTAAGCAGAGTGAACTCTTCATCTTGAAAGTGGTGATGTGACGCTCCAGATCCAATCAGAAGCACATAAATACTGAACAAACATACAGGAGTGATTGATTTGCATTGGAGGGTCACAAGATACAATCATGACTGAAGGACTAAACTATTTAAGAACAGTATGACGTGAATGTGAATATGTACCTTTCTGTTCACTGTTAATGTCACAATACACAATAAGAAAAGTTTTTCTGCATTTTATTTTTTGTTTGTTGATCACACGTGCTCATGCTGTTTGCAGTCAACTAGATAACATGATATTTATTCATGCTGCTTGATAACTGAATCAACAGAAAAGAGAATCAAAAATAATAATAATCTTGTGTGGGAACAGGTGCATGTTAATTTTATATTTCTAAATAATTATTAGTGCTGCTCAATCAGTGTCTGAAATCTCCAGTCGCTCCTCTGAGACAACAGTAACACTGGGTCAAAACAAGCTCAAAACTGAACTTTACTGACCAACAGACTTTATAACCTGATGAAAGCAAAGAGATGCAAGAGGTGATGGATTTTATTGATGGATGGAGAGAATTTTAATGTCATCAGATGAATATCAGCTGTGAATGTTGAACATTTTATGAAAATTGGTTTTGAACTTTTGAGGATAAAACAAGATAAATACCCTAATGTGAATATGATGATGTTTTTGTACAGGGAGGCTGTTTGCGTCTGTCACTGTGATTCTCTGGCACAATAATACACAGCTGTGTCTTGAGCTTGCATATTATTTCCCTGCAGTGTTATTGTGTTACTGGAGGTGTCTCTGGTGATGCTGAACTTGCTTTTCAGTGAATCCTTGTAGTATAAGCTTCCAGCATAGCCGATCCAGCCAATCCATTCCAGATCTTTTCCTGCAGGCTGACGAATCCAGGCTGTATGATAACTAGTAACTGAATATGAGACTTTACAGTTGATAGTTAGAGTGGCATCAGGACGGACAGTCAGAGACTCAGGCTGAGTGAGTTCATCTGAATGAATACCTGTATCAAATCAAATAATAGCTGTTAGTAAAATAGCATGAAGTTTAAAGATGGTTAACAAGCTTTTTAGCAACAAAATGATGTATCACACAGAAAAGTAGACTAAACTTACAGGATACTACTGCCAGAAGCAACACTAAAGATGAAGAGATCATGGTGTGTTTCACAGCACAGTTTGTTCTTCTCTCCCTCTAGTGATCAGATGAATGTATAAACTGACTCATGTCTGCTGTTTAAATATGCAACAGAAGATTTACATAAACACTCAGAGCTAATAATCAACTCCACAAGCTCAAACAACAAGAATATTGGGATTACATGAAGAGGCATCATCACACTGTCCTGAACTTTTAGTTATTACTGATATGAAGTTCATTAGCAGAAAATGTGGTAACACTTTAGAATAACTCACGCTATGAAGCATTAGTTAAGCATTAGTAAATAGTTAATTCATCATTTATAAAACATTAATAGACATTAGTAAGCCATTTATAAATACAGCTATAAATGCTTTGTTCTTGATTTATAAGCGTATCTATAATGAGTTTAATAATTGTATTTTCATTCTTTATTAATGATCAATTTATCATTTCTAAATTATGTATTACATTATTCACAAACCAGTAATTTAGGAGTTGTCAGTGGTTCATAAGATCATTTAGGAAGTGTAAGTAAATGATTAATAAAATATTTAAATGTACATTTATGCATCTTATTATTTAGACATATAGTATTAGTTACTCAGTGTGTTAATAAATGCTTTATTAACATATTCCTAGTGTCAAAACTACCTCGGTACTAACTTTAAAACATTAGAGAACAGCAGTGCAGAAGATCACTGAACCTTTAAATCTCATTTATAAAAGCTTTACAAAGCATAAATAGTCCTCACTTTAGATGAGCTCACAAAAATAGTCAACTGACTGCTTCTAAATGTTTTATAATTATCTGAATTAATCATGAATTGCAGTAGGAATATGTGTTAATAAAACATTTACTAACACACTAAGTAACTATTACTATGTGTCTAAATAATAAGATGTATAAATGAATGTTTAAATAGTTTATTAATCATTTACTTACACTTACTAAATGAACTACTGACAACTCCTAAATAACTGGTTTGTAAATAATGTAATAATTTAGAAATAATAAATTGATTATTAATAAAGTATGAAAATACAATTATTAAACACATTATAGATATGCTTATAAATCAAGAATAAAGCAATTATAGCCGTATTGGTAACACTTTACAATAAGGTTGTATTAGTTAACATTAGTTAATGCATTAGTTAACGTTAACTAACCATGAAGAACACCTCTGTTCAGCATTAGTTAATGTTTGTTAACGTTAACTCACGCATGTATTAATGCATTTATTCACGTTAACGGTGCAATTATGTAAAATTAGTTCATGCATTAGTTAACATTAACTAACCATGAACAACACCTCTGTTCAGCATTAGTTAAACTTTATTAACGTTAACTCACGCATATATTAATGCATGTATTCACGTTGACAGTGCAAGTCGCTAACATTAGTTAATGCATTGGTTAACATTAACAACAACACATTAGTTTATGTAGCAGTTGACACATTTCTAACTCTCCACTCACTTACACTAAATTAAGGTAAAAAATGCCATTGTGTACCTTATTAGCATTATTTATTAACAAGGCATTGATTTGGGCTGTAAATATAATTACGAAGTGCAAACCATCTGAACATTAACAGATATGTTGTTCATGTTTATATGCATTTTACTATCATTACTTACCATTAACAAAGCATTTATTAATGGAATTTGTGAACCTTATTGTAAAGTGTACACTATTTCATCATTAACTGATGAGTTACTAACATTTGTAGATCCTTTATTAACATGACTTACCATTAACAAAGCATTTATTAATGGATTTGTGAACCTTATTGTAAAGTGTACACTATTTCATTATTAACTGATGTGTTACTAACATTTGTTGACCCTTTATTAACATGACTTACCATTAACAAAGCATTTAAATAATAATAAAAAAAAGTCTGTAATTGTTTACCCATTTTGTAATATTTAGTTTGTTTGCTGTGAGGCGTTTTCTCCTATGCAGTGAATGTCAATGCATAAGACACACCAAAGCACAACATAAATTCACAAATCACATCAACTTTATTTGTTCGCTGTACTCCAAATCTTTATAATCCATATGTTTGTAGGGAACATATCCAAATTCTGCGCTTTTTCTGGCGATCTTCATCTTCATTCCCAGCAGCGACCGTCATAGTCAAAGCCCGCGCTCGCTATGATTCAAATTTGAAAGTCGCGCGCGCCCACGAGATCCGTTACGGCATGGTTTACGGCACTGATATCAAACGCTTATTGGTTCTCACCTGCTTCGTCACAGATTGCGACATGCCGTGTTTCAGTGGATTGACATTTGAGTGCGCGGCTGTGCACCTTCACAGAGAGAAGACGGATTCATCATATTTTCATAGATTAATAACTTAAATTCTGCTCTGTACCCTAGAAAAACTATTACCGCCAGAGAGGACCGTGACTGCAACTCATCATCATTTGAACTAACGTACTTTCGGTACCACTTTTGACATTTTCGCAAAAAAAAAAAAAAATTATTGTGATTACGCTTGTCTCTTATGCTTTTATTTAGAACTGTACGGAGTTTTACGAAATGTTTATGGGTAGGTGTGGATTATTGGCTCAAAATATCGTTTAATTACATTAATGAATGCTTTGTTAATGATAAGTCATGTTAAGGGGTCTACAAATGTTAGTAACTCATCAGTTAATGATGAAATAGTGTACACTTTACAATAAGGTTCACAAATCCATTAATAAATGCTTTGTTAATGGTAAGTCATGTTAATAAAGGATCTACAAATGTTAGTAACTCATCAGTTAATGATGAAATAGTGTACACTTTACAATAAGGTTCACAAATTCCATTAATAAATGCTTTGTTAATGGTAAGTCATGTTAATAAAGGATCTACAAATGTTAGTAACTCATCAGTTAATGTTGAAATAGTGTACACTTTACAATAAGGTTCACAAATCCATTAATAAATGCTTTGTTAATGGTAAGTCATGTTAATAAAGGATCTACAAATGTTAGTAACTCATCAGTTAATGATGAAATAGTGTACACTTTACAATAAGGTTCACAAATCCATTAATAAATGCTTTGTTAATGGTAAGTCATGTTAATAAAGGATCTACAAATGTTAGTAACTCATCAGTTAATGTTGAAATAGTGTACACTTTACAATAAGGTTCACAAATCCATTAATAAATGCTTTGTTAATGGTAAGTAATGATAGTAAATTGCATATAAACATGAACAACATATCTGTTAATGTTCAGATGGTTTGCACTTTGTAATTATATTTACAGCCCAAATCAATGCCTTGTTAATAAATAATGCTAATAAGGTACACAATGGTATTTTTTTACCTTAATTTAGTGTAAGTGAGTGGAGAGTTAGAAATGTGTCAACTGCTACATAAACTAATGTAAGTACAGTAAGTTAACCGTAAAACATTAAGGCTAAATAAGAGGCATTGTTCATGATTAGTTCATGTTATCTAATGCATTAACTAATGTTAACTACTTGTGCTGTTAATATGAATAGATTCATTAATATATGCGTGATTTAACGTTAACAATGATTAACTAATGCATTAACTAATGTTAACTAATTGCGCTGTTCACAGGAACAGATATGCGTGAGTTAATGTTAATAAAGTTTAACTAATGCTGAACAGAGGTGTTGTTCATGGTTAGTTAATGTTAACTAATGCATTAACTAATGTTAACTACTTGCGCTGTTAACGTGAATTCATGCATTAATATATGCGTGAGTTAACGTTAATAAAGTTTAACTAATGCTGAACAGAGGTGTTGTTCATGGTTAGTTAATGTTAACTAATGCATTAACTAATGTTAACTACTTGCGCTGTTAACGTGAATAGATGCATTAATACATGCGTGTTTTAACGTTAACAAACATTAACTAATGCTGAACAGAGGTGTTGTTCATGGTTAGTTAACGTTAACTTAGGGCTGGACAATAATTCAATATCAATATATATATCGCGATATAATTTTTTTCGATAACGGTGATATGATTTTTAAACACATTTCCGGTATTTCGATATATACATTACAACATTTCTGACTGACTTGAGGCGCAGCCGTTAGAAAGAGCAGAACGCGATTGGCCATTGGCGTGATGACGTACACCACAGAGACACGCAGCCATCAGCCAGTGCTCAGCATTAATATGGTTTGTTTAAAATAGCAACATGGAAAACAGACAGACAGAGTTCAGATAATGTATGTTTCAGTCGATGGATGCGCAAAACGTTACAACAACGATAATCAAAAAGCGTGGACAAAACAGTCACTCTTTGTAAACTGTTAACAGCTAGTGCCGTCTGCTCTAATGTCCAGTCATTTACGCCGTCATAGCGCGCGAGCGTATGTGAGACCTGAACAGCACACGATGCTATCTGTTTAAACTAAACTCATTTAAGCTTTGCTGATTTAAACCTTCAAGAACAAGACGCGAAAGAGAACTCGCACGCGCTGTGAGAAGATTTGTGTGCGCTCATCCGACGCGCGCACACGCTTATTTCAGACAGCGCGCAAATACTGACTTCTCTTTCAAGTCTTGCGCTTCGGCGGACAAATTCATACAAAAATTAAGTCAGCATGCCCGTCTTGGCGAGTATCCTAGCAAACATAGTCGGCTATGTCTTAAGTGAACGTATAACAGTCGAGAAAGACAGCGCATGTGTAACAGTATATGTAGCTACTGGATCGTGCATGTCTTAAAGGGGAAAAAAACTATTCCTGCTGCCTGTTTTTAATGTTAAATCAAACAACAAATAACAAAGAAATCACTCACTGCTCTTGACTGAATAGTTTTTGTAACTTCAATAATGATTCATCTTTATTTATTTTATACAGTAAAGATAATATGCAGTGTTATTTTATATTTGATTACTTTATCCATTTTCTGTACCTGAAAACTACTGTTAGATACCTGAAAACCTGAAAAGCACTGTTTATTTTATTTGAATATTTGCTTTATTGTACTTATTTGTGATGTACTTATTTGCTTGTAGTTTGATCGTTTGTTCTTATTTTCTTTATTTTTATTTGACAGTAGTCTTATTTTTAGGGTCACGGTTTCGGTATGTGCACATACCGAACTGTACCAAAACTGTGACCCTAAAACCGTGATACGAACCGGACCATGAGCAATTTGAACCATTGCACCCCTAGTGTCATCAACACTCAACAATGTCCCTGCCCCAGCAATGTGTTTTTGTTGTTTCTCACTGTTTTTTTCTGTTTTTACTGTTCACAATCTTTATCTTGGCTGAAGCACTTTTGTTTTAATCTATATTAAGGATAATAAAATCAGCCTACGTTATAGTTTAATGTTAAAGATATTAATATTACAAAAGTGAGTGAGTCTTATGTTTATTTTTTATGTTTGTATGAAGGCTAAATACAAATAAAAGCTGAACATACATTTATTTCTACTGTTTTTATATCTAAAATATTACATAGTTTTATAGGAAGAGATTTCATAGATTTGGCAAATTCATTTTTCAGACATTGTGGCCGTTCTTGGCAGTTTTTCTGAGGCTATTATATAGTTCATATCGATATCGGAATTATATCGTATCGACCGAAATTAAGAATTATATCGTGATATAAATTTTGGCCATATCGTCCAGCCCTACGTTAACTAATGCATTAACTAATGTTAACTAATACAACCTTATTGTAAAGTGTTACCGCTGTATTTATAAACTACTTACTAATGTCTATTAATGCTTTATAAGTGATGAAATAACTATTAACTAATGCTTAACTAATGCTTCATAGTGTGCAGTTATTATAAAGTGTTACCGAAAATGAAAACAGTTTATTGTGACTGTAAGTGATTCAAACTATCAAAATGTAAAATTAAGTATTCTTTGATTGAACTGGTCATGATCAGAGCATTTATGTTTAAACATATGTCTTAGAGATTTTGTATTATTTATTGCATATATTAATTATATTTGTGTTATTATTTTATTGATGTTACATCTGACAGAAACAACAGCAGTAATAATGTATGTTTCTGTTGGGTCATCATCAGAAAGACTTGCTTTTCTCACCTGTTCAGTGAATTTAAATAAATTTTAAGTTTTAAAATTAGCATGCAGATTGTCTGATCTGGTTTCAGCAATGGACCTGTAATGGTGCCTGTCTTGTTATTGAATAAGCTTAGCTAACAATCAGTGGCGTAGCGTCTGGGCATGCAGGGTATGCACATGCATATGGGCACATATCTATTATTGACCGGTATTCACATTTCTGTCATTATAAATTGGCTTTCTGAAACTTATGCATGCAGTAATGTAAGTAGTACAGAATTTTAAACGGCTACGTCTGCACATTTTAATATACTGCACAAGATGCGAATAAATGTAACTGGTACACTCCCTGGGGTGGATACTTATTATTCAACAAAATAAAACGTGATGGAAATATATTTAGAGAAGAAACTTGTAGTAAATTTATTAGGTATAAAACATGTGCATTAAAAAAGTCTGTGACAGAATAATTAATTCATAACTGGAATAATCTTTGGACTCATCGCATCTATGATCGTTCCGAAATTCCAAAGCCCGAGTCAAATCGGTGGAATTCAAACTTGGACTATGTCGAGAAGCTGTTTTTTTCAAAGTCATAATGATGGAGGAGCCTGGTAACACTTTAGAATACTGATCCTTCATAAATGAATAACTACACAGGAACAAATGAATAATGCATTATTAACACTCTAGTAACTACTATTAACTAACAAGTAACTCTGATGAATGAATTAGTAAGTAATAGTGCTAAACACAGCTGCTAAAAAGATGATTGCGTTGAGATGAAAACCTCCTCATTCACTTTCTGTTAAACGATTCTTACATTTTTGGATGTGATTTTTCTAGAACTGTCTCCTGCTCGAGTTCTTTTGACTTTTGAAATGCTTTGTAATATTTTGTTGTTCTTTTCTTTTGTTTCTTCTATTATATAATGAAGCAAGAAACATTAATGCAATATCTCTGATCTGCTGAACTGGGCGTCACAAAGGCAGACAGTGTCCTCTATTGTAATATCAGCAGTATTCTCATTAAAGATTAATAACTTTACTGTGACTGCACACAGCAAAAGAAAAGAAAAAAAGGGGGGGGGGGGCATAACTTTGTTGTTACAGCAGCAAAGAAAGGTCTGCAGCTCATTTCTCAAATAATTGTTTGGCTGTAAAACACTGATATTTATTGCTGGAAGTGTCTCTGGTAATTTGAAATCTACTTTTCAGGTTATTACAGTAATATGTGTCACCGCTATAACATATTCTTCCAACCCATTCCAGAGCTTTTCCTGCAGCCTGTCATATGAAGTCAGTGCAGTAGCTGCTGTCAGTCAATGAATATCCAGAGATCTTACAGGACAGAGTCAAAACCTGACCAGGCCTTAAGACCACAGAATCAGTCTGGGTCAGTTCAACACAGTGGACACCTGGAGAAACAAATATGGACTGACAAGTTAGAGAAATTAAAACATTTTTTATAACCATGTTTAAGAATTTTTTATTATGAAGTATTTCTATAGAAACAATGGAGACTTACGAGAGACACGACCGTAGAAACAACCAGAGAGATGAGGAGACCATAGTTTGAGAAGTGTGAGAGCAAGCTGTTTCTTTTCCTCTTAATCATCAAATAAAGAGGAGGAGAAAGAATATTTGCATACAGTTCTGCAGATTTCAGTATGTTCAGATGTTCTATATTTTACTCATTCAAAAAGTCTCTGAATTGTCAATTACAGTGAACAAATGGATTCAACTGTCATCAGAGCTAATGACCTCTGTATCTGTTAAAAGCAGTTGATTTCATGTTTTTGAAAGAGAAATAAAGATAATAATTATATTAGCTAAATCAAATTATACAAAAATATGGTGTTCTTTTTTCAGAAATTTGATTTCCGTTTTATCGTGTATTTCCTCGATACAGATGGACTAGTTTTCATTAGTGGTGGGGGAGAGC
This sequence comes from Megalobrama amblycephala, assembly GCF_018812025.1. NCBI lineage: Eukaryota > Metazoa > Chordata > Actinopteri > Cypriniformes > Xenocyprididae > Megalobrama > Megalobrama amblycephala. The sequence continues at coordinate 43,949,602 of NC_063044.1, forward strand.
GGTGACTCTTTCTGCAGGGTAAATCGTTACACCAGTAGGTGGCGACAAGTGACTGTGTTTATGAGTGAATCATTGAGTCGTTCATTCAACCTATTCGTTCAAAAACACTGATTCATTCAGGAAGTAAACACCACTATTGTGTGTTGCTCTGAGGTGCGGTGGTTAATTCTGTTGTGGCTTCATTTGGAAATATCTACAGTGATACAGTGAAAATAGGCAAAGTATCTGGCAATACTGTGTCTAAAATGTATGTTTCTTAATATTATCTTATTATATCTTAATGTTTATCAAACTATTGTATAAAAATCAATATCACAATTGTGACTTTGTCCTGAATTGGCCTATAATCACGTCTGTGATTACTAATTACAGCTGTGCTGATAACAACAGCCCTCCTGCTTGTGTAATATTGTTTAGTTAGTATTTATATGAACATGTTTGTTTTTTGATGACAGAGGGAAGCTTACAGTAGCCTATATGTCGCTGTGATTTTGATTCAGTAAAATGCAGTCATGAGCCTCTGCAGGTCAAATAATGGCCTAGACCAGAACATAGTGTATCACAGCATAAGCATAATTCACACAAAATAGGGGCAGGACTGTATTGGAAACAATGGAAATTTAAAAGTGCCCACTTTTTTCATTACCATTTTAAAATGTTAGAACGAGTTTTTCTAACTGATTATTTTAATGTGATGCAATGCAGCTGATAAGTTAATATTTATCATCTGTTTATGTGAATGAGGAAGTGGTTTTTGTATTGCTTTGACCCTGAACTCATTCACAGTGACTCTTTAGCACAATATTAATTTAGCACAATATTAAGAACAATAAGAACTCTTAAGAACTCTTTAGCACAATATTAAGAACAATATTAAATGTTAGAAACATGTTATAATGTTACATTGTTGCACTCTTAATGATTATCTTATGCAGTGACTCACATGGTAAAACTGCCAGAATTACAAATACAAGAATCTTCTTAAACATGGTGTATTTAAGTTTAAACCAGAAAGAAAGACTTTGTTCCTAGAGTTCAGATGTCTGTTCAGATCACAAAGTTTGACACGTTTAAAGAAGGAAGGTGATTTGCATATATTAAAATCAAAGAACTGATGGTAAGAAAGATTGACGTATGTTTGGTCCAGATTTAGATTTCAATGGTTAATGTTTGAGATCTTCATAAACAGACCTTTTTTTTTCTTTTTCTTTTTTCTATTATTAGAGATAAAAGTCATTTTTGTGTATTGTATTATTTTTCATTTTTAATTCTTTAATGGATTTTAATGTAATTGATTTTAATTATAATATGCAATTCAGATATGACTACAAACCCCATTTCCAGAAAAGTTGGGATATTTTGTAAAATACAGTAAAATCAAGATTCTGTGATTTATTAGTTTTCTTGAAAATTTATTTAACTGACGAAAGTACAAAGAAAAGTTGGTCTTAAGTGTATTTTGTAAATATAAATCTTAAGTGTATTTTGTAAATATGAACAAATTTCGATTTTGATGGCTGCAACACACTCCAAAAAAGTTGGGACAGAGGCAAAATAATAGAGAAAAGGTTATAGAATATCAGAGTTAAACAATTTTGAAACAGTCCACAATAAGCAGGTGAATTGGTAATAGGTGAGGGGATCGTGATTGGGTATAAAAGGAGCATCTCAGTCTTTGCAAGCAAAGATGGGTCATGGCTCACCACTTTGTGCCAAATTTCATGACAGAATTGTCAGACAAATCAAAAATCACATTTCTTAATGCAAGATTGCAAATTATTTAGGTCTTTCGCCATCTGCATGCATAATATTGTGAAAAGATTCAGGGAATCCAGAGAAATCTCAGTCCGCGTTGGGCCAGGCAAGAGACCTCTGTTAAATGTGTGTGATCTTCAAGCTCTCAGATGGCACTGCATGAGAAACCGTCATGCTGCTGTGTTAGAAATAGCCACATGGGCTCGGGAGTACTTTGGAAAACCATCGTCACTTAACACAGTCTGCCGCTGCATCAGGAAATGCAACTTGAATCTCTGTTACGCAAGGAGAAATCTATACATCAGTTCTATACAGAGATGGCACCGAGTTCTCTGGGCCTGAGCTCATCTCAGATGGTCCAAAAAAAAGTGGAAATGTGTGCTGTGGTCAGATAAGTCCAAGTTTCAACTTGTTTTTGGAAAAAACGGACATTGAGTTCTCCCAAAGACGAAAGGGACCATCCAGACTTTCATCAGCGACTTGTGCAAAATCAAACATCTGTCTTGGTATGAGGTGCATCAGTGCAAGCAGTATGGGTGACTATATGTGTGAAGGAATCATTGACATGGAGGCGTATACTGGGATTGTACAGAGACATAAACTGCCATAAAGATGGCATCTTTCCTGGGAAGCAAGACAATGTCAGGCCTCATTCTGCACATGCTAAAACAGAGAGGTTTCTAGACGCTCTACACCATAGAGGGGATGTGCTTGACTGTCTGTCTGCAGTCCAGATCTGACTCCTGTTGAAAATAGATGGCCCATCATGAAAAGGAGAATCAGACAAGGATGACCACAGACTGTTGAGCAGCTGTCTTGTATCGGGCGGGATTGGGCAAAAACTTCACTTGCAAAACTTCAACAATTAGTATCCTCAGTTCCCATACAATTAAAAAGTGTAAATAAAGGAAAAGGTGATGTGACACAATGGTAAACATGCCTCTGTCCCAACTTTTTTGGAGTGTGTTGCAGCCTTCAAAATCAAAATTTGTTTATATTTACAAAATACACTTAAGTTGGTCAGTGAAAACACTGAACATCTTTTCTTTGTACTTTTGTTGGTTAAATAAAGGTTAAAGAGAATTAACAAACCACAGATTCTTGATTTTATTGCATTTAGTCTACATTTTTTAAATAACACAATATTGAAAGTTTAAAACCACTAAAAAACAATGTAGAAAAATAAATTATAAGACAATATCAATTCAACTGATGCATTACAGCCATCTATTGGTGTTTGGCCAATACTGTTGTAAGACTCACAGATTAAAGCGCTTCAGTTCATTGACAGACACAGATCTGTGCTGTTGAAACAGTGGCTAAAAACTCAAACACAGGGTCAAAACAAAGACATAAAAATCTTTTAAACTTTCCTTCGAGTCTGGCTTTGGCAATCTTAAAGAAAGCAAAGCCAATGTCGTGAGACAGATAGAAGAGATTACTGATTTTATTGACTTCTTCACGAGTTCGTGTGACCATATAATCTTAGCGTAAGTGGTAAACAGATTTGGCTTGCTGTCTGCTATAGAGGGGCTCGGAAAGAATATCCTACTCGAGCTCCGATTGCTCCCCTATAACAGGCAAAAATAAGTACAAAAGGAGGAGAAGGGGAGGAGGAGGGATGCCAAAAGAAACTAACAGGAAGAGGTAAGATGCTGGTTTTATAATTGGAAGATTAGATGGGCGTACTCCTCCCGAAATTACGTTTATTATCTTCACCTATTCAAACATATAATACTTCATCTGTAAATCTGTTGTTATAAAACTTTTGAGGAAAAAACATGACGAATACTCTAATTTGTACAATTATATGATGTTTTTGTACAGGGAGGCTGTTGGCGTCTGTCACTGTGATTCTCTGGCACAATAATACACAGCTGTGTCTTGAGCTTGCATATTATTTCCCTGCAGTGTTATTGTGTTACTGGAGGTGTCTCTGGTGATGCTGAACTTGCTTTTCAGTGAATCCTTGTAGTCTAAGCTTCCACCACTCCAGATCACTCCAATCCATTCCAGAGCTTTTCCTGCAGGCTGACGAATCCAGGCTGTACTATCACTAGTTACTGAATATGAGACTTTACAGTTGATAGTTAGAGTGGCATCAGGACGGACAGTCAGAGACTCAGGCTGAGTGAGTTCATCTGAATGAATACCTGTATCAAATCAAATAATAGCTGTTAGTAAAATAGCATGAAGTTTAAAGATGGTTAACAAGTTTTTTAGCTACAAAATGATGTATCACACAGAAAAGTAGACTAAACTTACAGGATACTACTGCCAGAAGCAACACTAAAGATGAAGAGATCATGGTGTGTTTCACAGCACAGTTTGTTCTTCTCTCCCTCTAGTGATCAGATGAATGTATAAACTGACTCATGTCTGCTGTTTAAATATGCAACAGAAGATTTACATAAACACTCAGAGCTAATAATCAACTCCGCATGCTAAAAAATATTTATGCTACAGTTCATATAATTTATTCTCTCATAGAGAATTTTATGACATCAAGTTTATGTTTTGTCAACATTTTTTCTCTACTGCACATTTTATATATCTCCATCTAGTTTAATTATTTTAATTCAGGGGTTGATAAAACTAATATTGGTATATTGGAAAGCAACAAAAGCAGTAGGTCAGTAATCTGGTTCTGTTGGACCTGCATCTGAAAGTCTAAAGGCCTCGATTTTGCCTGTAATAATGAAGCAAAACTTGTGAACTCAGAAAATAAAAATCACTTGAAACAATTGAACACTTGCATTTTTATATTCCTATATTAGAGTATTTGTATTATTATTCAAGATGTTTTAGAACTGCTTGTTGTTTATTACTGTTTTCACAGTAAGATGCTGATATTCATTATTATATTTTGCCCTTGTAGAGTCACTTTCACTTGTAGACTCCTGGAAGAGTCTCTGGTTAATTGAAACATATTTTTAGTTTGTCACTGTAAAATGTGTAGCCATTACCACAAATCTACGTATCAAAAATATGTGTTGTGTTAAAGCAGTCAGATATGCATTTGTGCTGTGTAAGGTTAGAGCTTTTATAGTGTATTGTAAATTTAACAGTAATATAATAGGCTTTAATAATGATGTGACAAATGGTATATCTTGTCATTAGGCTGTATTTTATGGATTTTTTATTCTCTGCTGCCACCTGTTGAACTCTAGTGACAAGAGATGAAACACTCAAGTGGTTTTTGTTCAGCCGTGCAAGAACTTTGTGTCTCTGTGTTTGTTTTGCGCAGTAATATGTGGCTGAGTCTTCTGTTGTCAGGCCCGACAGTTTCAGATATACCATATTCTTTGAATTATCTCTGGTGATTTCAGTTCGTCTGTTGAAGGGTTCAGCGTAATCATGGCCGCTGCCATCACTATTAACACGTCCAATCCACACGAGAGGTTTTCCAGCTTGTTGTCTGATCCAGTGCATGCTACAGCAGTCAAAGCTGAACCCGGATCCTCTACAGGACAGAGTCAGAGTTTCTCCAGGCTTTTTCTGAACCGTGCTTTCAATGGACTCCATACTTTGACATTTTAAACCTAAAAGGAAGATTGAAACGACTGATTTCATTTGAAACATATATGTATTAGAACTGACAATAGAAATGTGTTTCATGAGGAAACTCACGGTGTACGCTGAATGAGAGCAGCAGTAAGCAGAGTGAACTCTTCATCTTGAAAGTGGTGATGTGACGCTCCAGATCCAATCAGAAGCACATAAATACTGAACAAACATACAGGAGTGTTTGATTTGCATTGGAGGGTCACAAGATACAATCATGACTGAAGGACTAAACTATTTAAGAACAGTATGACGTGAATGTGAATATGTACCTTTCTGTTCACTGTTAATGTCACAATACACAATAAGAAAAGTTTTTCTGCATTTTATTTTTTGTTTGTTGATCACACGTGCTCATGCTGTTTGCAGTCAACTAGATAACATGATATTTATTCTTGCTGCTTGATAACTGAATCAACAGAAAAGAGAATCGAAAAAATAAAAAATCTCGTGTGGGAACAGGTGCATGTTAATTTTATCTTTCTAAATAATTATTAGTGTGTCTCAATCAGTGGCTGAAATCTCCAATCGCTCCTCTGAGACAACAGTAACACTGGATCAAAACAAGCTCAAAACTGAACTTTACTGACCAACAGACTTTATAACCTGATGAAAGCAAAGAGATGCAAGAGCTGATGGATTTCATTGATGGATGGAGAGAATTTTAATGTCATCAGATGAATATCAGCTGTGAATGTTGAACATTTTATGAAAATTGGTTTTGAACTTTTGAGGACAAAATGATAAATACCCTAATGTGAATATGATTATGTTTTTGTACAGGGAGGCTGTTTGTGTCTGTCACTGTGATTCTCTGGCACAATAATACACAGCTGTGTCTTGAGCTTGCATATTATTTCCCTGCAGTGTTATTGTGTTACTGGAGGTGTCTCTGGTGATGCTGAACTTGCTTTTCAGTGAATCCTTGTAGTATAAGTCTCCATCACTCCAGATCAATCCAATCCACTCCAGAGCTTTTCCTGCAGGCTGACGAATCCAGGCTGTATGATAACTAGTAACTGAATATGAGACTTTACAGTTGATAGTTAGAGTGGCATCAGGACGGACAGTCAGAGACTCAGGCTGAGTGAGTTCATATGAATGAATACCTGTATCAAATCAAATAATAGCTGTTAGTAAAATAGCATAAAGTTTAAAGATGGTTAATAAGCTTTTTAGCAACAAAATGATGCATCACACAGAAAAGTAGACTAAACTTACAGGATACTACTGCCAGAAGCAACACTAAAGATGAAGAGATCATGGTGTGTTTCACAGCACAGTTTGTTCTTCTCTCCCTCTAGTGATCAGATGAATGTATAAACTGACTCATGTCTGCTGTTTAAATATGCAACAGAAGATTTACATAAACACTCAGAGCTAATAATCAACTCCACAAGCTCAAACAACAAGAATATTGGGATTACATGAAGAGGCATCATCACACTGTCCTGAACTTTTAGTTATTATTGATATGAAGTTCATTAGCAGAAAATATAAACAGTTTATTGTGACTGTAAGTGATTCAAACTCAAATGTAAAATGTATTCTTCGATTGAATTTGCCCTGATCAGAGCATTTATGCCAATTAAAGTTATACAATGAATATGTCTTGTTCTTTTTTATTGCATATATTAATTATATTTGTGTTATTATTTTATTGATGTTACATCTGACAGAAACAACATCAGTAATAATGTATGTTTCTGTTGGGTCATCATCAGAAACACTTGCTTTTCTCACCTGTTCAGTGAATTGAAATAAATATTAAGTTTTAAAATTAGCATGCAGATTGTCTGATCTGGTTTCAGCAATGGACCTGTAACAGTGCCTGACTTGTTATTGAATAAGCTTAGCTAACAATGTTGAATATTAATAATAAGCATAAGCGCACTAGCTGTCCTGACAGCTGCTAAAAAGACGATTGCGTTGAGATGAAAACCTCTTCATTCACTTTCTGTTAAACGATTCTTACATTTTTTTTTTTTTTTCCTTTTGACTGTTTTCTTGTGATTTTGAAATGCTTTGTAATGTTGATTTGTTTTGTTTTCTTTTCTTTTCTTTTCTTTTCCTTCTTCTTTTAAAAATGAAGCAAGAAACATTAATCCTATACAATACCTCTGATCTGCTGGACTTGCCTTTGGAGAAGAGCTTTTGTTGATTTTGTACTCAGAAAATGTAAGTATTACTACTAAAGATAAGATTACCCCAGAATGAACTGCATTGCTAGCACACACCAACACTTACACACAATAATAATGATAAATGCTGACCAATACTTAATTATATTACTTTTTTAAATCAAAATTATGTTTTTGCAGTCAAGCAATGAATTAATGCATGATTAATAAAATAATTATATTTTATTTACTGACAACAATAGGAAACATAAATGAGTAAAAGAATGAATATAAGTAACCATCACAATACATAAGTAAATATATACAATTCAACAACACATGAAACTAAGCTTTTTTTTTTTAAACTTATTGTTATCTCAACATAGCTGTGCCAATTCTGCAGCTTTATTTTGATGAAGCAGCTGACCACCGCGAACACCTTCGCCTGTCTTTGCCATCCAAGAAGATGTGCGGGACAATCTGGCTGGCGCTGTGTCTTCTCCAATCATCTGTGTGCTCTCCATGAGCATTACTACCTATAAAACATTTAAACAGATTAAAACGTTTTACAATTCATGTCAGCATTCTGTTTCTTGCCTTATTTCATTTAATATTTGTACAATTAAATGCTAATTTCTGTTGTAGCATTATTACTTTAGTGGTGTGGTGGTCTAAACCACTGAACTGGTAAGCAGAAGGTTGCTGGTTCGATCTCCGTATCCGTCACCGTCCTTGAGCAAGACTCCAGGTTACTCCACATTGATCATCCCTGTAATAAGAGCACTGTAAGTCACTTTGGATAAAAGCATAAATGTAAATGTGATTTTTGTAAATCCTTTTTTGTTAGTGTCTTGGGCACAAACACTCAATAAAGCTACTTATTTCTTAAAGTTTACGTTTTCAAGGTACTACTTTAATATAAATGCATACATACATTTCATACAGTTTCTATTTGGGGGCATAAAGGCTTAGTTCACCCAAACATATAAATTCAGTCATTATTTACTCGCCTTCACGCTGTTCAATCCCTGCTCATTTCTTTTTCCCTTTTTTTTCCCACAAATGCCGCCGTCACCTTGCCTTGCAGGTCCTGAGCTCTGCAGAAAACATAGAGACATCAAGAATAAGAAAAGTGCTGTAATAATTTACAATAATTAAAATAAACTACAACTTAAGTTTTAAATTGATTGATTTTTATTAATTTCTGTAGTATCCTCACTCAAAGCCGTTGATGGCAGCATTCCTTCATCAGCCTCTCTCCACCGGATAAACACACATGTGATCATTTGTCCCTGTAACATCCAGACAAGACTCAAGCTTCCTCTGAGATTTATGTGCTCAATTTACATGTTGAGGTAGTTGATGATGTGTTAACTCACTTTTTATCCAACACAAATGTTCCTTAATTTATCAACAGTACTAACGGACAAATAAAATAGATAACTTATGTCTAGCTACTTGTACATTTGTTTTTTGGTTTTTTACATTACTTGCATTCATGTAATGTAAGCAGTGTTGACAACAGTGAATTCTACATAATAGTACACACACATCACTCAGATGTCTATTTCATGTTGTGATGTGCTCATCATCTGCAATATTTATTGAATATTTTCCTGTCAGGTGTTAAATAAACATTTAGAAACCGACTTTATGATGTATATGGTTTAGATTTCATGTAAATCCACTTTGGAGACGAACGTGTGCTTTCTGATGCTCCCCTGTTAGCTGTACATAATAAAACGTGTTTGTAAGTTTTAAAAATAGCCATATGTTTTAAATTAACCAAGGAAAAAAATAAAAATGCCATTTCATTAATCCTACAATATCTCTGATCACAAAGGCAGACAGTGCCCTCTACTGTAATATCAGCAGTATTCTCATTAAAAATAATTTCTAGATAAACTCTAAAAATAAACTTTACTGAGACTGCAAGAAAGAAAGAAAGAAAGAAAGAAAGAAAGAAAGAGCCAGTTAGCCAGGTCATTAGAAGTTGCGACAGGAAGAACATTGTTAGAAATAAATATATAAATAAATAACAATTGTGGCTTCTAATGAACTAGTTGCATTTAAGTCAAAAATGTTATTTAATCTAATTGAACCCACTTGACTGTCTTAGGTTACAGCAGGGTTACACCAACAGAGAAAGGTCTGCAGCTCATTTCTCAAACATTTGTTTGGCTGGAAAACACTGATGTTTCATACTTGTACAATATAAAAAATAAATAATGTCATTCAGAAAAAAAGAAAAAAAAAACATTTGAAAAGTTATTTTTGTATTCCTATATGGGGACTTTCTCTTATTACTTTCATTCAAGATGTTTTTGAACAAAGCTGCTTGTGGTTTGTGTCACTGTGACTCTCTGGCGCAGTAATACACAGCTGTGTCCTCAGTCTGCATATTCTGTCCTTGTAGAGTCACTGTGCTGCTGGAAGTGTCTCTGCTAACTTGATATCTACTTTTTAATTTATCACTGTAATATGTGCTACCATCACCACATATCTCTCCGACCCATTCCAGAGCTTTTCCTGCAGCCTGTCGTATGAAGCCAGTGCAGTAGCTGCTGTCAGTCAATGAATATCCAGAGATCTTACAGGACAGAGTCAAAACCTGACCAGGCCTTAAGACCACAGAATCAGTCTGGGTCAGTTCAACACAGTGGACACCTGGAGAAACAAATATGACCTGACATGTTAGATATATGGAAATATTTTGTATAAAAATATTTATAAAAAACATTATTATAAATTATTTCTATAAAAGTATGAAGACTTACGAGAGACACCTGCTAGCAGCAGAAACAGCAAGAGAGATGAGGAGACCATGGTGTGAGAAATGAGAGAGCAATCTGTTTCTTTTCATCTAAATACTAAAATAAAGAGGAAGAGGAATATTTGCATAGAGTTCAGAGCAAAACTTAGCATGCAGCAATCAGGTTGCAGAATGAAAATCTGTCACAAATGTTTCATACCAAAAAGAGAGATTTGATGAAAACTATTGGCACACATTAAGGGAACATAAGCACAAAGGAAGATGCATGCAATAAAAGAAAGCGGATGCTTATTAATGACACCTGCTGCTTATTAAATATACACATAGTCTAATTTTTGCTCTTCACATCACCAAACAACATTATGCTACTAGTGTATTAAGAGAGACAGCAGCCAATGAGGATTCTCTCTGATGTTTAGTGAAACGCTGCTGCTGTATCTGAAATCGCATACGGTAACACTTTATTTCGTTGGTTCACTTTAGACATTATACTGACTATAAGTAACTTTGACAGCTTATTCTACTAACCCTAACACCTAACCCTAAACTATCAGTTTACTAACAGTCTACTAATATTTTGATGAGAGTTAGTTGATATGTGGTTGCAAAGTTACTTAGATAGACCTCCTTCATACGAATTCATATGATTTGTATAAACCCCAGTGACGGGTAAGATTAGGGGCGGGGTTAGGGGTAGATAATTCGTATGAATTCGTATGAATTTGGCAAATCGTAAAATACGTACAAATTTGCAAAAAAGATACAAATTCGTATGAGTGAGGGCGTACAAATTCGTTTGAAATAGCCACCTTGTAAAATATGTACGAATTGCCATGAGATCAGGTCTCAATACCCACACTTGTGGACCTGCACCTAATGACAACCACAATAGCCCTAAATGTCAGCAGAGACCATGCAACTAGATGAGCCCTAGAGACAGATCCCCTGTGAAGACTTTGTCGATACGACAGCCATCGGCACAGATCCTCAACAAAGACCACCAGAATCAGTCAAGTCTTCTGTACAGACCTCTATGGCCAGCTTCGACTCCTGCCCTCCATAGTGTATGTCAGTGTGATGTATCCCAAACTAAATTTTCTGAGTGATACCAGTCCACAGTCTGACTTGTGATGCAGCCTGGAATCATGATCACACCATGTTGGTTTGTTTGGCCAGAAGAGGACTGGTCCCCCAACTGAGCCTGCTTTCTTTTTTCTCTTTCTGTTTTTTTTCTGTCACCGATGGAGTTTGGGTTCCTTGCCACTGTCTCCTCTGGGTTGCTTAGTTGGGGACACGTAATATTCAGCAATATTTTTGACTGTTCTGACACTATTGGATGAGAACTGAGCTGAGCTGGATGATGAGCTGAGCTGGCTGTTTTCTCCAGAGCTGATATATAGCTGAACTGAACTCATTTCATATTTCATGATCTTTACACAGTTATTGAACAGAACTGAATCAACACTGAACTGTCTTCAGCTGAACAATGACACTATTTTCTTTTTAGAGCTGCTTTACAGCAGAATTTAACTTTAACCACTTTTCCAGGGTCGGTCCGAATGTTTCTCATTGCACAAACGTTCCATTCCGTGCCAATCCAGGCCAGCTGGTGCAGTTACAGTTTCATTTTCCACCGCGGGGCTGATAACGGCCGCTCTTTGAAGTGTAATATAAAAGCATCAGTCGTTGCCTTGGTAACGCAACAGTTTACTGATGATATGAGATGTAAATAACTATCGCGTTATGGAGGATAATCAAAAGTTTCTTTTAAAGGGATAGTTCACCCAAAAATGAAAATTTGATGTTTATCTGCTTACCCCCAGTGCATCCAAGATGTAGGTGACTTTTTTTCTTCAGTAGAACACAAATGATGATTTTTAACTCCAACCGTTGCCGTCTGTCAGTCAAATAATGCTAGTGGATGGGAACTTCTACTATAAGAGTAAATAAAACTTGCATAGACAAGTCCAAATTAAACCCTGTGGCTCGTGACGACACATTGGTGTCTTAAGACACAAAACGATCCCTTTGTGCGAGAAACCGAACAGGATTTATATCATTTTTTAACTCTAATACACCATTATGTCCAACCGCGTGCAGCACTCGTTAGTAAGGTCTGATCGCGCTCTGACAGCGGCAGTGATGTCTCGCTCTCATTGAAGTATATGCGCGAGACATCACTGTCGCTGTCAGAGCGCGATCAGACCAAACGAATCGAGTGATGAATGCAGTTGGACATAGTGGTGTATTAGAGGTAAAAAATGATATAAATACTGTTCGTTTTCTCACACAAACCGATCGTTTGTCATCACGAGCCGCAGGGTTTAATTTGGACTTGTCTATGCAAGTTTTATTTACTCTTATAGTAGAAGTTCCCATCCACTAGCATTATTTGACTGACAGACGGCAACGGTTGGAGTTAAAAATCATCATTTGTGTTCTACTGAAGAAAAAAAGTCACCTACATCTTGGATGCACTGGGGGTAAGCAGATAAACATCAAATTTTCATTTTTGGGTGAACTATCCCTTTAACTTTATTATTAATTTGTGTTTACATCATGCAAGTAGAGCGCTAGCCAGCTACAGAGAGAAGCCAGACAACAGCGAGTGACCAATCCTGAGTGGCGACGTCACATCATGGATTCTACCAGCACAACCGTGCCGAGAATTGCAGAAAGTTAGATTAATTAGATATTACACATAATTTGGTAGTCAAATGTAAAGTGTTGCACATGTAATTGGTGCAAGGATGAGTATATGTATTTTATAAAAATACACTTAATTAAAATCATCACCATTACTAAATTGTGCTGTCTGTTGCATAGGGACCGACACTTAGAAGTTTACTTAAATGTACAATGTATTATGTGTTAAATGTACAAAAAGTGCAAGTATAGCTCTGTAAAAACTTTACTTACAATTTTTCAGCACTATGTTGTAATTGTGTCTTACTGAATCAAAAGGTCTACACAACCAACACTTTCACCAAATATAGGAAACAAGTCATGTAAGTAGACAAGTGGTCAAGTGGAAAGACAGCATTTGTGGGTATTGGAAGAAGAATATGCAATTTCCGATGCAGCCAGTGGGTAAGAAAAATACATCGAGGGGGTGATCCAATTTTTATAGAAAAATAATTTGTAATGATGATGATAAAGATGTTTTTGTACAGGGAGGCTGTTTGCGTCTGTTACTGTGATTCTCTGGCACAATAATACACAGCTGTGTCTTGAGCTTGCATATTATTTCCCTGCAGTGTTATTGTGTTACTGGAGGTGTCTCTGGTGATGCTGAACTTGCTTTTCAGTGAATCCTTGTAGTATAAGCTTCCACCAGAGCTGATCAATCCAATCCATTCCAGAGCTTTTCCTGCAGGCTGACGAATCCAGGCTGTATGTTCACTAGTAACTGAATATGAGACTTTACAGTTGATAGTTAGAGTGGCATCAGGACGGACAGTCAGAGACTCAGGCTGAGTGAGTTCATATGAATGAATACCTGTATCAAATCAAATAATAGCTGTTAGTAAAATAGCATGAAGTTTAAAGATGGTTAACAAGCTTTTTAGCAACAAAATGATGCATCACACAGAAAAGTAGACTAAACTTACAGGATACTACTGCCAGAAGCAACACTAAAGATGAAGAGATCATGGTGTGTTTCACAGCACAGTTTGTTCTTCTCTCCCTCTAGTGATCAGATGAATGTATAAACTGACTCATGTCTGCTGTTTAAATATGCAACAGAAGATTTACATAAACACTCAGAGCTAATAATCAACTTTACATGCTAAAAAAATATTTATGTTACAGTTCATATAATTTATTCTCTCATAGAGAATTTTATGACATCAAGCTTATGTTTTGTCAACATTTTTTCTCTACTGCACATTTTATATATCTCCATCTAGTTTCATTCTTTTTCAGGAGTTGATAAAACTAATATTGGTATATTGGAAAGCAACAAAAGCAGTAGGTCAGTAATCTGGTTCTGTTGGACCTGCATCTGAAAGACTAAAGGCCTCGATTTTGCCTGTAATAATGAAGCAAAACTTGTGAACTCAGAAAATAAAAAACACTTGAAACAACTCTTGCATTTTTATATTCAGAGGATTTTTCTTTTTATTCAAGATGTTTTAGAACTGCTTGTTGTTTATTACTGTTTTCACAGTAAGATGCTGATATTCATTATTATATTTTGCCCTTGTAGAGTCACTTTCACTTGTAGACTCCTGGAAGAGTCTCTGGTTAATTGAAACATATTTTTAGTTTGTCACTGTAAAATGTGTAGCCATTACCACAAATCTACATATCAAAAATATGTGTTGTGTTAAAGCAGTCAGATGCCTTTGTGCATGTGTTATAAATTTAACAGTAATATAATAGGCTTTAATAATGATGTGACAGATGGTATATCTTGTCATTAGGCTGTATTTTGTGGATTTTTTATTCTCTGCTGCCACCTGTTGAACTCTAGTGACAAGAGATGAAAACACTCAAGTGGTTTTTGTTCAGCCGTGCAAGAACTTTGTGTCTCTGTGTTTGTTTTGCGCAGTAATATGTGGCTGAGTCTTCTGTTGTCAGGCCCGACAGTTTCAGATATACCATATTCTTTGAATTATCTCTGGTGATTTCAGTTCGTCTGTTGAAGGCTTCAGCATAGTCATGGCTGTTACCATCACTATTAACACGTCCAATCCACACGAGAGGTTTTCCAGCTTGTTGTCTGATCCAGTGCATGCTACAGCAGTCAAAGCTAAACCCGGATCCTCTACAGGACAGAGTCAGAGTTTCTCCAGGCTTTTTCTGAACCGTGCTTTCAATGGACTCCATACTTTGACATTTTAAACCTAAAAGGAAGATTGAAATGACTGATTTCATTTGAAACATATATGTATTAGAACTGACAATAGAAATGTGTTTCATGAGGAAACTCACGGTGTACGCTGAATGAGAGCAGCAGTAAGCAGAGTGAACTCTTCATCTTGAAAGTGGTGATGTGACGCTCCAGATCCAATCAGAAGCACATAAATACTGAACAAACATACAGGAGTGATTGATTTGCATTGGAGGGTCACAAGATACAATCATGACTGAAGGACTAAACTATTTAAGAACAGTATGACGTGAATGTGAATATGTACCTTTCTGTTCACTGTTAATGTCACAATACACAATAAGAAAAGTTTTTCTGCATTTTATTTTTTGTTTGTTGATCACACGTGCTCATGCTGTTTGCAGTCAACTAGATAACATGATATTTATTCTTGCTGCTTGAAAACCTAATCAACAGAAAAGAGAATTAAAAAAATAAATAAATCTCATGTGGGAACAGGTGCATGTTAATTTTATATTTCTAAATAATTATTAGTGCTGCTCAATCAGTGGCTGAAATCTCCAATCGCTCCTCTGAGACAACAGTAACACTGGGTCAAAACAAGCTCAAAACTGAACTTTACTGACCAACAGACTTTATAACCTGATGAAAGCAAAGAGATGCAAGAGGTGATGGATTTTATTGATGGATGGAGAGAATTTTAATGTCATCAGATGAATATCAGCTGTGAATGATGAACATTTTATGAAAATTGGTTTTGAACTTTTGAGGACCAAACGATCAATACCCTAATGTGAATATGATGATGTTTTTGTACAGGGAGGCTGTTTGCGTCTGTCACTGTGTATATTTGGCACAATAATACACAGCTGTGTCTTGAGCTTGCATATTATTTCCCTGCAGTGTTATTGTGTTACTGGAGGTGTCTCTGGTGATGCTGAACTTGCTTTTCAGTGAATCCTTGTAGGCTAAATCTCCATCATACCTGATCCTGCCAATCCATTCCAGAGCTTTTCCTGCAGGCTGACGAATCCAGGCTGTACTAGAACTAGTAACTGAATATGAGACTTTACAGTTGATAGTTAGAGTGGCATCAGGACGGACAGTCAGAGACTCAGGCTGAGTGAGTTCATATGAATGAATACCTGTATCAAATCAAATAATAGCTGTTAGTAAAATAGCATGAACTTTAAAGACTGTTAACAAGCTTTTTAGCTAAAAAATGATGTATCACACAGAAAAGTAGACTAAACTTACAGGATACTACTGCCAGAAGCAACACTAAAGATGAAGAGATCATGGTGTGTTTCACAGCACAGTTTGTTCTTCTCTCCCTCTAGTGATCAGATGAATGTATAAACTGACTCATGTCTGCTGTTTAAATATGCAACAGAAGATTTACATAAACACTCAGAGCTAATAATCAACTCCACAAGCTCAAACAACAAGAATATTGGGATTACATGAAGAGGCATCATCACACTGTCCTGAACTTTTAGTTATTATTGATATGGTTGAAGTTCATTAGCAGAAAATGTAAACAGTTTATTGTGACTGTAAGTGATTCAAACTGTCGAAATCTAAAATGAAGGAAGTATTTTTTGACTGAATATTTCCAGTATCACACTGAATCAAGCAGTACTTAAATGTAATGAGAATGTAATTTGAAAGACTGAAGCTTTTTTAATTTTGTCTTGCTTATATTATTATTATTATTATTATTATTATTATTATGGTTGGTACATTTCTGTTGGACAAACATCAGAAACATTTGCTTTTATCTCTTGTTCACTGAATTGCAATACATTTTAAGTTTTAAAATTAGCTATATGTTTCATTGCTTAAAAATGAAGCCAGAAAATAAATAAATAAATAAATAAATATATAAATAAATAACAATTTACTTATTTATATACAACAACATTAATTGTTGCTTCTAAAGAACTAGTTGCATTTAAGTCAAAAATATTATTTAATCTAATTGAACCCACTTGTCTTAGTTTACAGCAGGGTTACACCAACAGAGAAAGGTCTGCAGCTCATTTCTCAAAATTTTGTTTGGCTGGAAAACACTGATGTTTCACACTTGTACAATATATATAAATAATCAGAAAAAAAAAAGTTATATTCCTATATGGAGACTTTCTCTTATTCTTTTCATTCAAGATGTTTTTTGAACAAAGCTGCTTGTGGTTTGTGTCACTGTGACTCTCTGGCGCAGTAATACACAGCTGTGTCCTCAGTCTGCATATTCTGTCCTTGTAGAGTCACTGTGCTGCTGGAAGTGTCTCTGCTAACTTGATATCTACTTTTTCAGTTTATCACTGTAATATGTGCTACCATCACCACATATCTCTCCGACCCATTCCAGAGCTTTTCCTGCAGCCTGTCGTATCCAGTCAGTGCAGTAGCTGCTGTCAGTCAATGAATATCCAGAGATCTTACAGGACAGAGTCAAAACCTGACCAGGCCTTAAGACCACAGAATCAGTCTGGGTCAGTTCAACACAGTGGACACCTGGAGAAACAAATATGACCTGACATGTTAGAGAAATTAAAACATTTTGTATAAACATATATACAGTAAGTCATTTTAATTTTAAGGGTTTCTATAGAAACTATGAAGACTTACGAGAGACAGCTGCTAGCAGCAGAAACAACCAGAGAGATGAGGAGACCATGGTGTGAGAAGTGAGAGAGCAAGCTGTTTCTTTTCATCTTAATACTCAAATAAGTAGGAAGAGAAAGATTATTTGCATACAGTTCTGCAGATGCAACCCAGAAAATATGTATCTACATATTTTTATTTATGATTTTGTTTTATTTAAATTTCTTTCAGAGGACAATGTTGCTAGTAATGGTGCTATTAGGAAATTATATTGTAATATTGTAAGTGATATGAACAGTAAACACATTTTTAATTCATCATTAAATATTTATTAACATTTAATTATTAATTAATTAATTAATTTTGTTGTTGTTTTCAGTATATTCACTCAAGATCATTCAGGGCATATATGTCAGACTCAGTGATAAGGGCATTTAAATAGTAAATATTCTTATATAGCTTATGTATTTTATCCTTCAGCAGAAGGTGTGTCTGTTTCTTTGGATCAAAGTTGTGCTGTACTCCAGCGTCATCTGCTGTTTGTTTTTGTTTTTTCTTGCCCATTTTCCTCTCTGACATGTTTTTGTACAGCCCAGTGCTTTTTTTCATCATTGTGTCTTTCTTGCACAGTAATAAACAGCTGAATCCTCTGCTGTCAGACCGGAGAGTTTCAGATACACCACGCTGTTTGAATTATCTCTGGTGATCTCTATTCGTCCGTCAATACGTTTTGCATACACTGTTTTACTGGCATCATTCGAGATAACCCCTATCCAGTTCAATGCTTTCCCTGCTGGCTGTCTGATCCAGTTCATGCCGTATTGTCCGAAATCAAATCCAGATCCTCTACAGGAAAGGTTCAAAATTTCTCCAGGCTTTTTGGTAACAGAACTTCATGGGATGGACTCCAGGCTCTGACCATTAACACCTAAAACAATTGAAAGTTATAATGACCGGTCCACAGTATCATATACAGTACACCCATTAATAAATTCTGGAGGCAGAATTAAATAATAATATATCATGAAATAGAGATACGTACTAGTTAAACACATCAGGAGAAAAAATAAGAATAGAATATGTCTGCCATTTCAAATGATGCAGGAAGACCAACTGCTACAGTGTCACTGAATACTGCTGGTAGAAATACTGTAAATTATGTCATTTACATTTGGGTGGAGCTTTAAAATCTGATACTATATTAAGATCTAATGGCACTGTTGATGAGTCTCTACCAACACAATCCCTTCTGCATTTCTATTATATTTGTGTTAAGAATGTTACAATGTAAATGAATAAACTTGAATGAAAATGTTCAAAAGCTCCAAAGAAAATGTTTTAAATGTCAGTAGTTTTTGTGTGTGTTTTATGTTTCTACTCAGAATAAGAAGTATAACAGAATAAACACTTCAGTTCATTGCCTGACACAGATCTGTGGATGAGCCCGTTAGTGCTGCTCAATCAGTGTCTGAAATCTCCAGTCGCTAATCTGAGACAACAGTAACACTGGGTCAAAACAAGCTCAAAACTGAACTTTACTGACCAACAGACTTTATAACCTGATGAAAGCAAAGAGATGCAAGAGCTGATGGATTTTATTGACTTTCTATTGACAAATAATGCTTTATTAGTTTTTGTTAATGGTGGTTATTTTAGTTAATTATGTGTTTTATTTATTAGGTAATTGTTGTGGTTGTTGTTGTACATAAATTTTAATGTCACCAGATGAATATCAGCTGTGAATGATGAAAATTTTTATGAAAATTGGTTTTGAACTTTTGAGGACAAAACGATCAATACCCTAATGTGAATATGATGATGTTTTTGTACAGGGAGGCTGTTTGCGTCTGTCACTGTGATTCTCTGGCACAATAATACACAGCTGTGTCTTGAGCTTGCATATTATTTCCCTGCAGTGTTATTGTGTTACTGGAGGTGTCTCTGGTGATGCTGAACTTGCTTTTCAGTGAATCCTTGTAGTATAAGTCTCCATCATACCTGATCCTGCCAATCCATTCCAGAGCTTTTCCTGCAGGCTGACGAATCCAGCCTGTATTATCACTAGTAACTGAATATGAGACTTTACAGTTGATAGTTAGAGTGGCATCAGGACGGACAGTCAGAGACTCAAGCTGAGTGAGTTCATATGAATGAATACCTGTATCAAATCAAATAATAGCTGTTAGTAAAATAGCATAAAGTTTAAAGATGGTTAACAAGCTTTTTAGCAACAAAATGATTTATCACACAGAAAAGTAGACTAAACTTACAGGATACTACTGCCAGAAGCAACACTAAAGATGAAGAGATCATGGTGTGTTTCACAGCACAGTTTGTTCTTCTCTCCCTCTAGTGATCAGATGAATGTATAAACTGACTCATGTCTGCTGTTTAAATATGCAACAGAAGATTTACATAAACACACAGAGCTAATAATCAACTCCACAAGCTCAAACAACAAGAATATTGGGATTACATGAAGAGGCATCATCACACTGTCCTGAACTTTTAGTTATTAATTTGATGATGTCAGTCATTATTGATATGGTTGAAGTCCATTAGCAGAAAATGTAAACAGTTTATTGTGACTGTGATTCAAACTATCAAAATGTAAAGTTAAATATTCTTCGATTGAATTTGTCCTGATCAGAGCATTTGTGCCAATTAAAGTTTATACATTAAATGTCTTGTTCTTTTTTTTCTTTAGAGATTTTATAATATTTATTGCATATATTAATTATATTTGTGTTATTATTTTATTGTTGTTACATCTGACAGCAACAACATCAGTAATAATGTATGTTTCTGTTGGGTCATCATCAGAAAGACTTGCTTTTCTCACCTATTCAGTGAATTGAAATAAATTTAAATAAATAAACTTTTAAATTTAGCATGCAGATTGTCTGATCTGGTTTCAGTAATGGACCTGTAACAGTGCCTGACTTGTTATAGAATAAGCTAAACTAATAATCTTGATTATTAATAATCAGCATAAGCCCACAGTTCTAGCTTTCTGTAAAACGTTGGATTCTTACATTTTTGGATGTGTTACTGTTATATGTCACTGTTATATGTCACAATACACAATAAAAAAAGTTTTTCTGCATTTTATTTTTTGTTTGTTGATCACACGTGCTCATGCTGTTTGCAGTCAACTAGATAACATGATATTTATTCTTGCTGCTTGAAAACTGAATCAACAGAAAAGAGAATCAAAAAAAATAATGAATCTTTTGTGGGAACTGGTGCATGTTAATGTCTGTTAAACAATTCTGTATTTGTATTTTCCCATTGCTGAAAAAATATAGAATTCACATGCTTTATTATTACCTATTTTGATCAGATAAATTAGCTGTAAGCAATTCAGACAATAAATTCTTCTACATTACATTGCAGCTTATCTATCTATCTATCTATCTATCTATCTATCTATCTAATCTTGTGTCTATCTAAAGTGTTTAAGTCAATGTGGTTGTGCAAAATATAAGGATGACCACCAAATCTCACACTTTTATGAACTAGTGTGTTTTTGATGGAATTGCTGTACTGTTTGCTGTACTGATTAAATGTTATATTTTAAATGTATTAAATGCCTTCATTTGTACAATGATGATGTTTTTGTACAGGGAGGCTGTTTGCGTCTGTCACTGTGATTCTCTGGCACAATAATACACAGCTGTGTCTTGAGCTTGCATATTATTTCCCTGCAGTGTTATTGTGTTACTGGAGGTGTCTCTGGTGATGCTGAACTTGCTTTTCAGTGAATCCTTGTAGTATAAGCCTCCAGCATAGCCAATCGTTCCAATCCATTCCAGAGCTTTTCCTGCAGGCTGACGAATCCAGCCTGTAGCATAACTAGTAACTGAATATGAGACTTTACAGTTGATAGTTAGAGTGGCATCAGGACGGACAGTCAGAGACTCAGGCTGAGTGAGTTCATATGAATGAATACCTGTTGAGAAATAAAATAATCATACAAAATGATTTAAAAGCTTCATCTAAATCTGCCAAAAAAAAAAAGTATGTTAAAAAAACCTACAGTTTACACTTGCCAGAAGCCAGATTAAAACTGCAGAGAACATGGTGACGTTTTTAGGACAGATTGAATGAAATAGAGCGGCTCGCCCCTCCTTCTAGATATCAGATGAACTGACTCATGTCCACTTGTTATATATGAAGCAAAAATTTACATAAACACATGTATCAGTGGTTGTTTTTTCTTTTGTTTAATGATGTCAAAATCATAATTTAATAATAAAAATCAATATAGGCTAGAATAATTTTAAATCATTGTGGTCTGGAAACACTGAATTTAATACACGGAATAAAAATGGAAAGTCTATGCTGTTTTTTTTTGGTTTTTTTTTCTCAGTTATAACAGGATAAAGGTAGACTATATCATAGTCTACCATATCAGACTATATATATATTTTTTTTTTTCAAAATTAGCAACATTTAAATAATGAGTCAATACATCATTAATCCTTCTTCCAAAAAGTGATTTTGTTTTACCCTGATTAAGCCTATTTTAAATGTTTATATTTTAGACCTGACAGAATGTTTTTTGCCAGAAATTGCATACATGTTTCTGTGTCTTGTCATCCGTAAAAAGATACAAGTTACTCTAGCCACTTTGAAGCATGTATGGCATAGGTTAGTTGTTACACTGAGAAAAAAAGGTTGACAAAAAAAAAAAAAAAAAAACGGAAACCGAAGAGGAGTCTGCTCGCCAGAAGAGAACACAACAGAGATCGTAATAAAATAATAATCAACATTGGCTTTGCTTTTCGGAGATGGTGAGAACTAAGGGATTTGAAATGTTTTAGAACAGATGGGATTTTTATTATTCAACAGATGAGGTCATTTTATTGAACAGATAAGTTGCCATACAGTATGTAGCTCTCTAACAGAGTCCATTGTAAAGCATTATCTATTGTAGTGATTCCCAAACTGGGGGGCCCAGCGTTATAAAAAGGGGTGCGTGGCAAGGCTAAGGGATCATCTACAGTCAGCAGACTGTTATCAAAAGAAATCTCTTCAGGGTTATACAAGACCCTCCTGTGAAATTATCCTGCTTATCATGCTTCTACCTGCCACATAAATACATAATTGAATACAAAATTATAAAAAAAAAAAATATGACATTTTTTTTTTACATCATTACATCATACATTGTTCGGCACTAATGGGCAAATTCTGTGAAAGGATTGCCAGTGCAAGGTAAACGTAATGCAGACCATCTACTTCAAATGTCACAACTACTAAAAACACCAGATGCAAACAGTGGGACACGACAAAAAATAGAACCCATTGTATTCAGTGATGCTGTCTATGGATGCGGTGCAGCACAACACGACACAACAAGAAGACGGTGTAGACAGTGTTTTAAAGACAAGACAAGCAGGGGCAGACTTAGTGATTTGGGGCCCTAAGCAATTCCAGGCATGGGACCCTAACAAACTAATTATGTACCCTTTTATTTTTGTAGCCCTTATTTTTCTGTCTCTCTCTCTCATAGCACTGAACCCTTTTTTTCAAGTGTATCATGCACTTATATGGTATATATCCCAACAAATCCTAAATAATGTTAAAACTTCAATGGTAATATCCTGAACAAACAAAATGTGATTGAAAATTAAAAGGGTATATATGATTTTTATAGGCTTTCTGTGTATTTGATTGTGGAGCACCTGATTCCCTGGGACCCTAAGCCCACTTATTGGTTAAGTCCACCACTGCTCTGCACTGTAAAAAAAATCCCCGTAAAATTTGCAGTAAAAAAACAGCAGAGAAAGAACTTTACCGTAAAAAAAAATGGTAAAAAAAATACGGTAAAAAATTAACAACAACATGACAACAACAGCAACATTTTAGGTTTTACTGTCTATTTTACAGTTCAAAACCGTATAATTTAAAGGTTTATATTGTAATAATTATGGTTTATTTTAGACACTGTAAAAAAATCATGTTAACATTTAAAAACATGGCAGCTGTGGTTGCCAGAAATTGTACTGTAAAAAATACGGTAGCAACATTTTAGGTTTTACAGATTTAACTTAAATTTACAGTAAAAAAAAAAAAAAAAAATCATTCACACAAATACTAAACACCATCATGGTAACAGACAACGAAATTTTAAAAATGCAATAAACATAAATTTAAAAACATTAGATGTAACATAAAACCCAATGTACATAACTGATTAGAAAAAAACTAAGAACCAAAATAATGTTCTTCCGCAAAAATGCATGCAGTTTTGTTTTTTAACAGCTAAATGGGCCAAAAGTAAAAAATATATATATATACAGCATGCTGCATGTATAATTTAGTGCATATTGAACAATTACATTCAATATTTTAGTGATATCCTCTTCCCTTAAGTTCTTTTTCAGCGAGCAATGGGCATTAAATGACTGTAAATGACAGTCATGATCACCAGCCTCTTGTTCACTGACATTCACACATGAACATTTCCCATAACTCTCTTCAAAATATTCTCATCATGCCTGTTTTTGACCTGTGGTTCAGTAGCTTGTTTGTCTTAATCTATTATGGCTGTTTTCTCTTTTGGTTTGGTGTCTTGGTAATGTTACCACTGCATTTCTGAGCACCTGTATTCTTGTTCCAGTGTTTCATGTTCTCTGCCTGTGTTCTTGAATTCTGCCTAGTCTGGAATAATGTGTGTATTTGACCATGTGCCTGTTTTGACTACTCTTATGGATTGTCCTAAATAAATGCTGCACGTCGATCTTCACTCAAGTCTCGGAGCAGTGCATTCGTAACTATGCTAATTTCACTGACCTCCCAGACTGTGCTCTCACTGACTTCTTTTGCTATGGACTTAACAACCCTCTACAGTCAACGTGTATCTTTGATGGTCCTCGAGGATCACTAAGTGATTTTCTAGATTACGCCCTTCAGCTGACTGGGTCTTCCTTCGCTGTTGGAGAGATTGAGGAGGACTCTTCTCCATGTTCTCTGCCTGTGTTTTTGGATTCTGCCTAGTTTGGAATGCTGTGTGCATTATGTGCCTGTTTTGACAATTCTTATGGATTGTACAGATGTACTACACCCACCATGCTGTCACATGGCCTACCAGTGTCATGGTTTTATTGGTGACTTTCTGCAGGTGAAACATTGACTATTACACTAGAGATGGTACATTTCAGTATAGTTGCACTGCATGTTTTAGCATAACCTCTGATGTTAATTCATGTTTATTTCATGCTATAACTAGTAGTAAAGAAGAGTAAACATGAGGGCTTAAATACACAAGGGCTAATGACTTAACAAGACACACCTGTGCACATTCAAACCAGTCTTGTTCGACTTCATACAGCGCCGCAAAGATCGGCTGTCGCCTGACAAAAAAAAAAAAAACATTCTTGCTAGAAAATGTGTCCGTCTTTGATCTGCGCTGCAGCTGCCTTACGATCACATGTACCATCAAAGTACCGCAAGACCAAAACGAGACCAGCCGCCTAGGTCAGGCGCTGCAGTTGCTCAAAATCGGCTGCGAAAGCCTTGACAACGACACACTTTATTCTTATTGGTCAGATTCTGTGATGACAAGGACGACGTATTTTTTTTTTTCTCAGACAAGTTCCTGCATTTAGCCAATCTTGATATTGAATATCTGAAATTCAAAACATGGGAATTTCAATCGCATCCACTTCTTCGGCTACAATCAACTCAAAAATCGTGTGGTCTGCCATGAATGAAGTTGGTTCAGCACACTACGGAAAGCACAAAGTGTCCAACCGTGTAGTTCATCATGAACAAGGCTAATGAGAACATGAAATGAAACAAGGAGGCACATGACAAAGGAGCACGTGGAGGATCACATGACTAGAACATAACATAAACAAGGTAAACACGTGGTATACACAAGGGTGTAACTTTGGTTTGAAAAGTGGGGGGGACACACACCCTCTAGGGGGGTCCGGGGGCATGCCCCCCGGAAGAAAATTTTGTACATTTTAAAGATAAATTCATTAATCTGGTGAACTTTGAGAGTTCAAAATAAAGAGCTCCAACCCATGTCCAGTATCCAAATTGAACAAAGAAAAAGTCTGTGCGTTGAGTTGTACCTGAATCCACTGTTAAAAATAAATCATCCACCTGCCAACAACTGCCCAATGATATTGTCTGATTTAGATATCCTGATTATCCCATTACAATTATTTACATGCCCCCCTGTAGGAAAGTTTTGTACATTTTAAATTTACATGCATAAATCTGGTGCATTCTGAGAGCAAAATTAAGTGACTAGATCAATGAAGAAATTTGTTCTCTTGTAAACAATTTTGTGCTCTAAAAATTATTTATTTATTGGTGATGGTAGGACACATTAGTCATGTACACAACATAGACTAAATGATCGTTCATAAGTGGACAAACATGTAGAGTACACATTTAAACCATTAAAAATGTTGCAAAAGAGGTTACCTTTGTTGAATTAATTTATTAGTGGGAGCCTGTATCTATACATCTGCATTTGTGCAACTAATGGTCACTCTTTGACAATCCAGAAAACAACAAATGAATACAAATTTATAAACATAAGCTGACCAATAAATAAATAAATAAACTAGGTGAGTATATAATTCAGCAGCAAAAAGTATGCGAGCCTAATTCTTGAAAAAAACTATGCACATTAATTTTATAAAATCCAAATGTTAACAAAAAGTTTAAAATTACTATTTGTATTCTTATAAAATAAAAATAAAAAGATTTATATTTATATGTATAGAATGTATTTTTATTAATGTAAGATTAAAAGACATTTATTTTAAATGTATTGTGCAGCTTTTAAATGGGGCAACATGCTATAGATACGACAGAACAAAATAGGCTATTAATAATCTTTCAGTGTGCAAAACCATAATAATATGAAACGGTTCAAAACAGCAGCAAAAACCGCTAATGCGCATCACGGGTGCAGAATGGTGTGCTTGAAGCAATGTGAAGTCAGCGCGCGCAGTTGCGCTGCGCATTAATGTTTGGCACAAAGAGAATCTCTGTGTATATCTGCATCTAACAGTTGATGACATCGTTTAGAAACGGCAATAAACTCCAGCAAGATCAAGTTAGTTTATGCCAATACACAGTCCTTTATCTACATATCAAGTATTATAATCGGAATATATCATATTGGAGAGTTTTACCGTGGTGACTGTCGTTACCAAACGTGACGGGCTGTTTGAGTGCTGAAGTTGAACAAAGAATGATTGACAGCTGCAGCGGAGGGAAATATTCTTCTGTCCCTCACATGGAGCTATGGAATGGCTTCAGATGACTTTGAATGTAGTGCACAAAAACTTAATGCTAGTCTATTTCTTTAGCTCAATTTACTCGCACTTTTGCCGTATAAAAGAGCGCAATTATCAGACGTTATTTAAATATCGCGACAAGCCTAATTTCCGTTTCATTTTGAGACTGTGGCGGGCTGCCACAGTCTAGTTAATGTATCACACTAGTGTATGTTAACGTTATCTCAGTCAAGGTTAACATCAACAGGTGTAGACAGAAAATATGATTATCCTGACCTGAGCTAATTTTGCTGAATCAACCAACTCACATCTCCTTTCTTTCATTTCATGAAGTCATCTGTTGCCGTTTCTGGCGTTTCATCGCTGACTGTGCCGCAACGGCGAAACCTGCTCATTAGAAGAACCTTCACATGAGCTGTTTTTAGAGTGTGCACGCCACGTTCTTGGACGCGAACGCGCGCATCTACACAGGCAGGCTCTCTGTGTTCTGCTCCTCCATGACGGCGTGCGGTTAAAAAAAATCATAAACTAGTTTGAAAGTGGGGGGGACACAAACGTGATTTTGAAAAGTGGGGGGGACATGTCCCCCCTGTCCCCAGTGGAAATTACGCCCTTGGGTATACAAGAAACATGACTGTATACTATTTCAAAAATAAGACAAGAAACATGAAACATGAACAAAACTAAAACTATAGCCTACGTGACACTTATCTAGGGATTAAATACACCACAGATATGAGGTTAAGAATGAGGTTGACGTTTTAATTTTTGGCCTAAATGTAGGACAAGTATAAAAACAACCACACCGTGTTTTACTGCATTATAGAAAGCATGACTTACTTTCACATAATACTGATCTGATGTCAGTAAGGGTCAAATGAAGGGTATATATGCTAGACTGTTGGGCTGAAAAAAATAAATGTTACAAACTTAATGTTATGTCTGGTAGTGTGTTTCTGGGAATTACCATGGTAATTTGAAATCTGCTTCTCAGTATGTCCACCTTTACCATACAACCGTCCAACCCAGAGCAGCTTGTCATGTCCAGTCAGTGCAACTCAAAAGAGACGATTTTAATGTAAAACATTTTACACATTTTTAATAGCTTTAACTATAATTTTGTGTAGTCATAAGTTAAAGATTTTTGCTGTATAAGAAATAACTGAGCCCTAAATGAGTTAGTAAACTTAAAAATCAAAACTTTGTCATCATTTGTGCACTTTCATGTCCTTATAAACATGTATGACATTCTTTCTTCTGTGGAACTAAAAAAAAATGACATTCTGACAAGTGCTTCCACTTTTTTTGTCTATAAGTCAATAAACAACTATAGACACCAGTGACTTGAATGAACAAATTGAGACATTTTTTAAAATATCTTCTTTTGTGTTTTAAAAAATAAAGAAAGTCACAGGTTAGCTTTCTTTGTTAAATCACTATTAGTAAAGATGACTGGATGTTTACAAGTACAGATAACAGATATCATGTCTGAAAACTATGAAAATATACCCAAAACTGTTACTTCCATTCCAAACCTTTACACCCTATTTGAGTTTTGTTATATAACACATGACAGGTTTCACTGTTGACATGGTTGTGGCTTTTCTGCCATTTGGGTCTAATGGGTTTCCTGCTCTTTGGGCTTTATTTAAGACATACATTAAGAATATGCAGGAAGTGTTTATCAGATTGAGTCATATGTGGAACCATCGACCTGTCACTATATGTGAGGAATAATTCTGTTCAATAAAGTCAGACAATGGAAGATTTTCAAGTTGAAATTCCAGAAATTGAAGTTCCAGAAATGGAATTTTGTGATGTGGAGACAGAGATGGATTATGAATTAGAGATGGAGGATGAGAATGTGGTGGACATAGAAGATGGAGAATCCGAGACTGAAAGACAATCTCGTCCAAAAGCTCAAAATCCAAACCGCCAAATCCAGCAAAACCGGCAAAAGCACCAAAGTCCTCGCAAAGTCCAAGTAAAAGTGAATGACTACTTGCGTTGCTCTGTGATGACCGTCACGCTCTGCAACTGCCTGTTTCTCGGTACGGCTGCATTGATGTGCTCTTTAAAGGTAAGGAATTTGCAACAATTAATAACACATTGTAAGCAATTGTTGTTTTATTTAGTTCCACACAAGGTAAAACATTATTATGTAAAATTAAAATGTATGTATTTCCCACTCAGAAAACCATATAATTGTCTCCATCATGATGTCTTGAGTGGGCTTGCTTGTAACTGCTTAATGCTTTAACATTTCCTTATTTTTATTTTAATTTTTTTTAATATGCAAATATGATAAAAATTGTGTTTTTAAATTCACAGGCAGTGAACAGGAAGTATAAGAGAGATGTCAACGGAGCCAAGAAGTTCAGCTGCTGTGCTCTGGCTGCCAATATTTTTGCCATCATTACAACCATCATCACCATAATTGTTGTTTCTGTTGTTTTGTCTTATAGTTATAACCATCGGTGTTAAGTCATTTAAATGTTCAGATCCATCCATCACAATGAAACAACAGGAAAGCTCCAGCTTTATGAATATGATACAAGAATATAATACAATCTGCATTTAGTTTTGCAGCACTTTTTTCTTTTTTCCTTACTGTTTGCTGCTTAGTATTATTATTAAACATTGCATACAATGTACAAACCTTTGTTTGTCTTTTCATTGGATGTTTGTTAATCAGAAGTATACTTACATTTAGCTTTCCACACAGATTATAAGCCTTTAGTTACCGCTCTTTGGAGGGAAAATCAAGAAAATAAATGTCTGAAGCTATAAGTGCTACTTAAACCTGTATTTAAAACATGAAGTATTATAAATCACATATAATTATAAGTATTATAAATCACAAGGAAATACATGCTACATTATGCATTTACTTTAGAGTTGAACCAGCATAAGCTCCAGATTAGCAGCACATCCTTGACCAGCAGCTGCATTTAAGTGCATGATGAAGTCACGTGTACTTAAATTATTTTGTGTATATGCACACATGCACTTATAAAATATGAGTGTTTGTGAAGTGAACTTTTTCCAGTGAAGAGGAAGCAGTGTATCTTGATTGTTAATAGAGTGCCTGATAAAGTTTTGAGACATTAAAAAAAGTATTCTTTGACTGTGAGTCATTGTGTAGTGGATGACTTTACTTCTTGTATTTCACTGCACCCTACAGACACACTTGAGAACTGCGGTTTTAGACTGTAAGTGCGACATGTCTTTCTAAACCAGTTTTTGTATTATTTCCACATATGTTTGTGTCACTGTGCTTGTTTTGCACAGAAATACACAGCTGAGTCCTCTTCTGTCAGTCCAGACAATTTCAGATACATCATGCTTTTTGAATCATCTCTTGTGATTTCAAGTCTCTGCTTAAAGGATTCCGCCTTATGTCCACTTCCATCACTGTTGCCAAAACCCATCCACACAAGAGGTTTTCCAGCTTGTTGTCTGATCCAGTGCATAGCACAGCAGCCAAAACTGAACCCGGATCCTCTACAGGACAGAGTCAGAGTTTCTCCAGGCCTTTTTCTGAACTGTGCTTTCAATGGAATCCATTTTTTGACATTGCATGCCTGTAAGAGAAAATATTTTTTTTTTAAATAAACAATCATATGTATGTATGTATACATGTATATATATGTATGTATTAAGAACTCACAGTTTAGGTTGAACAAAATTAGAATCAAAGGTATATTCTTCATCTTGTGAGTGTTATTGAGACTCTACAGCATCACTTGACTCAGCAGCATATAAATACTTGTCATAATGGATTTTGAATTTGCATAATGAGGAAATGATGGAAGATCACTGAGATGACCATTAGCCACAAAGATGATAACCAGAATCCAAAGGGCATCTTAACATTGATTTCATTTCTAACTTTCAATATTTGATTGGTATGATGTTTATGTATTTTATTTTCATTCACTTAAATAACCAAACCTAATATAAAATGAATTAGAATGTTTATCAAATTGAACTTAATCTAGTTAAATGCTTTAAATAACCATAAATATGTATCATTATGTAGATAGAATGTCTGAGAAGGTGTTTAAAAGAAAATATGTGATTGTGAGTCACTTTTCTTGTTGACTTTAGTTGGATTCTACTGCAACCTACTGACACAAATGATAACTGCAGTTTTACACCATATGTGTGTTTTGACAGTTTTAGTATTATTTGCACGTAGGTTCATGTCACTGTGCTTGTCTTGCACAGAAATACACAGCTGAGTCCTCTTCTGTCAGTCTAGACAGTTTCAGATACACCATGCTTTTTGAATTGTCTCTAGTAATTTCTATTCGTCCCTCAAAACTTTTGGCATAGTCATGTCCATTTCCAGCAGCCCAGACACGGCCCATCCAAACCAGTGCTTTCCCAGGTTGCTGTCTGACCCAGTGCATGTCGTAGCTTCCAAAAGTAAATCCTGATCCTCTACAGGAAAGACTCAGAGTTTCTCCAGGCTTTACCACTGATTGAGAAGAAATGGACTCCATATTCTGACCGTTCACTCCTATTGAAAAATAAAAAAGAATTAAGAACACAACAAATTTCTATTGTACAATTTGAGATGGTATAAGGGTTCACATTATGACACACACTTGCGAAGGCCAGTAAAAGCAGAAGGTAAAGCAGGTTGTTGGACATGTTTGAGTTGATGAAGTGACCTCCTCATATGAGATGCAGAGGAGAAGGACTGATCATATATATCCATATCAATTGTAGGGTGGTGACGTCACGCAGATTTAAAAAAGACAAATGGCTGTTTCAAAGACTACATTTGTTGAATTGTATGATTTGTACAACTATTGCGAGTATGTAGTTAAAATCAAAATGCCTGTTGGAGTTGTTAATGTGTAGATTTCTATCATTTTGACATTCTAAATACTTTTATGAATAATGATTTCATGTGGCATAATTTTATACAGTAGCTGTTCAAATTCATTTATGTTTAGTGGAAGCCATTTATTCAAACCAGATTAACACAACAACAGCTATTTAGGGATTGACAAGTTATCATTGTGTGATGACAGTTTACTGGAGATAAAGAAAGAAACAGAAAAAATATATATTTGGCCTTTAGTGAGAAAGTATTTTCATCCATCCTATGACCATCATTTAAAAGTAACAAGGAGTTTTCCCATTTTCCCAACTATTACGACACAATAAATGACCCTTACAGATTTTTTAAATGCTAAATGATGTAGATTTACATTACAAATATAATTTGAAAAGATTAAATCTTTCTGGTCTTTAGACATCCAATATAAACAGATCAACATTTATAGCTACTTAACATAGATTATAATATTAAACATGATACAAACAACCATATGATAATGCAAAACTTGAAGGAGTCAAAATGAAAATTCCCTGGGGCAAGTCCCGAAACCATGTCTACCCAAGAGAATATATGGCCAAAGCTTATTACAGCTCACTGAAACACCCTTAAAACTAGTGAACCTTTCAAGCGTTAAACCGCCGCGTTTTGTTAGTCAAAACATCAACAGCTGTGCCATGCACCTGTGCATTAGCTCTTTTTTTTAAACATGTATTTATTTGGGTTTTTATTAGTACATATTTTCATGAATTTTAAAAGAATGTGCATTAAAATTAATCTGTAACAAAACCATTAAAATCATAGCAATTAGAAAATAAACATTATAATTAAAAGAATAAATAAATAAAAAACAGAAGTACCAGATGCAACAAATATAATATTACCATTAATTCCCAGTATAGAAGGGACTGAAATATTCAAACATACACTTGTCAAGCAGTTTCATAATATTATCATTATAAATGATAAAAAAGGGGCTCATAAAGTGTGGCTTTCCTTAAAGTAGGCCTATATGCTCACCACAACAACCATTTAGCTTGTACACATTTAAAACAACCAAAAACAATGAATAGTCTATCTGAATATCCTTTTCAGTATTTATATAATTTGAAAGAATACCCATGGATCATTTGTAGAAACCAATGGTGGTCACATTATTAATTTCTTTTCAAGAATTGTTATGATCACATTCCCACAATTGACAACCTAGTACCTTTTGAAGTGTTACATATAATGTAATGCATAGCCTATATATGCACAAGCCAGCTTCAACAAAATTAGTCTAATATAGAAACTTCAGAGCCTGATATGTTCATTATTATGTGCAAATTTAATAAACATATAGGCTATTGGTCTAATCAAAAGTCATTAGCTAGGCTATACATAAACAATGCAAGATGAGTGCAAAATTAAATTCCCCGTCTCAACAATATTTGGGAGGAAAAATCTGGTTACTGTTTTAATAAACTGATGGTTTTAGGTTTAGTTCTTTCACATGAACTCCTATTTTATATTACAAAAGTCTCTTCAGCTGCTGTTGGGGTTTTCCACACGAGAACAATGTAATCGCGCTGTTGTTGTGTGTGTTTGAAGTGTTAGTATGATAGCAGCCAATGTTAATATGATTATAAAGTTAAGACTAAAAAGCAGGTTTTACGGGCTGCAGTATCTGTTAAGATGCCAAACTCGACAAACTTGAATTTTCTGAATGAAACGCGAAAACCCGGAACTAGTCTTCACGTGTTAGTGAAAAACACTGGGTTGTACTGGTAAGTGGACTTATTTTCTTTGAAAGGTAAGTTTATAAGATTATCTTTATCCTCGTTATGTAAACTTAGTCACACTTGGATGATCCTGTAAAGTGCTTCCTATTTATCATACATGTACTTTGTAAATAAGCATGTTGTGTCGTTTATTTAAGGTTCTTCTCTATTTACCGTATTAAATGGCATTGTTATGGCTTTGACAATAAGCAAAAGTAAATCGCCTACAATACCGATGTGTAAACTGTAGCCTATACTGTTCAGAGCTGAGAGACAAATAATGATTCAGCGATATCAGCATCTCTCCCCGTGTGTTGTTCTGGGATTTTGATTAGAAACAAAATCCTTTCTATTAAATATGTGAGCTAGCTAGTATCGAAAGAATCGGGAGATAATTGTAGAAAGTAGTAGAAACAGAAAAGAGGTTAGAATAAGTTTAAATGATACTAAATGGGCGAGGCTTCGCGGCCCGGAAGTTGTTTGTCATTTGTGAGGAGCAAAATGTCTAAATAATAATTCTCATATAAATGTATAAAATATGTATTTCAGTTCGAAGTATCTCAGTGTCGTTGTGTAATTATTGTCCAGACAGAACCTCTTGACGGTGTTGTTAGTACTTGGTTCCTGTTACTTTTGTCAGCGCTGGTCAGGATGGACTAATCACAGTAGTTTCTGATTGCTGCGTATTGATTTGTAAATAGCTGCTTTTGCAGGTTTTCATGTGTGTCAGGTAACACATTTAAATTCTGTTTTAAGTAGATTAAAAAACAAATGTGGCTTAATGGAGGATTTGGTTTTCAGAGCCCCATGCACCATTCCTTGGAGAAACCCACTGAAACTGAAACCCATCTCCAAGACGTTTATTGTGCTTTATCTAGAAAGTTTCATGCTCTAAATATTGTGTGCACACGCAAATTCTGACCTCTTCTGAAACCCCATTTCCAACACAGGTGTTCTCACTATGGAGAGCCAGAAACAGGTGCTGGAGAGGCTGCGGGGCGCTTTCCGCTCAGGTGTGACCCGTCCAGCCCAGTTCCGTTTGACTCAACTGCAGGCCATGATGTCACTGTTTGAAGACAATGAAACACAGATTTTGGAAGCAATGCATAAAGATCTTGCTAAGGTATAAACATGCAATGGTTCACACACACATATACTTTTAAATTCGGCACACAAATGATGCTTTAATCTTGTCTGTCCTGCAGCCCAAGTTTGAGGCAGTGCTGTCAGAGATTGATATTGTGGTGAATGACCTTTGCTACACCATCAGCAACCTGCAAACCTGGATGCAGCACTCTTATGTGGGCACAAACCTGGTGAGATAATACAATTTCATTGCACCATTAACACACACACTGATTTTTTTTAACTGTAACACAAACAAAATATTAAAAAACTTCCAAAAGTCTAGTCAAGGCAGATCTCCCTGAAAATATTTTAAATCGTTTCCTCTCCCCATTTCATTTGTGTTTCAGGCAACAAAGCTGGATGACTGTTTTGTTCGCAGGGAGCCATTAGGTGTAGTTTTGATTATTGGCGCATGGAACTATCCTCTTCAGCTAATTTTGTCACCTTTGATTGGAGCAATTGCTGCAGGTACTATCTATAGCTTTTTCAGTTTTATGGCCCTTATATACACTACCAGTCAAAAGTTTGGAAACTTTACCATTTTTAATGTTTTTGAATGAAGTCTCTTATGCTCATTAAGGCTGCATTTATTTCATAATAAATATATAATATTGTGAAATATTATTACAATTTAAATTATGGTTTTCTATTTTAATATACTTTAAAATATAATTTATTTCTGTGATGTTAAAGCTGAATTTTCAGCATCATTACTCCAGTCTTCAGTGTCACATGATCCTTCAGAAATCATTCTAATATGCTGATTTATTATCAATGTTGGAAACAGTTGTGCTGCTTAATATTATTTTATAACCTGTGATACTTTTTCAGGATTCTTTGATGAATATAAAGTTAAAAAAAAAAAATCAGCATTTATTTAAAATAGAAATCTTTTGTAACAATATACACTACCGTTCAAAAGTTTGGGGTCAGTATTTATTTATTTATTTATTTTAAAGAAATGAATACTTTTATTCAGCACAGATGTGTTAAATTGATAAAAAGTGATAGTAAAGATTTATATAGTTTGAAAATATTTATATTTTGAATAAATGTCATCAATGAATCCTGAAAAAAGTATCACAGGTTCCAAAAAAAAAATTCAGCAACACAACTGTTTTAAACATTAATAATAACTGAGCATCAAATCATCATATTGTAATGATTTCTGAAGGATCATGTGACACTGAAGACTGGAGTAATGATGCTGAAAATTCAGCTTTACATCACAGAAATAAATTATATTTTAAAGTATATTAAAATAGAAAACCATAATTTTAAATTGTAATAATATTTCACAATATTATTATTTTTGCTGTATTTATTATGAAATAAATGCAGCCTTAATGAGCATAAGAGACTATTAAAAATAGTGATGTTTCTAAACTTTTGACTGGTAGTGTATGTCCCATGCACCTTCTTTTTGAGGGAGCACTAGTGACAGTTCTTCTTCTAAGTCTGAGTCATAATAGACTAGTGGTGTAATTTTATAGTATGCATTGTGGTTGGGATCCAATACGATTATAATATAAATTGTATAATGAACAATGAAAAACTGCAACTGATCTCGACTGCCAGTTATCGCCCTGCAAATAAAAAGAACCATTATTATTTCTACTAAAACTTTACTCAAGATTTCACTGTAATAATTACTGAAATGTCTTAAATCTGCTAATTAAATCTGCCACTTTTGAATTATGAACCGAAGTGAGAACATGCATTATTAACACCTTTACTGTCATTCAGTCCTGCATCGATTTAGTCTTCTACATCTGTAGCTTATAGAAACAAATGAATTTTAACCATCAATATTGGACACAACTGTGTTTGGAAACAGATTTTGAGATTCCCTAACATATTTCATTTTTACAAAAGGCTGATATTTAAATGGATATAAAATACAAATCTCATTAAATGCTAAAAATCTTAAAAGTTGTGTTCTGTCGACAAATAATGTTTTGTGAAGTTTTAGACTAATTCCCCTAACCAGCCATAAGCAACCCTGTGGTTCTGCATGAATCATATGACAATCACAGGGCAAAATGACATATTTTGGCTTTAAAAAGGTGAAAAAAGGAAAATCCCACACACTATCAACTTGCAAAACTTAAAAAAAAAAAAAAAAAAAAAAGTTCTTTTATTGGCAACGTTTCGATCGTATGATCTTCATCAGACATCAACATACTATTCAAACTCCTTTGTATTTAAAAATAACATGACAAAATACAGTGAAGAATCATCAATTTCCAATCAAGATAAATGATTGAATAATCATTAACACCATCATTAACACCACATAGTTAAATCCACAATCACATATTGTAAATAAAGAAAATAATAATAATAATAATAATAATATTTCATATCATGTTTTTACGGTTTTGCAAGTTGATAGTGTGCAGGATTTTCCTTGTTTTTTCGTATTTTGACTACACTAGTTTTCTTTCCTACGCACCTATCTATGACCTACAGGTGTGCGACGCTAATTGATCACTGCTTTAAAAAGGTGAAATTCACTAAAAGGTGATGACTTTGGGGCATTATTAATTTTATACCTTCAATAATTGTCCATTTTGAATTGTCCATTTTGATTTCATGGTGACTTTAAAAATCCGTTAACAAAAATCTGCCTTATATCACATCTGCAATATGTGTAATTCAGTAATATCTTTTTTTATTAGGTAACTGTGCTATTCTGAAGCCATCAGAAATAAGTCAAGCAACCGAAAAACTTATTGCTGAACTCATTCCTAAGTACCTGTCCCAGGTAATCATTGGGAAAGACCCATATGATCTAACTATACACTTAGTCTCATGGTGCTACTGTGTTCATGATAAGATCTGTAATCCCTCTCTTATAAAGTGTGCTGTGTGTGTTTTGTCTTGTAGGAGTGTTATGCAGTCATTTGTGGTGGAGCAGAAGAGACCAAGGCGTTGCTGGAGAATAGATTTGATCATATCTTCTACACAGGTTAGAGTTTTCATTGTTATCAATGACAGATTCAAGAACAGTTGTCGCTTTTACATATTTGCTTCAACATCTCTTGTCTTCTCTCCTCTAGGCTCACAGTCAGTGGCTCGTTGCATCCTGCAGGCCGCAGCGGTGCACCTCACCCCAGTTACTCTGGAGCTGGGTGGCAAGTGCCCTTGTTTGATATATGGCCGGCTAGACATGAAAGCTGCTGCTAAGAGGCTGGTGTGGGCCAAGTTTTTCAATGCAGGACAGAGCTGTGTGGCTCCAGACTATGTTTTATGCACCGCTGAGACAAGAGAAATGCTGTTACCTTTTATAAAAGAGGCTCTGGAGAGCTTTTATGGATCTGAGCCCCAGCAAAGCCCAGATATGGGACGTATCGTGACAGACAGGCACTGGAACCGACTGGTTGAGCTGCTAAAAAAGTCTGAGGGAAAGGTAGTGATTGGAGGAGAGAGTGTCAGAGAGAACAAGTACATGGGTAAGTAAAGTATATAGACACAAAGTTTGAGGTCAGTAAGATTATTTTTAAGGAACTAAAACTTTTATTCAGCAAGGATGCAATTGATCAAAAGGGACAAAGACATGTATTATGTTACATAAGATTTGAATAAAAAAAAGCTGTTCTTTTGAACTTTCTATCAATCAAATAATTTAAAATATATATATATATACCACCGTTTCCACAAAATATTAAGCAGCACAATGGTTTTTGATGATAATATAAGAAATAATCACCAACAAACAGAAATAAGTACCAACTCACTTACTCCATTAGAGGAATGAATAAATTAATTTTATATATATATATATATATATATATATATATATATATATATATATATATATATATATATATATATATATATATTGATGAATCACATCTACCATAAAAGTTTTTGCTTGCATAATATGTGTGTATATATGCACGTGTATGTGTACTGTATATACATACACACATATATTTTTACATGCATATGTGTGTGTAATATATATATATATATATATATATATATATACAGTACAGTCCAAAAGTTTGGAACCACTAAGATTTTTAATGTTTTTAAAAGAAGTTTCGTCTGCTCACCAAGGCTACATTTATTTAATTAAAAATACAGTAAAAAACAGTAATATTGTGAAATATTATTACTATTTAAAATAACTGTGTACTATTTAAATATATTTGACAAAGTAATTTATTCCTGTGATGCAAAGCTGAATTTTCAGCATCGTTACTCCAGTCTTCAGTGTCACATGATCCTTCAGAAATCATTCTAATATGATGATTTTCTTAGTGGTTTTGGTCTGTACTGTATATATATATATATATATATATATTTTTATTTATTTATTTATACATGCATATATGTATATATATGTGTGTGTGTGTGTGTATGATATATATAAATATAATATATACACACACATTATATAAACTAAAACTTTTATGGTAGATGCGTATGTACCAATATATATTATTATAGAGTATACATATACACTATTCAAATAAGACATTTTTTTTACTGTAAAATCTCAATATTATTCTTAAGATTACTGTTCTTGATTACTGTATTTTTTATCAAATAAATTCAGCCTGGGTGAGACTTCTTTATAAAACTCCCCATACTTTTGAACAGTACACAAGTTCAGTGCATTGTACTATAATACTCTTACTATTGCTGCAGAATGTAGTGTGATTTTTCTCGGAAGACGTACTGAGTTTCCTAAAATGTACAGTATACATTTACATAAAAAAGCAGCTAAGCTAGTATTAGATTCTGAATCCTCTCTCTTCTGCTTTTCCGTGGACTATCTCAGCCCCCACTGTCATCGTGGATGTAAAGGAGTCAGATGCTTTAATGCAGGAGGAGATTTTTGGCCCCATTCTCCCCATTCTGACCATCAAGTCTCTCGATGAAGGAATCAATTTTATCAACGAGAGGGAAAAGCCCCTGGCACTTTACGCCTTCTCTGACGAGTCTCAAGTAAGGAAAGAAAGAATAAAAGTCCTTAACTACACAGTAAAGTGAGCAATGAAGTAATGCATATCACTATTTGTTAAGGTTGTTACTACAGTTCTGGAGAGGACCAGCAGCGGAGGCTTCTGTTCCAATGATGGAATAGCTCACATGACCCTTCCTGGTTTACCCTTTGGTGGAGTGGGTAAGTCTGAATGCATTTCTTTAATGTAACAACTGCAGTGCATTTCTTCAGGTGAGTGAAGGTGAAATCTGACTTTTTATTTGTGTTTACCCCAGGTGCCAGTGGGATGGGCAACTACCACGGTCGCTGGACCTTTGAGACATTCAGTCACAAGCGTGGCTGCATGCTGAGGGGCTGGGGGCTGGAGCGTGTCAATGTGCTGCGCTACCCTCCCTATACCGAAAGCAATCTCAGCTGGCTGCGCTGGGCCACCACTGCCAAGAAGAAGGGGTGGTGGGCAGGATGCTCTGTTATGTGAGGGCTGTTATGTGTCTGATGCTGACAGATTGCAACCTGGGAACCGAAAACATATGCCTTAGCTTTCACCAATGTTTGGTTACTGTGAGTTTGGTCATCAACACAAACCTAATCTTTGGTTTTCAATTGTGATATCATTCAAAACACCACCAGAGGTCAGCATTGAGATACGTTGCTTCTGCGGGATGCTTCTGTGGTGAGAGAAAGAGGCCATTTACTTGATGATGATTAGTTTATTTTAACTACCATTGTTCTGATACACTACTCAATTTTATGTGTTTATTCACATCTGTGCATTAAAAAAATCCAGTCTATGGATATTTAATTAAACAAATCATCCGATATTTGTAATTAAATACTACAGTAAAGGGGGGCATGGATAGCATTATGTTTGGATACTTTAGTATCTTATACTGCTACATATTTTCTGCTCTATAGCTCATTATTCTTTCTATTGGTGAACATATCAAGGAACATTTCTAGTTTATGAGTTGAATACTTAATGCATCATTTTCATCTGTAAGGTTGAGTACAAAAATAAAGTCTGACAAACATGTTTACCCTCAGGAAACATGGTGATTTATTTATACTTGTGTAATTGCATTTGTTCATGTTTCTTGGTTTTGATTTGTTTTTTGGAATTCTGATTATGTTGCAACCGTGAATTCATTAGAGAATTTGGTGACACTTTACAATAAGGTCTCATTTGTTAACATTATTTAATGCATGAACTAACTGAGCAATAAATTTGTTACATTATTTATTTATCTTTGTTAAAGGCATAGTTCACCCAAAAATGAAAATTCTGTCAAGTTGTTCCAAACCTGTGTAAATGTCTTTGTTCTGCAATTCGAGTGAGTAAATGATGACAGAATTTTAATTTTTGGGTGAACTATCCGTTTAATATTGTAAAGTGTTACCAAAAATCTCATCACACATCATGTTACGTAAATTCATTTGACATTTTTGACAATGTGTCAGTACCTTTGAAATGTTTGGGTTTTGAAATAAGTCTCTTATTCTTACCAAGACTGCATTAATTTGATCAAAAATACAGTAAAAATGTGAAATATTATAACAACATAAAATAACTTTGCTATTTTCATATAGCACACTTCATGTGTTGGCAAATCTGAACTTTCAGCATCATTACTCGTCCTCAGTGTCACATGATCCTTCAGAAATCAATCTAATATGATGATTTGCTGCTCAAGAAACATTTCTCATTATTATGAATATCATACCGACCAAGTTTTAAATGATAGTGTCCCTCTGGTAAACTATTCTGGATTTCATGAGCTTTAAACCTGCCGTTTGTAACCTTCCACTGTTTCTTATTTTTATCAGTGTTAAAGGTGCTAAATAGGATGTTTTGTTTTTATACATTTTTGCAATATTACTTGAAACTGTCTTTACTAACTGATAAAAAACTATTTATTAGGTGCACTGAAAGTAATAATATTAATACACATCATCTGTGCACGAGGTAGGGCCTTAAAAACATCAGCGATCATCGCGTAAACGATTGGCCCTCTGGCTTGTCAATCACTGCCGTGACGTTCCTTGTGAGAGACGAGCTGCGCGCTCCAGTAACTTTCCACACTCCACAGGCGCTGCATGCAATGTTTTTGTCAGGAGACAGGAATAACAACTGCAGATTATGAGTTACCTGCGGTGAGTCCGACATAATGAATCCACTAACACGACACAGCGAATGCCGGTGGTAAACACTCGTGTTCCAATACTCGTGCACGAGTTTTGGGAGGCGTTCCTTTGAAATGAGCTGTGAAGGAGGGGGGCTGTTCTTACGCATGCGCTCATTTCAAAAACTCAGTAACAGTCTTTGGTTTCTCAGTCGACGAAAAAATCCTCTCTATCACCTTTAATATGTATAACTTTTGTGGAAATTTGCGATACATTTTTTTTTTTTACTGACCCCAAAATACTGACCCCAAGTTTTGAATAATAGTGTCCCTCAGGTAAACTATTCTGATTTCATGAGCTTTAAACATGCCGTTTGTTACCTTCAAGAATTCTTTTAGTTTAGTAATATCACAAAGTTAAAAAGACAACCATACTAATTTACCTAAAGATTTATTTGAATCATTATCTATAAACACTCTTGCTTCAAATCATTTTGACAGGGATTATATTAAACTGAGGGGCACATTTACAATTCATAATATATTGTGTGACATGGTAACACATTTCACCCAAATATTATACAGACATCAAACCTGTACTGTAATCTTGTGTTCCCTCTAGCTTGTTTACATTAACCTAGTTTTTGCTAAGACATCTATATTTGCCGCATACAAATATGAGGGCAGACTGAGTGT
This sequence comes from Megalobrama amblycephala, assembly GCF_018812025.1. Lineage (NCBI taxonomy): Eukaryota > Metazoa > Chordata > Actinopteri > Cypriniformes > Xenocyprididae > Megalobrama > Megalobrama amblycephala. The sequence goes on from NC_063044.1 coordinate 43,992,046, forward strand.
CATTTCACTGGCAATTGTAATGTCCAGATTCCAGTACTGCGTCTCAGGACTAGACTTGGTGAGTCTTAATAAAATGAATGATACAAAAGGAAGGTCACGGGGTTCAGGTATGGTGTATGAGCCGGTGACTGTCTGCCAAAAGAGACACTGAACCAGCGGTGCAGTAGTTTACTCGCTCCTGCAGGGAGTTTTTTTGTCAGGGTTCAGGTTTGTATGAGGAGGGAGGGTTGCTGCCGGACTGGCCCGGCTCAGAGGCTTGAGGCTGAGGGGAGGTGGAGGCGCTTGCAGGGCTAGTGGGTTCTTTTTGAACAAGTTCTGGCTCGTCTTGCCCAGCCTGTGGTGGATGAACCAGGACCTTGTCGATAATCCCGAAATCCTGTGCTTCCATCGGGCTCATGTACCGGTCTCTCTCCATCACGCTCTCTAAGTGAGGACAACAAAACTTGATGTCAGGAAGTGATAGAAGTTTAATTACCCAATATAAAACAAAGTTATTATTATAATATCAATGAAAGGTATGTAATTACCTATAAGCTCCAATTTCTGCCCTGTGTGTTTGGAATAAATGTGGTTGATCTGTCTTTTCAGTTTGAGAATCTCCTCAGCCTGGATGGCAATATCTGTTGCTTGCCCCTGAAATTATAAATATCTGTGTTAGTTTTCGTTACATCGTTACAAAAGCAGTCCCCTCTTTTTTATTCTTTATTCCCCCAGTCTCACCCTTGCCCCTCCGGAGGGCTGGTGCACCATGATTCGGGCATTGGGCAGTGAATGCCTCATGCCTGCGGTTCCTGCGGCCAGAAGCAGACTGCCCATACTGGCAGCCTGGCCCACACACCAGGTAGAGATGGGATTTAAGATGTACTGCATAGTGTCATAGATCGCAAGTCCAGCCGTAACCACTCCACCTGCAAGACGGAGACAAAAAAATTGCCAGAAATGCACACTGCTGGCTTCAAACACCAAAAACAAATTATGATTCACTTTTGTTATACTACATATTCTGTCTATTTCAGTCTATTTTTGTGCTCAGTGTCAAATCAACCAAATTTCAGAAACTTCCTCGGCTCCAATTTTTTATTTTGTTAATATTTTTCAGTAGAAAAACATAAAATAGTGATGAAAGCCAAAATATTAAATGTCACAGATGTATATTTACTGAGTAATCCACTATTTTGTAGAGGGGGGTCAAAATGACAGACCTGAGATTTGGAGCCAAATTAGAAGGGTGTAAAAATGACTTTTGAGCTGCTTTGAGATCCCCATATCTATGGGACTGAACTATAGAGCATTGAAAATGAAGATTTCAAAAGTAAAGTTTATTGGGAATGAGAATCTAGATACTTTTTACAGTTACAGGCATGCACTTTGGAAAAGGAATATTTATGGCACTCAGACAGGTATGTTCTATGCAACATACCTGTTGAGAGAAAAACATGAGATACAATTCTATTTTAACATTATTTGTTCTTCAGATATTTTTTTTTTTAATTTTTGTTCTTCAGAAAGAAAAAAAGTATCAGCTGTATGCAAAGTGACCCACATTTGGTTTTTGACCACTGAAAATGTGTACAATTGACCAATTTACTCATGGAGCCACATTAAAGGAACACTCCACTTTTTTTGAAAATAGGCTCATTTTCCAACTCCCCTAGAATTAAATAGTTGAGTTTTACCGGTTTCGAATCCATTCAGCCGATCTCCGGGTCTGACGGTACCACTTTTAGCATAGCTTAGCATAGTTCATTGAATCTGATTAGACCGTTAGCATCTCGCTCAAAAATGTTTTCAATATTTTTCCTATTTAAAACTTGACTCCTCTGTAGTTACATCGTGTACTAAGACCAACAGAAAATGAAAAGTTGTGTTTTTCTAGTCCGATATGGCTAGGAACTGTAATATCATTGCGCCTGCTGCACCCATGGTACGGCAGCAAAGTTCCTTGATTATTACGCTGGAATGAGAGTATAGTTCCTAGCCATATCGGCCTAGAAAAACACAACTTTTCATTTTCTGTCGGTCTTAGTACACCATGTAACTACAGAAGAGTCAAGTTTTAAATAGGAAAAATATCGAAACTCTTTGGTCATTTTTGAGTGAGATGCTAACAGTCTAATCAGATTCAATGAACTATGCTAAGTTATGCTAAAAGTGGTACTGCCAGACCCGGAGATCGGCTGAATGGATTCGAAAACGGTAAAACTCAACTCTTTAACTCTAGGGGAGTTTAAGATCTCCATATCTCTGGGATTAAACCATCGAGGGCCTTTAACATGCAGATACCAAAAGGAAGGTTTGTTAAGAACCAGAATATATAAGGATATTAAGATATCTTTAATACTTCTTGAGTCACAGGCATGCAAACTTGAGGCAAAAAACACAAGTAGTGCTTTTTGCCATTTTTGAACTTTCACTGTTGGCATATAATGAAATAAAGATTGCTAAAGTCAACAAATTTTACTAATAGACCTTCCAATCTCTGTGTAAAAACAAAATAATGATGCTGCCATCTTTCTAAAGTCATTTTTACACCCCTCTAATTTGGCCCCAAATCTCAGGTGAAAATTGTCATATTGACCCCCTCTACAAAATAGTGGATTACTCAGTAAATATACATCTGTGACATTCAATATTTTGGCTTTTATCACCATTTTATGTTTGTCAGATGAATCGCCTTCGATAATGAACGCGATATTGCGCAGCTTGTCAGTGATCTACGGCTCTGTCTATTAAATGCTGCTCCATTTGAAAGCAGGTGATGGCGATTTAGCGTTAACACGGACTGACCTTAAAGTGAATGAATGAAAATTGATACACATTTTCCATGATGCAGGGCAAGTGTTGTTTTCATACAGCAAATAGTAGTGCATAAATAAAAGTGTAATTTTTCACCATCAGAAAAGATTTCTGGGAGAAATGATCTGCAGTACTGGACATTGCCAACAATTGATCCACAATCTGTCATCTAATTTATAGTGCTGTATTGTTGTGACAGTGAATTCCCATACAGGAATCAAGCAATCTCATCAGAAAATTGTAAACAGGACAGATTTAGACCATGGGACGCTGGCTGAATAAACCTGATAAACAGAATACAGAGCTGCTACAATCTTTTTTTCTGTCAATGCACTTATGTGACTCTCACCAGGACTGTTGATGTACATGTGAATGGGCTTGTTGTTGCTCTCTGACTGGAGAAAGAGCAGTTGAGCGATAACCAGAGAAGCTACAGTGTCATCGATCTAGATAAAGAGAAGGACAGAAAAACAGGTAGGAAACAACTGGAAGAGGCTTTTTGTAAATAATTTTAGATCCTTGTGTGTTTTTCCTTGCATTTGAACTTACCGGACCCATAACACATATGATTCTCTCTCGAAGCAGCCTTGAGTAGATGTCATAGGCACGCTCTCCTCGTCCCTGAAACAGACGAATGATTTCAAGTAAGGGGTCAAGTTCCTGCAACACTGAAAGCTGCATCTTTCTTGAAGTAAACCATTCAATAAACAGAGATGGGCTCTAAAAGTAACTTCTGTATATTATATGATCAGCTTAAGACAAGTAATTAAGAAAAATGTGCCGTTACCGTCTGCTCCACAACTATAGGTATGAGTGGACTCCTCCATGGCGCACTCTGATGAATGGACCGATTGACTTTGAGTGCAGAAACACCACACTGCAAGACCCTCTAGAAAGACAACAGTTCTGGTGATGATGAGCAGTAGATCAAGGTCGTTGAACATTTCAGTGACGAGCTTGACATCACTGTGACACTCAACGGAGCTCAAATCAGCATAATGACATGTTTTACGAGTCAGTTAAAAAAAAGCTAATTCTCTGAAAACGAGTAAAACATTTAAGTCATAAACTTAAAAATACACATAAAACAATCCTGCTAGCAAAAGAATAGTTGTACAATAGCGTGTTTATCATAAATGCCATTTCTAGCTACTATTACGTTACTACCGTAAGAGTTGTTTCACACACAGAGACGCATTTATTTTAAACGAATATTTAATTTACAGAAGGCAGTTTAATACTCACACGTAACAACATGTTTCTGTTGAGCAACCCTCACGCGACCCCTATTGACCCGGATGTGATATTCGGCTGCTTGATAGTGAAGCCAGAGACTCTCTCATTGCAGGAGGAGATGGTGAAGTCGAGGAAGTGTAACTGTAACGTTTGCGGATGCCTTGTCCATCTTTTTGTAATTGTGTAACGTTATACACATAGGTTATACACTAAGATTTTTTAGGTGGATATGGAAAATATTACCAGAAGGAAAACATATTATATTCAAGTTAAATACTACTGATATAGCCTATGTATACATTATTCCAATAAAATAATAATAATAGTAATAGTAATTTTATTTTTCATGTAGACCTACAACTTTTTATTATTTGGGGGAAGTTCTTCATACACAAGAAGAAATGGTCAGGGTCCAAGACAAATTTCATTCACTTTCTCAAGGACTACAGCACTTGATGAACATTGTCAAAAAATGTACCACATTTACCATTGGATATAAAACATTTATTATATGACAAGCTTTTTCCATACAAACACAATATATAGGCTAGCATATAATCTGCAGAATAATTTAAAATTAGACACACACACACACACATATATATATATTAAGACTTCAGATGCAAAAGCCTCTAAGTGCCATCTTTTATGTTTAGGTTCACTACTTTCACTTCAGTGGTAATTAATAGGTCATTTTTATTGCCATTAAAGTGAAATAACTTAACATAAACGTACAAGCTTGATAAAAATGCTTATTTTAGAAGAAAATTTCAGATGGCACTAAGAGGCTTTTGTATTTCTATATATATATATATATATATATATATATATATATATATATATATATATATATATATATTTATGAATTTTAAGAGTACCATAAAGAGTGTGGTGAAGTGATGCATGTAACTGTTTTTTCCTGAGATTTTTTTTTACCCCGTTTCACAGCCAAGGCTTAAACTAGTCCTAGACTAAAATGCATGTTTGAGCTTATACTGACATATCTTAAAATATGTAACTGCAATTGTTATGTCTCAAAATGCATTTTTTTTTTCTAGTGTGTGTTTATAAAAGCTACTTAAATATCCTAATTGAACTAAGGCCTAATCCTGGTTTAGGCTAAGCCCTGTCTGTGAATCCAGGCCTTAATGTTATGGTGGATTTTTATACCATGTTATATGTTATGTTTTATTCTTGTTAGTTTGTCTCTGCTAACTTGGCTACATATCTCTTGTTTTTATCTAAATGGGACAGGTAAAATATAGGTAAATGAAATAAACCATTGCTTCCATTCAAACAGAACAGGAAAGGTCCCGACCCGGTTTTGAAGGCTCCTCTTGTGGAGGGGCTCTGGTGAAGCGGATCCACTGCCACATGATGAAATTAGACGCGAACACTAGATGGCGCAATTCACTTTATTCATAATCTTACATTTCGTGTAAAGCAACTTTAACTAGAAACAAGAAGTGTATAAAAACAACTCTCATATTGAAAAAGTAATTTGTAGAACTTAATGTTTTACCCTGTATGATGTAATATCTGTTAGGCTATATGTATCCCACAATTTCTGTTTAATTTTTGTTAGGCTTCCTAATGATAGCCTATAAGTGTAATTGTATGTTTTTCTGAAAGTTGAATAAAAAAGTAAAGCAACTTTAAAGTATAAAATGAATTGTCTTATTAGCATGAATATAATTTATTAGTAGCTATTAATAATTCACTTACCCACCTAACTCACATTTTCATTCATTTTTCTTAGTAGGCAACAAGTATTAGTGAAACCTAAAATTACCAGTTGTGTGGACACTGTGGACACAATTTTGTGATGTAGCTGATATATGCATCTTCTGTAAAAGAGAAAGTGAAGATATTTGTCATTTATTTTTCTCATGTAATGTTTCATGACTTTTCTGGAAAGATTTGAGTTCCTATTTTTTATATTGTTAACTGTAGTTTTACACATTAAGGATGTTGTTTGCTTTTTTGAAAACCAAAATAAACCTTTAGAATGTACTGTTAACTTTCTTATCCTTGTGACAAAATTTCACAAAGATTTCTTAAGAAAATCCCTACTTTTATAGATTTCTTATGTGAAGTAGCATTTAATCAAATCACTAAGAATAATTAATAACAAAAAATGCATTTCTCTTTTGAAGAGATATGATGAGATCTTTTATGTACCTTGATTAATACTTGTTTTGGTGTTGTTTTTGTGCTTCTTTACTTTCTTTGTTCTGGTCCTGCTTTTCTTTATGTTCTTAAAAAAAAGCTATTTAAATGTATCTTTCTCTTTTAACGGTCATTGTCAATTTATTTTTTCTCTCTTCTATATGTTCAGATGACTTTGGACATATTGTTGATACATTCAGTGTAATGTATGCAAAGTTGTATTTCATCAAAGTCATCTCTGAATTGTTTGCAATTAAAAAAAACAACATATAAATGAATGAAAATGTAGGTAAAGTGGGTTGTGGGTAGAAAATAGAAAATAAGATGAGCTTATTATAACACAATACAAGTCAAAGGGTTTTTTCAATTTATTTATTCAAAGTTACCTATGTCAGTATTGTCCTCACGCGCCATCGCTGCACGAAACCACGCGTCAGTTTCGCAGATAGGGGCGCAATTGAGCCGCTTATTGCCAAAGTCAGTCTCGTCTTGACATTTGTTTCAAACTTTCCCCGATCTGTCAGCAGACATGTCGAATAACAGCGCAGGCGGTATGATGAGCCTGCAGAAAAGCGTCAAGCAGCTGCGATTCGAAGCAGGGATCCGCAGAATTAAGGTGAGTGAGAATAAACGCATAAAAATCCCAAAGTTTGGAAATCTTTGCTAACAGGGTGTGACTTGACAGACTTGTCGATCCTGTCCGAACATCCTGCTACTTGGTGTAATTATGGTTCTGTTTTTAAACTTTCCTTGATTCACGTGAGAGCTTTTACAACATATCTAATACAAAAGAAGTAACGTTATAATAATGTTTAGCTGTTTGCAAGCTTCCACCGTAATGGCTGGTGGTTGTGCAATTACCTTCGTTTTCACCACTTGCTTTTAATCCGATGTTATCAAACGTTGTCACACAACAGTAATAATTCAGTACGTTTGTAAAGTGTACGATAATCACAGTTCAACTTAAAAGCCTCCAAACTTATTTCTCGCGCACAGTCGTGTTTGATTTTAAAGCCTCTCCACTTCAGGCAGTAGCGCGCGACTCTGCTGTAATGCTGTGGTGTCGCGCGCAGCGCACAGTGGAGCTCTTTGTTAATTGTGAGTGTGTGACACAGTCGCATTTGTTGGCCTGAATAATCCAAATCTATATTAGTTACCACTCGCCCAAAACACTATTTTAAAACAGCACGAGGCTTTGTGTGTTATTACTAATCTTATAATGAATCAAATAAACTTCTAACCGCGTGATTTCTAGGAAAATGTGAAGCCTTTATTGCTTCACAACCCCCTTTTATCTGTATATTTGCATACATGTCTACCTCTCTGTCTGTCTATATTTTATTTCACATCTCCTTCTTCTTAGGTTTCTCAAGCTGCAGCAGATCTGAAGACATTCTGCTTGCAAAATGCCCACAAGGACCCTCTCCTTATGGGGGTGCCATCCAGCGACAACCCCTTCCGACCCCCCAAATCATGTGCACTCTTCTGAGGTACCAACAGTCAGCTTAGTGTTACTTTTTTTTGTCTGTACACTTCCTGTTTAACAGGAATGTGAGCGGGAATATCAACCTCTGTCTCTCTCTTCCCCCTAAAGGTGTCGTGAAGAATTTTGGAGAAACTGAACATTCCACTTCCGCACAAACGTTTTTCACTACACTGCTCTCAGTTCCCCTTTACCCTGCAGCAGAGCTGGATCAACACTATTACACTAAATTGTTTAATTTGAAAGCTGCATTGTGACTTGAAGTCGTTCAATAATGTGATTTTATGAAGAAAACCTCTGAAAGGTGATTTAAAAGTGTTTAATTTGTATACTGTTAATTAAGGACGTATTCGTGCAAAACTTACACTAGTAGATAGTTTCAGGAGGAAACTGAAGTGCTCAGTTGGTCAAACAGTCCATTGGAGAAGTGATATGCAAAAATATTCACTACATTACTTACTGTGTAGCCAAGTCAATTTGAATACCAGCCATATACAGACAAAAAAAAAATATTTCTTCTTGTAATGTGTTTGGTTTATGATGAAACACTGAATCTCTCTATTTGTTTATTGATACGATTAGACTTATACATGGGCAGTTGTTGCCAAGAAAGTCATGTATTTAAGATCTATTGTATTAACCATTGAAGGAGAGAGACGTCTTGAATCTCAGGTTCTTTTTTTGAAAAAGATCGATGCTGTGTTCCTGATATATATTCACTTTTCTTATTTTCTGAATGAGGTACTGCTTTTTGTTCAAATGTATTTTCTCTAATCTGCTGGGTAATGGTTTCTGTATCATTTTGAAATTTCATAAATGTTAAACAGTGTTTACACAAGTGCAGAATTATCTTCATTTCTTTCTCTTTTTTACTGATATTTGCTCATGAAAGGGTGCTGCCTGTTCTCTGCACCTATGAATTGAACACCAGTGACTATGAACATTTCAGCTGGCCTGTTTTTGCATATACCCTCTGCCCTCGCATGAATATTTATCTCATTTCAAATCTGTACTGTGCCTTTATCAGTCAACCACTGGACATTCATGCAAATATCATTTGTTTGTGGGGGTTTTACTGCTGCCCTGCATTGTTAACTTTTTCAGTCTGTTTACCTCATGTATGTCTTGCCTTTTACGTTTGATTGTGCCTAAAGGAGCAACGTCTGATTTTGTGCAGTAAGACTATATATTAAACTATACCTTTCTTTACAAAACTTAAAGGATTAGTTCACTTTCAAATTAAATTTTCCTGATAATTTACTCACCCCCATGTCATCCAAGATGTCCATGTCTTTCTTCAGTTGAAAAGAAATTAAGGTTTTTGATGAAAACAATCCAGGATTATTCTCCTTATAGTGGACTTCAATGGAGCCCAAACAGTTGAAGGTCAAAATTACAGTTTCAGTACAGCTTCAAAGCCTTCTAGCGATCCCAGACGAGAAATAAGTGTCTTATCTAGCGAAACCATAGCTCATTTTCTAAAAAAATAAAAATAAATTTTAAACGTTTTAACCATAAATGCTCATCTTGAGCTATCTCTCTTCTTCTTCTCTATTTGAATTCCAGCAGTGTAGACACTGCTAAGTGTATTACTGCCCTCCACAGGTCAAAGTTTGAACTAAATTGTCATATACAATATGCTAGTGCAAGTATATAACAATTAGTTCAAACTTTAACCTGTGGAGGGCAGTAATACACTTAGCAGTGTATTAGCAGTTTTTAATTTTTTTTTTAGAAAATGACTGATCGTTTCGCTAGATAAGACCTTTATTCCTCATCTGGTGTTGTTTAAAGCCCTTTGAAGCTGCACTGAAACTGTAATTTTGACCTTCAACTGTTTGGAGGTCATTGAAGTCCACTATCAGGAGAAAAATCCTGGAATGTTTTCCTCAAAAACCTTAATTTCTTTTCAACTGAAGAAAGAAGGACATGAACATCTTGGATGACATGGGGGTGAGTAAATTATCAGGAAATTTTAATTTGAAAGTGAACTAATCCTTTAATCATAAATAAAGAGTCTAAAAAGCTTCTTACAGAGTACAACAGTTATATTCAGGTGAAAGCCACTACAACAGGGTTATTATTGTTAACTAGCATGTAATGTAAAATACTGTGATTAATCAACTGGGGAATTATGCTGATATCTATTAGTTATTTTTTCACTTGTGATGGCCTGCTTTAAAAGAGACACCATGTTTTCACAAACAGTACAATAAAACAGAGGTTTCCAAGCCACACGTTTCATGTATTTATTTGTTATTATTATTCTTAAATGTACTCAATATACTCCTTTTTTTCTTAGTAACCCATATCATGTCTTGAAATTGAACTACAGCTGAGGAGGAAAAAAAAGAAGTGGCCATGTGGAGGCAGTAGTAAGTCAGGCCTATCTTGACCATTGACTCCGGGGGAGATCTGAGCCGCTGCGAGCTGCCTGCATGACTCTCCCCAGATCGAAGATGGCGGTGTCCGTGTTCTCAGGCGTGCGCCTCCTCTCCATCGGAGACGCCAATGGAGACATACAGCGACATTCAGAGCAGCAGCCTCTGCGACTAGAGATCAAAACCAACCAGGACGCGGCTCTCATAAGCCTCTCGAACAGTGAGTAGATGCTGGCTTTAAACACTTTGCATCCGGCCTCAGCTGAGCTGTGTATCCTAGCCTAGCCTAATGAGAGTGATGTGCGTGCGGCATGTGCGTGTGTTGCAACCCCTGATCACAGGGACCGGCGGCGTTTGAGTTGTGATCTCAGACACGGCTCTCGTGCCCGTGCATGCTTTCTAAAAGATGTAAAGTTGTTGGAGCCAGGGGTTCGGTTGTAACATGCTTGCCACAAACCACGTTGATCGTAGCATGTTAGCATCCGTAAACACTTCGTATTGTGTTAAGCTGCTTATGGTTAGCTGCTACCCAGCTAATACGCACGAGCCGCGGCAATTCAGCACTGAATGTGTTTCTACAGTCTAAAACATACATGCATGAGTGCTTTTGTTCCAGATGCATGTCCTGTGCATCCAGATTTTTTTTTTTTTTTTTTTTAAGCTGGCAGTCAGGAAGGATTTGTATAATGTGGATTGGCGCCTATAAAGTTAGCCGCAGTGAAACCTTCAGTCATACTATTACGCTTCAGAAAGTGTATTAGAAACGTCTTTAGTTTTGTTTTGCATTGGTTTATTTGTGTCAACGTTTGTTGAAATTGATTTAACCTGGTTGGATGGTGGGCTGAATGGATGCTGTGAGTTAACTTGATTGATTGCGCACATCCCCGGCGCGCAGTTCTGCGCCACCTCTCTACTTTTACTATACTGTACTGTACCTTCACACAGCCCGGTTTCTCTTTCTCAAAGTACAGAAAACATCGCGAAAGTAATGTGAAATTTCGCGGAGGTTTCTTACGGCACCGTTTGGTCATTCATCTTTGTTCTGCGGGGAACAATAGCGGGTCCCCCGCCTCCTTTTCTCCAGTGTCCCGCCTGTTCATTCAGCGCTCAGGGCTTTTGTTTGGAGCCTCATGCTGCCGATGTCCCGTGGATGAGATGAATGTCTTACTGAAACAGATGCGTGACCCACATCCCATAGATTTCTTTTCTAGAAGTTTTAATTCCTCGAGCTCAAATGCCGCAGCACCCTCAGCATTTTTCGTCGAAAGGCCAAGTTTATTCATAAAAATTCATGTTAGTGTGTGACATTTTGCGCGTTTTTATGCAGTTACTTGAGAGAGTACGCTCTTAAATATTCATTGTTGCGTAAACATTATAAAGAGAAGGTTTTTTGCATTTCACTAATAAATTAAAATTTTCTTGAAATATTAAAATTACTTAAACTTGTGTGAGATGAGTAGTTATTAAATACGAGTAATTTATTATCCATGGAGCGGGTCGCCCCCTTTAGCTGCCGTGTTGACGTCACATGGCCGATCTTGTTGTGCAGTTGACTTTGTTGCTAATATAAAAAAAAAGACTTTGTTGCTAATAATGATGATAATGCAGTCTTTATGTTGTACTTTTAGCCAGTGCCCAAGGTGCTTTACAAAGCATAAGATTGTGTGAAAATCGGAAAATTGAGTCGGAAAATTATTATACTGTATGTTAGCCAATAAAAACATACTAAGTGCAACTTTAAGGAAGTAATTCAGCTCTTCCACACTCTTGTGACTTGTTAATTCATGTTTTTTTATGGAATTTTGTTTCTTTCGCTTTCAAGTCATCTTCATTTATATGGCGCTTTTCACAATACATGTTATCTCAAAGCAGCTTCACAGTGACAATAGGAAAATTATTATCCAGCTAAAGTTGGTTTTTGATTGAATCACTTCCGTTGTAAAAATTAATTATTACTTTAGGGTCCGCTTAAGTGTTTGGTTTGCTTGTTTACGTCTCTTTAGCTTGTTGTAAACAGTTATTTAGGCCCGGTTTCACAGACAGGGCTTAGCCTAAGCCAGGATTAGGCCTTAGTTCAATTAGAGCCTTTAAGTAGCTTTTTATAAACGTTCACTAGAAAAAAACATTACTGGTGTGCATCTTGAGACAAAACAATAGCACTGATATATTTTAAGATATGTCAGTGCAAGTTACTTTCAGTTGAAACAGCTCAAACCTGCATTTTAGTCTAGGACTAGCTTAACCTTGTCTGTGAGAGTTAGTCTTTTAGGATGTTTTTGTTGTTGTTGTTTTTTGTTCTGAGTCCAAAGAGCAAAGCCTTCAGCTATGAACAGTAGATGCCAAGAATCACTCCTGTTCTAAAGCTCAGATTTTCTTGGCTTCAGTGCCCTGCCCCCTGTTCCAGAGATATTTTCTTGAGCTGCTGTAGAGACTGTACTTGTTTTCAACTCATTTATATAAATGAATACCAGCCTAATCTATGGAAAGCCTGACCTAATCCTAAAATAAATGACAAAATCCCTCATCCTGGCATTGCCTCTTAATGTTGCTGTGATTTGAAGGCCAGGTTAATGTCTTTCAACAGGACAAATTTAGTTTGCTTGGCTTAATTTTTGTTTAGGTAGTTGTGGTAACCTTTAAGGAGCTAGTGTAGTTCATATTAAAGGATTAGTTCACTTTCAAATTAAAAATTTCCTGATAATTTACTCACCCCCATGTCATCCAAGATGTTTATGTCTTTCTTTCTTCAGTTGAAAAGAAATTAAGGTTTTTGATGAAAACATTCCAGGATTATTCTCCTTATAGTGGACTTCAATGACCTCCAAACGGTTGAAGGTCAAAATTACAGTTTCAGTGCAGCTTCAAAGGGCTTTAAATGATACCAGACGAGGAATAAGGGTCTTATCTAGCGAAACAATCGGTAATTTTCTACAAAAACACAACTGTATATGTATTTATATAAACAAATGATCGCCTTCCAAGTGGTTCCGCCAAAACCGCACTTTCGTATTCTTCAAAACACTTACGCTGTATGTTCTATGCCTTCCCTGTTCTACTTACGGAAAAAACAGAACTGGCACTGCGTTCATTCCATAAGTAGAATAGGGAACCGATCGTTTCACTAGATAAGACCCTTATTCCTCATCTGGTATCGTTTAAAGCCCTTTGAAGCTGCACTGAAACTGTAATTTTGACCTTCAACCGTTTGGAGTCCATTGAAGTCCACTATAAGGAGAAAAATCCTGGAATGTTTTCCTCAAAAACCTTAATTTATTTTCGACTGAAGAAAGAAGGACATGAACATCTTGGATGACATGGGGGTGAGTAAATTATCAGGACAATTTTATTTGAAAGTGAACTAATTCTTTAAAGCTGAAATGTATGTTGTTGAAATGTTTTTGTTGTTGTTTTTTATTATTGTTAAAATAAGCTTTCTCCTGTAGGATCTTAAAGCGACAGTTCCACCAAAAATGAAAATTGTTATTTACTCTCCTTCATGTTGTTCCAAACCTGATAAACCTGTATGACTTTTTTTTTTTTTTTTTTTTTTCTGTAACACAAAAGTTAATGAAAAAAGTGTTTCTATTTTTGATTTGTTTTTGTTTTTTGATATAATGAAAGTCAAAGGGTTTTTTTTGTTTGTTTGTTTTTTTGGGGGTTTTTTTTTTTGGACCCAGTTGGCTTCCAATGTATGGACAAAAACTGTTGAAACATTCTTCTAAATATCATTTTCAAATAATTCTGTTTTACTTAAATGAAATGATCTGTTTTACTGCAGGACTGTCTGTTTGTTTGTTTTATATTAACATTATATATGATCATACATGAATATTAATATCCATGCTATTGCTTTTCTCCACAGATGAGGAGACATGCGTCTTTAAGTGTTCAGTATCACGGGAGACAGAATGCAGTCGTGTTGGGAAGCAGTCCTTCATCATTACTCTGGGCTGTAACAGCGTCCTCCTGCAGTTTGCATCTCCAGCAGGTAAAGTTCACCTCCTTTTACAAGTGCATCAGTTCACTGAGACATTCAGACAAGCACAGCTGCAGTCACTCATAGTGTACAAACTCATCTATGGTGCTATGAAGCATGTAATCTCTTAATGTATCTGCTGTTGTTGTTTTTGCCAGATTTCTCGTCATTCTATAACCTCCTGAAGAATTGCCGTGGACACAGGGGCGAACGTTCGGTCTTCAGTGAGAGGACGGAGGAGTCCTCAGCTGTACAGTATTTCCAGGTTTGTTTGGCCTCGAATTGACTTGCATAGGCAAAGCGGTCAATTGATGAACCTGTTTTCCTCATCTTAAAACCTGAAGAGATCCTTTTAAATTAGTTATAATGGGAATCAAGACTACCGTTTAATTGTAATAGTCATTTTATTTAAAATGGTCTAGCATAAGCAGAAGTGACATGTTATGAATGTCTTCTTGTTTTTTCTTTTTTTCCTTTCAGTTTTATGGCTACCTCTCTCAGCAACAAAACATGATGCAGGATTATGTGCGAACTGGAACATATCAACGAGCCATCCTCCAGAATCATACTGACTTCAAGGATAAAGTACTGTTATTTCTCTCTTTGTACTGTTAAAGGTGTCATGAACTGAAATTGTTTTTATTTTGTAATGTTTCTTAAGGTGCACTTAGTGTTTATATGATTCATAGACCAAAAATTGTAATTTTCTACCCTGATTTTAGCCCTCTGATTTTAAAGGGACGTGTCTGCTGTGAGATTTCAATGTAAATGCCCACTGCTATGATTGGCTAACATCTTTGCATATGAAATAAGTATTACATGTGGAACTCTCTCAAACCTTTACTATGTTTTTTCTATTACAGCTGTCGAGATTAATTGCGAAAAGTGTTGATTATAGCATTATATTTAGATCTACTCTGTCATATGAAAGATTGCAGTGATGAGCATTGTAGCCGTAGTTGATTATAATGGGAGTTTTGGCGAGAGTACAGAACTCAGTCGCTGTGTGATTGACAGCTCCAGTGAATATAAAGGGAACGTACTTTGATCGCTTTTTCTGTATTCAATTTAATCACAATTTAAATGAGAGAAGCAATGTGAAGTTAGTTTAGTCTCTGGCTTGATTTACTGATGCATACATGGCTATAAATGATGAACATCTGACTGTACATGAATCATTACATATCAGAAACCACTGATCACAGATTAGGCATTAGAATTAACACGGTTACATATTGTGGCATTACTGTCGGGTCCATATCTTGCAGTAAAAGTCTGTTTGCAAGGCCTGCACCGAAATTGCGACTGATTTACCAAAGAATCCACGGTGAAATGTACTGAATAAACAAATAATGGTCTACTGAGACATTCACGTAGTTGAAAATAAATAACCACTTTCCTAGCATTAGGATCATTTGGAAAGTAATGTTATTTTTAATCTGGTGATCCTGTGTCAGTGGGTGGGGCCAATGACGCAATGATGTAGAAATAGGCAATGATTTTCTTTTATTTCTATTATGTCACAATGTGACAAAATCCAAAATGAGACATTTTCTGAGCTTGGTTTCAACAAAAGTTGTTTTCTTTTGTTGTTGTTTTTTTTTGACAAACAAGGACGTTTTGAGTTCTGAAACTTACTTGATATTTTTATAGTGCAACAATGGTATAATGACTTCTTACATGTCAAAAGATCAAGGAAATTGATTTATCAACTCATGACCCCTTTAAGTGTACTTGGCATGGAGTTGAGTAGTTTCAGAACTGCTTTCTCTTTGCTTATTGTAGCATTTCTTGTTCTGTAAAAAAATAAATGAATAAATAATAATAATACATTGGTCAGTCAGATATTAAGACTATTATGACCTTGACTTTTAGCTTTAATGTTGTCCAGACCAAAATATCTGCAACTGGAACAGTTGACTTATTACAATGAAGTAAAAAGGGACACTTAAGTCCATTTTACATAAATGCATTGATTCTTGTTCTCATTCCTCCCTCTGTGTCTTCCTTGTCTCAGGTTGTGCTGGATGTAGGTTGTGGCTCTGGAATTCTATCATTTTTCGCAGCTCAGGCTGGTGCCCGTAAAATTTATGCTGTGGAGGCCAGCACCATGGCTCAACATGCAGAGGTATAACATATTCAGATACAGATTCATCAGTCACTAACAAACATTACCGTTTGAGGTCGATAATGTTTTTTAAGAGAAGTCACATGATCCTTCAGAAATCATTCTTATATGCTGAATTGGTGCTCAAGACAAATTTCTTATCAATGTTGAAATCGGTTAATACCCGATACATATTTTTGTGGAAACCAGAATTTAAGGATCCTGTGATGAATTATATTATATTTTTAATATAAATGTAAAATAACATTTAATCATTAATAAACGTGCAGGTAATTGGGCTGTGTGATATACTGGTACTAAAATAAGCATGGTGGTATAGTGTAATTTAATAGTTGTAATATTAAAATATTTTAATATGTAATAAAGTTTTGATTGAGAGAGTATTTTTTACTTCTCTTTTAAAAAATCTGAATGCATGAACAAAAAAAAAAACAAAAAAAATAATTGTATTGATACTGAAAAGCTGGTATCATGCCAAAATCAAGCTAAAATCTGTATATCGCTACAACCCTAGGAGGTAATGACAGGGTTCCTACGCTGTTTGGAAAAGTATGGAATTTGATTTGAGTAATTTCCAGGTATGGAAAAATATTTGCTTTTCCAGACTATTGCTCATATTTAGTTTTCTATAATTGAAAATTAGGAATTTACTGAAAATAAATGTATCATACAAGGAGTGTTTTTTCATGGCAGCTATTTAGTGATTCTTTAGTGATTGTCAAACATGACTGAATGAATTTAAGGTCAATTTTTGCATTTTGGGTTTCTTCTCAAGATATTCTTTGCACTGTATTACAGAGCCTCTAAAAGGACCTTTACAAAAATTTTAAAATCTGTATGTTGTAACTTTGAGAAAATCCATAAAAACCCCCTGAAAAAATAACAATATTTACAGATGACTACTATATACCAAATATAAAGCTGAAAATAATTCTGTATGAACCATTTATGGTCTGAAAATCTACAGAGGTTTGGAAATTTGAGTCTGGAAAATGTATGGAAATTTGAAATGGAAAATGTGTAGGAACCCTTTAATGAGATGGCCTTTGACCTTGACTACTCGAAAGTCATTATATAGTGATAGTAGTGCTAATGATTGTGCTTCCACAGGTTCTTGTAAACAGTAACAGGCTGTCAGAGCGTGTTGTGGTTATTCCTGGGAAAGTGGAGGAAGTATCCCTACCTGAGCAGGTGGACATAATCATCTCTGAACCCATGGGCTACATGCTGTTCAACGAAAGGATGCTGGAGAGCTATCTACATGCCAAGAAATTCCTCAAGCCTAACGGTAAGAGAAAAAGGATTATTTAGTTAAAAGAACAAATCAACAAAAGATAGACACATGCTTAGGTCATGGGGTGTGTAACAGTACACAGAAATGATGGTTCGGTATGTACCTCGGTTTTAAAGTCACGGTTCGGTACAGCAGGTGGAAAAATGACGTGTTTTTTTATTATTATTAAACAGTGGTTTACTGAACAAACGGCAGTAACACACCGGTGCTATTGTAATTGGGGATTTGAAGTGCTTGCGCTTTTTGATGCAAAATATGTTTGCAAAATATTTAAGAATAAGGTTAGAATTATTGCTCTCCGATTGTAATCCACTCCTTCTGTTGGACGCGCATGCGCACACGAGCACTCATTCATTAAAGTCTCCAAAGTTAAATGTAGACTCGCTTGCAAAATGGGAATACTTTTGTTAATCTGTAACATTTACAAGTATAAAACCGTTAAGCCCAAAGGTTTTTTTTAATGTGTATGCTAGCTAGTGTATGAGTAGTCAAACGAGTAGCCTTTTAACCAATACTCTAATACTATTTTTGCATATCACAACTTTGTTCTTTAACAGGCAAAATGTTTCCCACCATTGGAGACGTTCACCTCGCTCCTTTCACAGATGAGCAGCTTTACATGGAGCAGTTTACGAAGGCCAATTTCTGGTGAGCTTTCTAAAAAAAAAAAAAAAAAAAAAAAAGAGGATAAGGACATTGGGTGGGGAGGGAGTAAAGATGCAAAATGTACAAGTGTGAGTAAATAAGCAGCCAGTCATCATGTAACGGATAGCAGATGTCAAATGATAGACTCAAAGTGTAAATAAACTGTCATTTAAAGGGTTAGTTCACCCAAAAATGAAAATTCTGTCATTAATTACTCATGTCGTCCCATACCCATAAGACCTTCATTCATCTTCAAAACACAAATTAAGATATTTTTGATGAAATCCGAGAGCTCTCTGACTTTAACCACCACTTTCAAGGTCTAGAAAGGTACTAAAGACATCATTAAAATGGTCAATGTGACTGCAGTGGTTCAACCGTAATGCTATGAAGAGACTAGAATACTTCTACGTCAGAACGCCAGCTCAGTATTGGCCGATGTGGTCATGTCAGCAGCACGACGCATTCATGTGGTGCTGACGCAGGAGCCGGCCAAAAACAGTGTTGTTTTTGTGCACAGAAAGTGTTCTCGTAGCTTCATAACATTAAGGTTGAACCACTGCAGTCACGTCAACTGTTTTAACAATGTCTTTAGTACATTTCTGGTGGTAAAATTGCTGTGTATGGACGAGTCATATAACTCTCAGATTTCATCAAAAATATCTTAATTTGTGTTCCAAAGATGAACGAAGGGCTCACGGGTGTGGAACAACATGAGGGTGAGTAATTAATGACTGAAATGTCATTTTTGGGGGAACAAAACATTTAAACGTAGCAGATGACTAAGACATAACTCTGTATGATTTCTTTTGTTTATACTTGAAAAACTGAAATTTCCTGTCTTTCAGGTACCAGCCATCTTTCCATGGGGTGGATTTGTCTGCACTGAGAGGAGCTGCAGTTGATGAATACTTCAGACAGCCTATTGTGGTGAGAAATGGGAGGGAATGACTAGCGGATTGGGTGTGTGCTAGTTGATTCGTAAGTACATGCTAGCTTTTTCGAGTTAGCCACGGTTTAGAAAGTTCATAAGGCAAAAAGCCATAACACATTAGCTTGTGTTTGCGCCTTCAGAGGAAAGATTATACTGATAAATAGTGTGTGAAGTATGAAGGTAACTGGAGATTCGTCTCCTCGCATGTAATAGATGAGCAGCGAGGGCTTGAGGGTAAATACGGACAGGATTGAGTTACTTACTTAAGCCTAAGTGAGAATGATGAGGATGTTTCTAGGTAATGGAGAAAGGCAGCGTGCTATATGGATTAGGAAAATGTATTCAACGGTAGTTTTGTGTAGAAAACATGGAAGTATGTATGCTTGCCTTTGTGCCTGTGATGAAAGGCCGTACTTTGTGGTCTTGGTTTCTGAGCTCACAGTTAGTGTGTGGTCAGGGGGTATGCAATAAATTTATATCCATCAAGGATGGTTTATGAAGCATGTCTTTATGTGAACAAGGACGCATGTAATTCTAGTTGTGGATTTGGATATAGGATCCTCAGTGTTTTGAAATCCATCAGAGCTACTTTTTCCACTTTCATGCCCTTGAGAGGCCAATTAACTTGTCGATTGTGTGCTTGATTTTCAGTCCACTTATTTCTATACATCATAATTGTAGTGTGTGTGTGGTTCATGTCCAGCAGTAGTCAGCTGTTCAGGCATTTGTGTTGTCTGTAATGGTGTTAGACTGCTGGGACAGTGACCTGCTATGGTCTGGCTCTAGGGGGCGCTGTTGTAGCATCCTCCAGAGTTCAGGTCGAGGCAGGAGAGCCCTCTGAGCTAGGACTGAGTCTGATTTACTGTGGCTCAGCCCTTGACAAGAGGCCTCACAGCATGTCGTCCTGTTTGATTGCACCCGTCTCATCCTCCTCCGCATGCAGGACTGAGTGTTATATTGGGATGTCTTGCCACTTCTCATTTATTCTCTGATTTCTTTCAGGACACTTTTGATATCAGGATCCTTATGGCCAAATCAGTGAAATATACAGTCAACTTTTTAGAAGCTAAAGAAGAGGATCTTTACAAGTATGGTTCCTCCAATTGCATAATTTATATTGCATTTAAAGGGCTAGTTCACCCAAAAATGAAAATTCTGTAATTAATTACTCACCCTCATGTCGTTCCATGCCCGTAAGACCTTTGTTCATCTTCAGAACACAAATTAAGATATTTTTGATAAAATCCGATGGCTCAGTGAGGCCTGCATTGACAACAAGATAATTAACACTTTCAATGTCCAGAAAGCTACTAAAGACATATTTAAAATGGTTCATGTGACTACAATCATACCTTGACAAAGGCTTTGTGCCAAAACGTTGGTCAGTAAAACTTTCTGCATGTGAGTGTCAGTCAGATCTTTCAAATACTGCAGTGGTTCAACCTTAATGTTATGTCAAGAATACTTTTTGTGCGCCAAAAAAAACGACTTTATTCAACAATATTTAGTGATGGGCGATTTCAAAACACTGCTTCATGAAGCTTTGAAGCTTTATGAATCTTTTGTTTTGAATCAGTGATTCAGAGCGTGTATCAGACGATCTCAAACTGCCAAAGTCACGTGATTTCAACGAGGTTTTGTTTCGTCATAAGTGTTTAGAAACGTTTAGAAATTTCAATGGTTCACGTGACTTTGGCAGTTTGATACACGCTCCGAACCACTGATTCAGAACAAAAGATTCATAAAGCTTCGAAGCTTCATGAAGCAGTGTTTTGAAATCGCCCATCAATAGACGTTGAATAAAGTCGTTTTGTTTTTTTGCCACACAAAGTATTCTCGTTGCTTCATAACATTAAAGCTGCAGTCCGTAACTTTTTTTGGTTAAATGATCCAAAATCAATTTTTGAGCAAGTACATAACCAACCAGTGTTCAAAACTATCTCATTATCTTAGCTCGATTCACAACGGTAAGCTTGTAAAAATGTTTTATAATAAGAGGGACATAGTGGATTTCCGCGGGAAATTCGAGCATGCAGCAGTTCGTCTGTGTGTCATTACGTCACGTCCGTAAACAGAAAGGAAGGAGTCCCGTCGAGAGGCTAGTCGGTTTTATCACGTGAGGATGCAGCTGGTAGTGGATAATTTATAGTCTTTTCTCACAGCAGCTGAAATAATTAAACTTATAATTTTGATGGCGGATTGTAATCCAGAAAGGTCCAAATGACAATCATCAGTGACAACTAGAGATTCAGCTGTGGTCAAAAAGCAAAACACTTTGGAAAGTTGAGTGGCTACAGAAACTGAAATCTACAGGTAACGCTAATATACACATAGTCATAGTAATGCTGATGTTGTTAACATTAACGATTTGAGAACAAAGTATAACAGTAATAATAATTTGCACAGTTTGACATGATCCGAGTTAAACGATCGTTAGATTTAATCATCATTAGCAGCACGATGTATTGTAGGCCTAATGCTTTTTCCCTCAGTTGGTCAGAACAAAAGTGGCAGAAATGTGACTTGTTCAGATGATATTTTCCAGTGAAAATTCTTATTTTGGTCATACTTTCAAGACGTTGAATCTGTGATTCTGAAGTACAGTATCCACACCCGTGCGGTGATTGACAGCAAGCATTAGATTCATCCGCGCTGACGAGCTGTGCCGAGGCACAACGCACGTACAGATAACTGTTCCGCATATGACTGCAATTGCAGGTTTCAAACAAGAGATGGCGACAAAGAGGAAAAATCGCGGACAGCAGCTTTCATGTCACTGTAGTCACATGAACTGTTTTAAATATGTCTTTAGTAGCTTTCTGGGCATCTGAAAGTGTTAATTATCTTGCTGTCAATGCAGGCCTCACTGAGCCATCGGATTTTATCAAAAATATCTTAATTTGTGTTCTGAAGATGAATGAAGGTCTTACAGGTGTAGAACGACATGAGGGTGCGTAATTAATGACATTATTTTCATTTTGGGGTGAACTAACCCTTTAAATGCAGCCTTTTTATTTTAAGATATTGTAAAAAAGAATCGTGTCAGCCTGTCCAGTTGTTTAATATATTCGTTTCTTTCTCTTCCCAGGATAGAAATCCCCTTCAAATTCCACATGATGCATTCAGGGCTTGTACATGGGCTGGCTTTTTGGTTTGATGTCGCATTCATTGGATCAGTGTACGTTCCAACACATTCTCTTTACAGTGTTTTCACACTTTAGTCACCCCTCTTTCCATCAAACATATTTTATTGGACTGTCCCAACATTTTTTTATGTAATAAACTCACTTAAGTGTTTAGTGAGGTTTTAACAGAAAAGGTTTTACATTTTTATCATATGTTAATGTAAAACAACATCCATAATATTAACTGCTGTTTTGTTGGGTTTTTATTTTTGTTGTAGTTATGCAACTCTGTTTTTGCCATGAAGATGCAGACATGGCATTAAAAAGCTATACTACTACTCACTTGAGTCCTCTCTGACAGAGCCACGTTCAGACTATTCTAAATGGTCAAAAATGTGACCCAACAAGTGAAAGAACACTGTTCTCTTTGCATTCATAGTCACTAGTGTTCTCAGATCTGATTTTGGTTCATTTTAGTCTATTTATTTATTTGAATCCTGAACCAAGTGAATATTGTGTAAATTTTCGTCAATAATAATTAGAAAAATAATAACACTGCAATAAAATTAATATAAAATTATAATAATTGTAATTTTGCGACGGAAAGCCCTGTATCTGTTCAGTAAGGATACATGTACCATTGCAGCCATTGCTATTACGTGGAGTTGCTTTTTAATGTTTTGTAATCCGAGTATTGTGACAGGTATGTTCTTGTGCTGTGTGTCTGTGTACAGGATGACGGTGTGGCTCTCTACGGCCCCCACCGAACCCCTCACTCACTGGTACCAGGTGCGCTGTCTGCTGCAGTCACCTCTCTTTGCTAAGGCAGGGGACACAATGTCAGGCACTGCACTTTTAATCGCCAACAAGAGGTGAGCACACACAATTCTTTGTGTTAACCCTCAGATTGTTAACGTTAGGTGGTTAACGCTCTAATTTGTTTACGCTTCCTCTTTCAGACAAAGCTATGACATTAGTATTGTTGCTCAAGTGGACCAGACAGGCTCCAAGTCCAGTAATCTACTTGATCTCAAGAACCCCTTCTTTCGGTGAGAGGATGCATCGCTTCGGAAACCAATAAGAGGATGTCTGAAACGTGTGTTGCTTACCCTATGCTGTGTTCTGCAGGTACACGGGCACAACACCCACCCCACCTCCAGGGTCACACTATTCCTCCCCCTCAGAGAACATGTGGAACACTGGGGGAACCTATAGCATGAGCCAAGGCATGGCTGTGTCAGGTAGCTCTTACACAAGTATTCCTCCTGACCTTTTTTCGCATTTACATCAGTAAGCCGCAATTCCTCCCATCCAGCTACTGTTGCATTACTGGAGTAATATCACTCACATTTTGCTCTCTTTTTGTCTGTCAGGGATGCCTACAGCCTATGATCTCAGCACTGTCATTGGCGGCAGTGGGACAACAGTGTCCCACAACAACCTCATCCCCCTTGGTACAGACACGCATGCACGTATGGATATTTACACAAACACACACACGCTCACACATACACACAAATGAGCTCCTGGTGTGGTTCATTTAAAGAGAGAGTTCACCCAAACATGAGAATTCTGCCGTCATTTGCTCATCCTCATGTCAAATCCATAAAACTTTAGTTCACCTTTGAAACACAAATAAAGATATCTTTAATATTCTCTTATAATTGTGTCCACCTATTAAAAAACCAAAATTTTTATACTACAAAAAGACATGGTAAAAGTAAACCATAAACTCAGACCTCATTGGTTCTCGCACATCAAGCAAGCAGGTTTGAACTGCTGTGTTTACTGTATTTTTGATGATCTCTATGTATGCGTGTTGATCAATGTTTTTATATATATGAATAAATGGCTAAATTAAATCTGCTCATTATATAAAGCAGGGGTCTCCAAACTCTGTCCTGCAGAGTTTAGCTCCAACTTCATCTGCCTGGAAGTTTTATTTCACCTGCCTGGAAGTTTCTAGAACGCCTGGTATAGGCCAGAACACACCAAGCCGACGCCGACGAACTAGTGGCGATGAAAGCAGACTGTGGGGTTGGCTCGGCTCAAGTTGGCACGTCAGTTCTGCGCCTGCGTGAGATGAAATGCCTTTCCGAACCAGCAGGCGGCAGTAGCAGAACAGCCAATCAGAATGATCATATGGCCCGGCGGACCGACGAGCTCCGACTCCGATTCAACATTTCAAATCGGCTGAATAAAAGCCGACGAGGATCAACTTCAGCCGACGGTGCGGAACACACTGAGAAAACTTAGTCGGCCGACGAAGAAAAACTGCCCGACGGCCGACCGTCGGCTTGGTGTGTTCCTGCCTTTAAGACCTCGATTAGCTGCTTCAGGTGTGTTTAATTGGGTTTGGAGCTAAACTCTGCAGGACAGTGGCTCTCCAAGAGCAGGATTGGACACCCCTGATATAAAGTGATTGTGTCTCTTCAGAAGACTTGGATTAAACAACTCAATTCATATGGATTACTTTTTTGAATGTCTTTTTGTATACAACCAAACTTTGATACTTCAGTGGATGGACAAAAACGATGAGTGGTAATAAAAATATCTTTATTTGTATTCCGAGGATGAAAAGAAGTCATACAGGTTTGGAACAATATGAGTGTGTTTAATTTCTGGGTGAACTATCCCTTGAAGAACCAAAGGCTGAGATAAAAAAAAATAAAGTTTGTGATATTAAAGGGGCCACATCATGAAGGATCAAATTTTTATCTTTAAGTTGATCTTTTGAGACTATACTTATTATGCAGTATATAGCTTTTTATATATTAAAGGTTGAGAGAGGGTTGAATATGGCCATTAAAACATCTTTGGTGCAGAAAACATAATTTATAATGGGAAAATAAATGTATGATATGACCCCTTTAATGTATGCCATACATTACATTTTTATATTATTTATCTCTTATAAAAGCCTTTACAGGACAATAAATAGTTTTTTTAATATATTGATATTGGGAGAGTTTAAGATCTTCTATATTACAGTTGGTCACCTCCTGCTTCACTTCAAGTGTTCATGTGTTTCTTGTTAATCACTTTGCTCGTGTAAATTGAAGAGAGGTGTCTGTCTTTTTCCCCTCCAGTGAACACGGGGATTGTGAACCACACTCACTCCAGAATGGGCTCTATAATGAGCACCGGAATCGTCCAGGGTGAGTGTCTCTTCTCTTACTGTCTTCACTGATAAAAGTAATAGTTCACCCAGAAAGGAACATTCTGTAATTTACTCACCATGTTACATCTAACAAAAAATGAAACTTTTTGTATTAAGATATTTAAAAAAATTTTTTTTTTTTTTTTTTTTTTTTGTCCATTCACTGAAAGTCCGTACAACCAAAAATATCAGTTCATATGGATTACTTTTACAATATCTATGTAATTAACTGAGTGGTTTAATCAAAGTCTTCTGAAGAGACATGAGACACTTTACACGATGAACAGATTTAATTTGGGTTTTTATTCATATATAAACATTGATCATCGCAAGATGTTGCTTCATGCATGAGAACAAACCTCATTGGTTTGAGCTCCTGTGATGATGAGAGAATATTAAAAATATTCTCATTTGTATTAGACAGAAGATTATTATTTGTCTTGTGGGTTTGAAACTACATGAGGATGAGTAAATGACACAATTTTCATTTTTATTTCACCGAGTGAACCAAAAAAAAAAAAAACATTAATTTTAATATTGTTGCACTGAACATTAGTTCTTGGTGAAATATGAATAGGCCTTTATATTACAGTGTGTGCTGAGAGCCTGCAGATGGATATATTGTATTCATTCTCAAACCATGAGGGTTGTATTTTCGAGATACCTTGAGTAAAAAAAAAAAAAAAGTTCCACATCTCCACTTTATTCTATTCCAGTCCAGTCGAACAGGTGTCTCTTTACCACCTCACACAAGCACTCGTCAACACGGCATCTATTTTTGTTGTCGTCACCAGTAGTTTGAATTAGTGCACAAAAATTTAAGTACAAGCTAAGCTAGATAAAATAGCTAGCTGCACACATACAGTGACAATTTGCATCATGCGCACTTTACACATACCTTATCGTATACGTAAAAACCAAAGTATACATTGGACTTTAACATCAGGTGTTCATAAATTTCTTATTACTTTTATCTCTTCTCAGGGGCCACAACTGCCCAGCAGGGTCCCAGCAGCGGCAGTCCTCATTACCCCGTCACCAACCAGTTCACCATGGGCGGCCCGGCTATCTCCATGGCATCTCCTATGGCCATCCCCAGCAACACCATGCACTACGGGAGCTAAGGCCAAAGGACGGCCTCTGCATGTCCAATCTCCCCAACCCCCCCCACCCCTGCAGATCAACCACAGCCAAATTCAGAATACCAAAACCAGTGCACCAGTCTCTGACCATCACTTTATAGTCTCTCTCTTGCTCTCTCTATATATATAGATATACATGTATACGTATATATATATTCTAAACTCTCTTTATCTCACTGGTGTTTTATTCTTACATATCCGTCCCGCGGCCCTATAACGTTAGTGTGCGCAGGCATCCTGCCAGTTCAACACGTCTGAGGTGTGTCATTGTTACTCTTCCCCTCCCCAGCCGCACACAGCACCTGCTCCACAACCAGCCACTAGGAGGCAGCACTTGTCTGTAAGCATGCTGAAAAAGCACAAACCAGAGACTCAAGACTCAACGGAAAGGACTCGGTCGGAAGAACGCTGTCAACGGGACACTTTTTTTTTTTTTTTTTTTTTTTTTTTTTCCTTTTTTTAAATATATGAATGATTTACAAATGCACACGTTCCCCCTTCATGAATTCCCTCTCTTTTTAGCCTCACATATGCCATCATTGACTGACTATTAATATGAATTTGAGATCTATTGCAGGATCTTGCCACTGTTCCTTAAAAGTCCAGCTATGTTGAACCTACTCTTCTCTGTCGGCTTTTTTTAAGTTTCCAGCGACATCGACTGGCCATCTCGATTCTCTCAGCATCGGCTTTTGACCACCACCCCGACTCGCCTAAATGTTTGCGACCCTTCATCGCTCACCAGAAGAGATGGACACGTGCTGTAGATGCTCCCAGAGTTCATTACGACTACTAGCACAGTACCGCTGGATCCTGCCTGTAGACAAGCATAGCGTAGATAGAGATCGTCTTACTTTTCATTCCATTTCTGACTGTGTTTTAATGTAGTGCAGTCCCAGATTTATGTATTTTGCTTGGTGTTCCCTGAGGTGAATTCTGAGCGTGGTTTATCGAGACCGCTTCTGTCTTCCCCCGACTCAACACAAAGCAAATCTGACTTATAAATTGGCGGATTCATTATCAGTCAATTATAAGGACATAAAAGGTTTCAGAAATAAAAGACCAGCAACAAACCCTCCACTACCAGCCGAGGAGGACGGCGGAGTGCTGGGAAGGACAGTCGGCAACTAGGGGGAAGAAAACAGAAGGAT
Organism: Megalobrama amblycephala; assembly: GCF_018812025.1. Taxonomy (NCBI): domain Eukaryota; kingdom Metazoa; phylum Chordata; class Actinopteri; order Cypriniformes; family Xenocyprididae; genus Megalobrama; species Megalobrama amblycephala. The sequence goes on from NC_063044.1 coordinate 44,019,666, forward strand.
GAATGATATAAACAGTGAGGTCCGTGGACACACACTGACCGCTGCAGCAGGACAACTGTTTGGAATTGCAGTATCCTAGTTTACATCCCTTAAACTTTTATTTTGTCAACTTCTGTGTGTTGTGAGACTCATTGAGGAAAGGAGGAGATCAAGTGACGCCTGACTAGCTATAACTTTCCTCCTCGTTTCCTCCTCTCTCTCTCTCTCCCTCCTTCCCCTCCCACACCGGGGATATGACAATAACCCCATCAAAGACTTTGAAGTTGTATGCACCGCTTCCAGGCAATTTCTTTTTCTTTTTTTTTTTTTTTCCAGTTCATTTGGTTTGAAATAGCAACTTTCATGAGATCATGAGATGAAAACAACCATGTCTGTTAGTTTGTAGAATTGACTTTTTGTTTTGGTTTTCTTTCACAAAAAAGCAACAGACAAAAAAAGGAGCAAATTAAATGTTGATGGAGAAGTCCCTACGTGTGGCTGCTTACAGTAGCATTTTGTTATGTTTTATGGACGAGTGTGCAAAAAAAAAAAAGTATAAAATCAAAACTTGATGGATTGAGGAATCACGTGATCTGGATAAGTTATAGATGGCTTTCCATTGAAGCAGATCTTAAATAGAATAAAAAAATAAATAAATTCAATACACTTTACATTGATGTTCAGTTTGTTAATATGCATTTGGTATTATGAACTAACAATTAATTTTTACAGAATTTATTAATCAAGGTTGTCAATTTTTAAATATACCATTGTTCATTCATTTGTGTGTGTGTTAACATTTGAAGTGGATCAACCTTTCATCAAAGTTGTCCTAAAACCTTCTTCTTAGGACAACTTTGATTAACTTTTTTTGATCCACTTCAAATGTTAACTACTATATTAATGTTAATTTATAGAGCTTGAAATGTGTAAAATATATGTAGAAATTAACCAAGATAAAAGCTTAAATTGTTCATGCTAGCCATTGTATTAACATACAAAACATTATTGTAAAGTGTTATACAAAATTCTGCAATATCGCATGTTGTTCAACACCCAATGACTTGCTAGCTTTGTCGTTCATGAAACACAAAAAAGAGAAATTTTGCAGCCTGAGCTTGTCTAAGTTGCTCTTTTCCATACAATTAAAACAGCCAGTACGTGGATTTTGTCTCTTTTTAACATAAAGCTGCTGTATTTTTTTCTGAATACTTATAGGGACTAATTTTAAGGTGTTTTTATGCCCTTTCTGCTTGTCAACCACTGGTCACTGTCCACATTTGTTGTATGAAAAAGAGCAGATTGGACTAGATTGGTGAAAAAAAAAAAAAAAAAGGAAGTCATACAGGTTTGGAGCAATATGAGGGTTTAGGAATGATGAGAGAACTATTATTTTTGGGGTGAACTATCCCTAGTTTAAAAAAAAAAAAAAAAAAATATATATATATATATATATATATATATATATATATATATATATATATAACAAAATCTATTTAAAATACATTTATTTCATACTTGGTATACAATACACATTTATTGACATTACTTAAGAATTATTGATATGAAATTATAATTAAACTTTAATTATTTGGAGTACTTCTTTATTGCACAATGCACATTTCCTAATATTATGCTTAAGTGTTAATATCACTGTAAGGATCGTATGATCTCTGTATAATATCAGTGTTTAAAGCCAAGATATTTAAAGTGTACCTAAAGTATACAATAGTACCTAAGTATGCATTAGTTCCACTTTAGCACAATCAAGTATACTTAAGTATATCTTTAGTGCTTTGGATCTCAGCACTACTTCCGCACAATAAATTAGTTCCAATTTAGCAGATTTTAAGTATACCAAAAGAACTAATCCAGGGTGTTTTTAAGCACATAAATATGTAAATGTATTTGTAGTATACTTAGCACAAAATAAATGTATTTCAAATACATTTTAGTATATATTTTTTCACTAGGGATCCCTTTAGCTTAGTTTTGAAAAGGATAGTTTATTTTTAGCTCATCCTCATGTCGTTTCAAAACTCTATGAGTTTCTTCTGTTTCTCTGAGAATGAACCTTATTGGTTTTCACAGGCATCAAACAGACAAGCTTGAGCTTCTGTTTACCATGACTGACATGAATATCTTGAGATTTTCTTTTTGTCCCCAAAAAAGTTTTTTTTTTTTTTTTTTTTTTTTTTTACCACATAATGGAAGTTGATGGGCACCAGAACTGTTTGGTTACCAAAAATCTTCAAAATATCTATTTTACACAAGAAAAAGACATGTTTTGAACAATGAGGTGAGTTAATCTTCTGGTTGAGCTACCCCTTTAAAGCGTTAGTTCACCCAAAAATTTAATTTCTGTCATTACTCACCCTCATGTCGTTCCACACCTGTAAGACTTTCATCTTCTGAACATAAATGAAGATATTTTTGATAAAATCAGAGATTTCTGTCCCTCCATTGACAGTCTATGCAACTGATAATTTGACACAAAAGTTCATAAAGAGATCATAAAACTAATCCATATGAATTGAGTGCTTTAATCCAAATTTTCTGAAGAGACTCAGTTGCTTTATATGACAAAGAGATATAATTTAAGCTTTTATTCACATATAAACATTGATCAGCAAACATGAACAGCTCAACCAAACCTGCTTGACGAGTGAGAACAAACGTCTTGTGGAAGCTCAAACATGCTGCGTAACACACAAGAATGAACCTTGTTGGTTTTCACAGGCATCAAGCAAACTTGCTTGAGCTTCTGTTTACCACGACTGATGTGTGAGTTGATGAATGTTTATATGAGAATAAAACCCTAAATTAAATCTGTTCATCATAAAAAGCGACCGTGTCTCTTCAGAAAATTTGGACTAAACTGCTCAAATCATATTGATTAGTTTTTTTATGAACTGTTTTGAAGTGTCAAATTGTTAGTTGCATAGCTGTGAATGGAGGAACAAAGCTCTCAGATTTCATCAAAAATATAATTTTTGTTCCAAAGATGAGCGGGTCTTACGGTTTTGGAACGACATGAGGGGGTGAGTAATTAATGACAGAATTTTAATTTTTGGGTGAACTAACTCTTTAAGAGCTTGACTTACATAAGCACAAAGCAAACCTAATTAGAAATGTATAGCCCCAAGTAAGTTTCATATCCATTCATACCAAACAAGCTCAAAATGAAAAGGTCCACCCTGACAATAATGATTTTAATCCACAGTGTCATCAAACAGAAAACTGCCCAGGAAAGCAAAATTAAATACTCAATACCGGTACTTCCTCTCAATTTACAGAACAGAGAGAAAGTAGTCTTGAAAGGAAAGAAAGCAGTCAGGGGTTATAAGGCAAACCTCAAATCAGTTCACAGTAATGCAAGATCACACTTTTAAATTACTTAATTTTTTTGAATGAAAGAAATACAAAAATGGACAACACCCTATCAAATTAAAGGTAATGTTTTCAAGAAAAATACTACAAACTAAAGTCATCAGTAAATCATTACTGTGATTTCACTTTTGATCTGAGGGAGGTTATTTCATCTGCTTGGTTAGATACAGACTGGAAACACTTTCGATAGGCTTGCTGGGAATGCATGTGTGCGTCTAGCATTAGCACTCCTTCGTTGCATTTTCCATGTCCTTTGAATCTAAAGACTCCAAGGTTCCCATTCAGTTGGTCATTGAGGTTTTCCTACGTTAAGTGCTGTGTGATTTGAAGCTGGGGTTATCTGTTGCCCGGAGTGTGATGATCCTGTGTACGTTGCCGTTTGGAAGAAGTAGAGCTAAAACGAGAGAAGAAATGTATTAAATACTAAAGCTGAGTGTCATAATGGATGGTGTAATAGTACCAGAAGAAAGAATGAATGAAACTGCACATGCAATTGGAAGGGGAGTTTGTTTATGCTACATGTATTTCAGTCGTTCTCAAAGAATACACTACCGTTCAAAAGCTTGGGGTCGGAAATATTTGATAATGTTTTTGATAGAAGTCTCTTATGCTTACATAAGAGACTTCTGTTTTTTGTTTTTTTTTACTGTATTTGAAATATTACAATTTAAAATTACTTTTTTATATTATAAAATGTAATTTATTCCTGTCATGTCAAAGCTAAATTTTCAGCATCATTACTCCAGTGTCACATGATCCTTCAGAAATCATTCTGATATGTTTTACCGCTCAAGAAGCATTTATTATTAACAATGTTGAAAACAGTTGTTCTGCTTAATATTCTTGTGGAACTCATGATGCATTTTTTGATGTACAAAACATTAAAAAGAACAGCATTTATTTGAAATAGAAATATTCTGTAACACTGAAATTGCATTTACTGTCATTTGATCCATTTAATATGACCTTGCTGAATAAAAGAAATCATACTTATTTCTTCAAAAAAAATACTGTGACCCCAAACTTTTGAACAGTAGTGTATGCCAGATTATAAATCACTCAAGCTCTATCAACAGCATCTGTAGTCATCAACTGTCACAGAAAATAATATGGACTCATCATTTGATTTGTAAAAAGTGACAGACTTGAAAGAAAGCACAAAGCATATCTTAAAATGTTTATTCCCGTGCTTTCAAACTGTTTCAAATTAAAAGTGTTAGCATAAGACTGGTGTGAAAGAGTCTGTGTCTGTGCAAAATAATATGCAGTCTCTCAACTCATGCCATAACCAGTGATAAAACTAAACCTGCCTATTTTCACTTCATATTCACATATGTATATCAGGAATTACTGTAACACATAGCCAGTAGTTGCTCCTAGAAAAATAATCCAACCTTGAAAGGCCAATTTAAGAAATGTAACCACTCAAAGATGAGTAAAAATTATTTTCTGTGATGTAGCTAATTGCTTTTAAGGTGTATTTGACCTGGAATATTAATTTGAAGAGTTTCTCTCACCTTGCAGCCAACGGCCAGAAGGGCATGAAGTGACACTATAACTGCCATGGTAGTGAAAGCCGTTAGTTTTGTGTCGTCGCGAACAGCCGGCCAGAATGTCAAGACCAACACAGAGCCAGAGATCACCATGGCAATGACAATCAACAGCCACTGGAGCCAGTATAAGGGAATGGTCCATAATATCTAAAAACAGAGATCAAGTATGACTTATTGGGTCTAACATGATGAAGCCTGATCGTGTGTTTTTGAACATTATCTCAAACTTACCGAGGTAGGGATATAAATGAAGAGAGAGTAGCCGTAGACACAAACAGTCTCTAAAAATGTGTAACCGCTGATCTGTCTCTCAACACTTTGACGCCACGTTAGGAAGCCCCAAACTCCTAGAGGCACCAGCCATGCATAGAGGAACACAGCGACTGCTGCGATTGAGACTAAACAGAACAAATCCTTCTTTTAGTATATTCATAAGCGATTGACAGAAACAGAACTGCTACATGACTTGGTTCTTTTTAATGAATTGAATAAAAAAAGACTCAAATTAGTTGTGGGTTTAGATTCAATGAACCTCAAATCTGATTGGATGTTCATATATTAATATGTAGTTAATGTATATGAATTAAAAACAAATGTTAACAAAATGTTCTATTATTTTAGTTTAATATATTTTGTAGAATATATCGTTTGGTCCAATTACTTTTAAATTGTTAGTTCACCCAGAAATGAATATTCCGTCATCATTTACTCAACCTCATGTTGTTCATTGACTACCATAGTATTTTTTTCCTACTATAGTAGTCAATGGGGGGCGAGATCTGCTTGCTTACAAACATTCTTCCAAATATCTTCCTTTGTGTTCAGCAGAACAAAGAAATTCATACAGGTTTGGAACAACTTGAGTGAGTAAATGATGACAGAATTTTCATTTTTGGGTGAACTATCCCTTTAAATGACTAAAAATCATTAGGAAATCGTTCTCTACAAAATCCCATCCCTACCGCCCTCTCACCTCTGTGAAATTCAGGTCTGTAGTGATAATCTGTGTCTCCCATCTCACTCAGAAATGTGGAGAGGTTTCCACTGATGGCCACTGAGAACACTAGAGTCACACAGATCCAGAAAGGACCTGACAGAGGAAGGAAAACAAAAACTAAACTGCCTGAGAGTTTCATAATAATCCAGGAAAGGAAAAATACACTCAAATATAAAGAAATTGTTTGGGTGTGCTGTGAAGGGTTGTTCTGTGAGATTAAAAATAACATGGTACATTACCATAAAGATCAGGGTTACTTCGAATGTTGTGTTTGACAAAATTCCTTCCTGGCAAAGGCATAACTGAGCCCTTTATCCTATCCAGCACCTACAATAATAAAGACAACATCACATACAACTAGACATGTACATTTCCTGAAGAAAATGTTAGTGGTGCTTGTCGTGCGCAACTATATTGCCCCCTACACTGCTAGCATGTTTTTAGTAAGATGCTAATGTGTTATTAGCATGATGCTAGCACATTTTGACTTTTTTTTAAATCATGTTTTCATGGTAAACTAAATGCTATTAACATGTAGCTATTCACTGCTAGCATGTGTAACATGTTGGAAGTCCAGTTTGCTAACATGAGCCAAAAGAGCCAATCCCCATCTTTATACGATGTTCTGATGCAGAGATTTAGGTGTTTTACTAAATGGCTGCTAGGTTGTGGCTTGGCAGCTGCCAGTGATGATACTTCAAATGCTGCTTGTCAGTATGAATGATATAAACCAACCCCCATGCCTCTATGACATTCAGATTTGAAGATATCCTTCTTTGGATTTGGGTTGCTAAGGCGTAGCTAAGAAGTAGTTAAGGTGATTTGTGATTGGCTGTTTGCTGCCCTGAGTCAAACGAGTTTCTATGACACTTCTATCTAAAGATATCCCTTTGATCTTTTTTTAATAGAAGTCTATGGAACTTGTTGCTAGGGTGCTCTAAATGGTTGCTAGGGTGTGTCTTGATAGCTTCACATTGATCCTGGAGACTGATTGGTTGCTTGAGTTAAATGAGCCCACCCCCTTGTCTCTATGACACTGTGATCCAGAGTTATGTTCAATACAAAATCCCTATGCAAGTTACCGTAGTAGGAAAAACATGCATGCGCAATGGGCATTCCCTTCTCCATAGTATGTCAATGGGCCGATTTTGGGTGGCTCTTACACCCCAGGGGTACAACTTACACCCCATTTTGAGGTATGTTCTGACAGAGCCTGCCAGCCTCTTCAAATGTGGTAACCTACACGTTTCTACAAAATCCTTGCTTGGAGCTATGACCCGTCAAAGTCTGTCGCAATGCGCAATGTTAAGGATATGGGACATTTTCGTTCACTTTTTCGCCCACCGGGCGAACATCATACACCCAATCACTTATAAATGTCACAGCACACCTCTCCTCAATAATCCGCACGATTTGACATTTGTCATGGGTCTATGACAAATGGGAGGAGTAGCGTGTCAAAGTTTTATGTGGAATAATAATAATAAGTATGCAAGAGAACAATAGCGACCACTAATAATTACTAGGGCACTCGAGTTGTTGATGTTCACACTTGAATGTGATAGCTCCAAGTAGGTAAATGACCAAGCAACCAGGATCTCCCTTTAAAATATTAGTAATTCATCAAGATATGAGATATCAAGACTAAAATTATGTTGCAGATTAATTTGGAATGAGCAAACAAAAATTTCTTTCCAACAGTATGTTTGTGGGTCAATTTGCACAGAAGCAAAATGAAAATACTTATTTTTGATGTATTTTGTTATGTCTGTTTCTCAACTACCCTTTTATTTACATTTATGTATTTGGCAGATGCTTTTATCTGAAGAGACTTGTTATGATGGCATACTTTTATATCAGTTCATGCATGTTAATTTTGCTGGGAAACAAACCCAGATTTTTGGGTTGCCAAGTCTGTGGTTTTCCGGCGGAATTGGGCTACTTTTACACTGTTGCCACGGGTTGAATCGACCCAAAATAATGTGTTATTTAGTCCCTGGAATGCAAATTTTACCTAAGGAGTCCTGCCAAAAACGCAAATTTTACCCCCCAAACCATGATTTTTACTATGGAACCCCCCCTTGTAATGCGATTGGGCTAGTTTTGAAGAGCAATTAAGCGGGTTTTGTTGTGAAAACCTGGCAACACTGGTGCTTTTCCACAATTTAAAATGTTTTTAAAATAGTTTTAAAAAAGTTACAATACTGTAAAATGTACAGTTTGTGTGAAAAATGTTTTTAAAAAAAATCATATGTATGTGTGGTTAATGTTAAAGGTTTACTGTTTGTACCCCATAGTGTAATTTTTGGTAAATTATACTGAATCTAGTTAGGGTCAAACTGTCACATCAATGTGGTCTTACCCAGATTTTTAATATAATACGAGGGTTATAAAGAATGCCAGAAGTAAGAAATCAATGTACCTGCACTGTATCTACGTTGAAGAACGACTGATAGTATTCAAACGTCCAAAAACCACCAGTTTGTTTTTCGCCTGCAAGCAGCTGTGGGAATAATGAACAAACTGGTTTATCCCATTGACTGTAAAATAAAAGGCATGTGAAATAAGCAGCCACTTGTGAGCTCATTTCCCCGTTTTGTTCTGCAGCTCACCTCTGAACTCTCTTGCTGGTTGTCTTCATCGTCTGACAGATCCACTTTAACTTCTCCAGAGGAGGCTGCAGCGCTGGGGCTGGAGATGCTGAGGGTTGCAGCTCCAGGATTTGAAGACAGGAGATCTGCGGCTTCCTCAAACTCTGGAAACGTGCAGGATGAAGATTAAAGCAAAGAGACAGAAAGACAAGAACAAGGTGGCACATATCAGAGGCACAATTACCCTGAAACTGTAGATCATCTGGACTAGCCATGACTGGAGATCTCAGGGAGCGCTCATAAGAATACTATCTGCGAGGGGAAAGAGCATAAACATTATCATTCGACAGCCGTCAGCACTAAAATCACATCAGATTTTGACTAATTCACTCACCTGGCTGCTACAATATGGTAATCCTGCAGTGTGCCAACGCTGACTCCTTCTGGAAACTTCAACAGTCGAACTTGTTTTAAGCTAGCAGGTAAAACAAAAATAATGGTTTCGTCAGCTCGGATGCTTTTTAACCTTATCTTTTAATGAACTGATATTTTAAAAATCATTGACCGATTCGACTGTAGCCAGAGTAGGTTTGATACCGTCTTAATACACAGGGATTTACCGTTATCGTCCCCATGTTCCACGTCACCTGCAGGATGCGTCAAAACATGATCACGTGACCGGAAAAAGCCGGAATTAAAACTGTTTATGTTTTTACCTGTTCATATTTTTTACAGTATATTGATGGCTCAAAATGAAGGATCGTCAAGGCATGTTGTATTATATCTTAGACCAATAGGGTTTTTATTAAATAAAACCTCTGTGTATTGTTTTTATTGTTGTTGTTGTTGACTACTTATGATAAAATAAATACAATTTCCTGACTGTTATGTAATAATTAAATACTTTTGACAAACATATTTATTAATACAGACGTATATGAAATTGTCAGAAAGTCTTGTACAATAAATTCATATTCGCTTGACAAATTCCACATTCACGGATAGACCACTTTATTTTGTTTTTTATAAAATAAATTTAGCAATACCTCATATCAATTAAATTGTCTAAAGATAAAAAGCTTTAAAAACATTAGGTAAACAAAACATACCCCCTCCCTTCTTTTGTTTTATTGTTTGGTGTTTAACGTGGAACGTAATAGGGAATTTTGTGTTTCCCGACCGGACCAATAACATTTCACGTACTGTGCGACTCGCCATTTTGGCTCCTTTTTTTCAGTTTCACCGCCGCCACCGTTGCTGCGTCGGGCCAGTCTTGAAACTGTCTGCTGAAAGCTCTTCCTGTGCTATATCCGCCGTGAACTGTGAACTATAACACTTCGTGAGTTCATTTGCTAACATGGCCGCCTCGTGGCTGCTGAAGAGATGGTGCTCCACAGCAGCTACTGTGACAACCAAGGGCACAAGATGGCAAAGACTGATAAACAGTCGCGCAGGTAAGACTAAGCCACACTTATTTTTTTAGCTTCTGACATAAGCAGAAAGACAGTGTTCGTATTACCTTTAGGTGGTCAGTCAAGTTGAGTCAAGTATACATTTCTTTTAGTTATCATCTGAATTTACGCCTTAAATTCAGGCGTGTTAAATTTATCTACAGAAAGACAACTGTGTTTGTACTAGTTTGCTAACTATTTTTCGCTATTTTTCGTTTTTGCTAACATTATGATGCTTCCGTCTTGCATGCTATATTTTATTATTATTATTGCTGCATTATTTCACGTACATTGTGACAATAAGAATATTGTATTTGTTGAATGTTAATCAAGATCTGCTATTTTCTTCACTGTTTTCAGGTGTATGGTGCCGTAGTCTTTTAAGCGATTATAAGGAGGCTTGTCGTGAGGCAGTTTTGGGGGCCCGGGAGCGACCCCTCAAAGCTTCAGTGTACCTGGGTCTTATGGGAGGAATGTACGCCTGCTGTTACACCAACCCCGACGATGGTTCCTTTGAGACCAGCCTGCTAGAAACCTCCAACCGTCTGGCTCTCCTGTCACCATGGATACGCAGTGGCACCTCAGATGGACACGTCCAGACCCTTGTGAAACTGCGAAATGAGGGCAGGCTGCGCTATGTCAGTCTGGGCATTGCCTCTTTGGCTTATTACACAGACTACAACTCTGAGGCCAGCCTGTATGAGGCGCGTTGTTCAGCAATCTCTGTGCCCTGGACAGAGCTGCCAAAACGTGTGCTGGATGTGGGCTTTGCGGGACGCTGGTGGGTGCTTGATCATAAAATGAAGGATTTTGATATAAATGAGGAGGAGTTCAAACATCTAACTCCTGCTCTGGTGGCAACAGTCCCCCCGTCAGCCCAGATAACTGAAAGGAACGAAAAGCTTCATCAGGAATCGTGGAAAGCTGTGGTGATGGAGGATGAGAGCTATGAATTCGATAGTATACAAAAAGACATGGACATATCCGTTAAAGGAAAGGAAAGCAACACAACATAGAAAGATGAACGTGTTAACTTTGTGTTATCTCACAAATGACCCCAGTGATCGTGCTTGCAAGAATCAGCTGTTGATAAGAAATGAAAAGTAAAAGATATGGTAGCGGAAATCATTATTATAACGTGTTTATGGAAGTAAGCAATATTACAATGTATTCTGTTACTTCACTGCTAAAGTTGTGTACATAAGTGTGACAGGATGACTACAAAACATTAAAACATCTGCAGTGTTTGCTGACCTTGTTTTCTATGACAGAATAGCACAACACTTAATGAACTGATCAAAAATATATCTCTTTGTCAAATTACCTTTAAGTTTTATACAGTGTTTCTCCATCTGGGAGAAAGAAAAACAAAGAGTTATAGAATGAATATATATATAGATAGATATAGATATAGATATATATAGATATATGTGTATATATTTATATCTATATATTTATTAATAAAGACTTTATTCATTTTTCCAAAAAAAACTTTATTAATAAATATATACACATATGTCTATATATATATATATATATATATAGATATAGATAGATAGATATATATAGATAGATAGATATGTGTATATATTTATATGTATATATTTATTAATAAAGACTTTATTCATTTTTCCAAAAAAACTTTTTCCAAACATTTTTCCAAAAGAAATTTCTTTTGAAATTTCTATTCATTAAGCAGCACACCTGTTTTCAGCATTGACAAGAAATGTTTCTATACCAGCAAATCTAACCCTAACCCATATTAGAATGATTTCTGAAGGATCACGTGACACTGAAAACTGGAGTAATGATGCTCCATCACAGGAATAAACTACATTTTAAAATAGCTTAAAAAAAACTGTAGTTCTTTTGAATTGTAATAATGTTTCACAATATTTTTACTGTATTTTTGATTGATGAGCATATAATTTCTTTGTAACTAACCAATAATATTTTTGCTGGCTTTTTAAAAACAGTTAATTTAAAAAAAGAGTCGGTTAATTATGTCCATTAATCCCATTACCTTTGACCTTCTGTTTCTGTGGCCGACTTTGATTCATTTTCAGGGGAAATCCTCTTTTACATTAATCTCTTTACTCTTCCTCTCTCTGGCTTGTCTTCCTCCATTAGTCTTTCGCTCGCTCCCCCATGCAGTCCTTTCTAAGATGGTTGGTATTGATTCACTGGCTCATGGAGCAGCATTCGTCTCTTTTTTTCCTGATTGGTATCTCAGCTCCTGGAGAGGATTGTTCATTCTGATCGTGCAGTTCTCCAGCAATAAAGCATGGAAACGCAGTGCTGACCCATTCATGTCAAACTAGACAAGATCATAATTATAGTAAAAGGCCAAATAATGAAAGTAAAGGATAGTACGCACTTGATGATGAAAAGCACTTAAGATACACTAATGAAAGTGTAGGAGCCCATTCAAAGATGTTTCCATAACGTAGCAGTGGCAGACTGCAGGGGCTTATCTGTGTGTAACTTAACCCCGCTACAGTCAATGTTGAAATAATAATGTCATTAGGGTGCATTTACAAACTGCCTTACAGAAATATTGCATGTCACTCGAGACGGGTATTAATGAGAGAAGACCTATGGCTTGCTTTAGGCAAAGGCTGAACCATCTGAAATCCTAACGATCCCCTTTTAACTTCTCCGCTGTTATAAATGACTCTTACTGTTGTATATTGAAATGGTCACTTAGCATTATCACACCGCTGTTATCCAATCACTAAAGATTTTCAGCCGGTAGGAGGATGTTGCTTTAGCCTCGGGCAGCGGTATCTGATGTGCCTCAATCCTCATAATGTACTGAAGCACTCTGTCTGTCCATCAGGGTGTCCACAGGGACCCAGACATTGGCTGATTGCTAAAATGGAGGAGCTTTTCTAACAGCGTACCGCTCTCTGTAAGACACTCTCAGCTCAGACACACCACCACTGCGTCCCAGTGCTTTTAAAGTGCTGTCCCTGGCCTGTCTTATTGCCTTCAAGCTCACTGAACTGAGATAACTAGGCAGTGGGAAGCAATGGAGTGGAAGCCCACCAGGTTTTTTTCAGGTAGTGTCGCTGCTGTCTTGTTTGCTTTTTACTAGGCTAAATGACGAGAGAGATGGAAATCTGGTACTCATTCATTTTTGCATTTGTTTTGTCTTTATATTTCACGGATTCTTGGGTCTGGATTGTCAGAAGCAACATTTTCCCATAACACTGTGAAACTAAAATAGCTAATACAATATTTAAGGGACAGTTCAGCCAAAAATGAAAAGTCTGTCATCATTTACTTACCCTCATGTCATTCCAAACCTTTTGTGACGGACTTTCTTTTTAGGGAACGCAAAAGAAGATTTTCTGAATGTCCAAAACTATTGACTTCTATTGTGTGGACAAAAAAAAAACATACAAAAATAAAAATAGAAATGCTACTTGTTCAAATTACTTTGAATGAGCTAAATCAACAATTATGTAAGCAACATTTTGTCACAACTTAAATTCATTATGTTCAGTCTGCTTAAATTTGTAAAATAATAAATTTTGGACTACATGAATAATTTTTGTTGACAATTAACTGGACAGTTGATCTGTAGATCCCAGTATTTGACTGCACTAGGAGAGGGAATGTTAAAATTAAGTGTAATTTTATGTATTTTTCATTAAAGAGAAAGGCTTGTTAATGTTTAATGCTCACTTATGATGGATATCTAGAATAATTTCTATTGTTTTGAGGTTTTGTGGTTACCATTATGCTGAAGGAGGCTAGATGATGATGAGCAATAACTTTATGCTAGAAGTACATACCAGTTATGAGATCAGTCACTACTTACTTGCTCATCTCATGTTACATATAACAATAAATGCAACTGTCTTTTTCATGCTAACATGCTAGTTATCTAGTAGTTATCTTGGCATGCTAGTTAACACAGGAACTTTCATTCCTTATTTGGTTCAGCAAAACATTATTTGTTTAAATTAACTTGTTTTAGACTTGTTGTACAGGCCTAAACTAATTGCGTGTAAAAGTTTTACTTAATTTAATTAAGTTCCTTGAATAAGCTTAATTTAATTTTTCAGAATAATTTATTTTATGTTCCACAGAAGGAAGAAAGTCTGACAGGTTTGAAATGACATGAAGGTGAGTAAATGATGACAGAATTTTCATCCCTTGTACTATATTACAGTCTCCCTCATTCATCCTTCGATCGACTTGGATCCTCCCCCACCCTCCACAACCTGTCCTGTATTGACTATTGACTGTCACTCTATCCATATACTCAGCTGCCAATGTCAGACAGATACGGTGGCTGAGGCTGATCAGTGGTCAGTCTGGAATGGGGGAGCTTAGGGTCAATGAGGACATGTTGGGAAGGGGGTGAGGAAGTCTAGCCACGGCTCTGACCCCAGTGACCACATCTCCACCACCCCCTCCCATTATGTCTGATCAATATGTCACTATAAACGAAGAGAGAATGGAGAGCGCGAGGGGGAGGAAAATGTTAAAGGCACGTAGACGCGAACAGACACTAGATCCGTTAATGCAGCATCTGAAAGTAGTGTGAGTTTAGCAGTGTGTCTGTTGGGAAAATACTTTATGCAATTCTTCTGACACCACACATACATCACTCAGATGTCTATTTGAAAGCTTCATACATTTATCTGCCTGTTACATTTTTGTATGATCAAGAAATTGTTAAATATATTTATACTACAGGGCTGTTGAATGCTCGAATCTGATTAAGGTGTGCAGTTATTTTCAGGGAAACACACGGCTAAAGTAGTTCTAGCAGGTCTTGACCACATTACAGTTCCATTTCACTTCTCCAAATGATTTCAGTTATTACAAAAGGTCCTTATAGCCTACAACCACAAAAGAAACAAAACCCACAATGACACTGACCAATCAAATAAATATAGTAAACAATAGAATAAAAGCAACAAATTAACATGTTTTTTTTCCCACAAAATACATTTTATTACGTCCTGAAAGCACATACTCTCTTAAAAGCTACAATTCTCATCAGCGGTACTAATCATAATAACTGTGGTTCTTGAGGTTGATAAACTTAGTTTCGCTATTAGTAGAGACACTGCTGCCGTGAGAGACGCATTCTGCTCATGCTCATTCTCTCTCTCTCTCTCTCTCTCAACTGTGTTAATAACTGTATTAAGTCTGCTATCAATGGCTCAAGAACCGTTGAATTATTAGAAAATAATGCACAACTCCGCTTCGTGTTGTGGCCGCATTACCACCTTGGTGTGCATTATTTTCTAATAATTCAATGGCCGATTGTCAATTATTCCTTACATACGCAGCTGACTCACCTATATTGATCAACAGTTTTCAGCTCCCTCTGCCACTGCCACTCCTCACTCTCGACTTGTTCCTATCACAGCCAGGGATAAGGGGGGAATAGTGTGGGTTTGGGCCAAAATACAGAGCTTGGAGCCCTCTCCTCGGACAGCATGCCAAATACACATACTCTTTACTCTATCTCAGTTTATCTCTATTTTCAAAATAGCACTCAACACAATTCACGCATAAAAACAACATTTTCCCCTTTAAGAACATAACAGTACATCAGAGGTAAGTAACATAATCCTTTAGCCAACAAGGCTTCCGAACATCAAGTTCTAGTGGTATGAGTTTGTGTGTGTAGCAAGCAGTATTCTCAGCCGGAGTTCTTGGTGTGCATGGAAATGCAGTGAGATAGGAAGCATTCCATTGCTCAGAACATATTTACCCATCCCAAGTCCAGTATCAGTAAACTTTCTGTGTCCTTTAGGAACATGCAAAGGGTTCCGTAACCCTAACTTTATCCCACTCCTGGAGCACCCCACTTCAGTGTACTTTTCATTTTGTGTTGCGGCCTCATAATCCTTCGGTGAACCATCATGTCAGTTGGTGAGTGCACAAGAGCAGATGGTAAAAAAAGACAGTCTTGTGTGCATTTGCCTGCCATAGAAGAGCTGAAAGGGTGAAGTATATGGAGTGGCATGGCTCACTCAGGCAAGGACTCAGTTACCACATGTTTCCATGGCGAAAGTTGCTGAATGACCATTTGGACCAACCTGGGTATTGGACCAAACTGGGTAGTAGAGAGTGGAACGATGGTGACAAATATTCCTTCCTTCCAGAAAAGCAGAGAAAGCAGCAGGCGTAAACTGAACACCATTATCAGTAACTATACTCAATGGATTTCCATGGTGGCTGAAGTCTGATGACAGAAACAAAACCACACAATCCGTAGTGTTGGTGTGAGTAAAGGAAACCTCAGGCCATTTTCTGTAATAATCTGTTAATTATATAGTAAACCTGCAGTTGGATGCAGCAGTGACAAATGGCCTGACTTTATCCACAGCAACTTTCTGCCATGGTCCATCTGTCAGTGCCAACAGCTGAAGAGAAGCAGGATGTAACTTGACAGTCTTGTCATTGAGCTGACACACGTGGCAGGAACGGATAGCAACGTGAACCTGAGCATCCATCCCTGGTCACCAATAGAGATCATGAAAGTGTTGTTTGGTTCTCACCTCTCTCTGATGTCCTTCGCGCACTATGGAGACTAGCACAGATCGAAGAGCAGCAGGAAAAATCGGCCATGACCCCCAAAAGATGAAGTTGTCCTTAACAGACAATCCCAGTTTATAGTACGGCAACAACTCAATGTCCAGTCCGTTGGGTGAAGCAGACCAACTATTAGAAAAAGTTTGGTTAGAACAGGGCAAGAAGCCCATGCAGCATCAACATCAGCAGCAGACAAGCAGCAGATAGAAAGGCAACAAACTCCTCATCAACATCATCAACAGGAACTGGAGCAGCAACATTATCTGCAGGAGAAGCAGGTAAGGGCAAACGTGATAGATAATCAGCAGGGGCATTGAGAATCACCTGTACATATGATTCATCAGGAAGAAAACTCTCCATTGAAACAATATGACTAAGAACAGCAGGCTTGTTGGTCGGAAGAGACACTTGTCCTTATTGAGCTGCAATCCAGCAGCTTCTAATCCAGGGGTGTCCAATCCTGCTCCTGGAGGACTATTGTCCTGCAGAGTTTAGCTCCAACCTCAATTAAACACACCTGAACCAGCTAATCAAGATCTAACAAGGCATACTTGAAACATCCAGGCAGGTGTGTTGAGGCACATTTGAGCTAAACTCTGCAGGACAGTGACCCTCCAGGACCAAGTTTGGACACCCCTGTTCTTGTCGTTGTAAGAACTCTTGAAGTGTTTTGTCATGCATGGACATGTCATGTCCGCGGATGGGTGAATGTGATTTCACCAAGTACAACATGTTCCTGGATCAACATCTTTGTTGATCCTGGAACAACATTTCAATCAACCAATCAGATTTGAGGGACAAGTTTACAGTTTATGTCAAGTTTAGGCTTGCAACCTGGGTTAGGTGCTTCTACATCAATGTTATTCACCTATCTTTCCCCTCTGATTTTAGGGATAAGTTATGGATAGGATTAGGTTTAGGGGTAGGAATAGGGTTAAGACTAAATTTTCAGACAGGAATGTTGTTCCAGGATCAACAAAGTATGTTGATCCAGGAACATGTCTTACTTGGCAAAATCACAGTGACAGTCCATGGATGATAATGTCATTCAGGTAACTTTCAAACCCAGTCATCATCTTTTGAAATGCCAAAGATGATGAAGCCAATATGTAAAAAAATGGGACAGTCCGTCATAATAAAGGCAGTGAGGTCAAGACCGTCCTCATGCAGCGACACTTAGTAGTAAGCATTAGCCAGGTCGATGGTAGAGAAAACAGTAGAACCTTTTAGAGCAGAGAGCAATTCATCCATGTGTGACAATGGAAGAGTCCACAATCACTGCTTTATTTGACTCTCTGAGGTCAACGCACATCCTAATCTTACCTGACTTTTTTTCTGTGTAACAACAATTGGTGACACCCATGCAGAGGTGAACAGACGGTGGCAGATGGCAAAGTTTTTGGCACACAGGTGTGATGGTTTCATCCAGCTTTACACTGTGTATAAAGTTTTTAGCACATCCAAACTTAGTTGACTCAGCAACAGTCAACTGAAAGACTAGCACAGGAAGGGCAATAGGAGGCAGGACTTGATTGTTCTCAATCTTCACATGCAGTGCAGACATTAGATCCCTCCCCATGAGTGGTGTCCCTTACAATGAAGAATGTAGCAGGAACTGAGTGGTCATGAATCGTTCACTGACAAACATCCAACCACTGGAATTTGGGTTTTTGAATATGTCACAAACCTGGCAGTGAGTTGAGACAGCAAAACGTTACTGAAATGGCATGCATAAGTGCTGTAGGGCAGAATAGATATGGAAGACCCACTGTCGATCACCAAATCCACCACACAAGTCTGAGTCAGAAGTAGGTATTCAGGTATAGGTAGTCACTGTGCTTGTAATGTTGGGAGTACCAGCTGAATGTGCCGTGTAAGTAAAGTAACTTCTTACAATTCAATTCCACAGACCTTGCTCTTGTTTGATGGCGCTGATTGGCACAGTTTAGCATATAACGTCCAATCTTTTTACACTTCCTGCATGTTGCAGTTGCAGCCAGGCAGTTCGCAGCATTAACTAAGTGTGCCTCTGATCCACAGGAAAACCATGACTTCCTCTTCCCCACCTGAGCAGAATAAGAGGTGCATGTGACGGTTTCCTAGTTTTACTGTGTGCTGCACTGCTTGAACAGGGTAACTTGGCAGGAATTTGAAATGGATTTAGCATGATCGGCAGCAGATTCAATCTGGCTTGCTATTGTAACAGCTCTGTCCAGTGTGAGATCAGTTTCTAGTAAAATTCTCTCACATATTTGTGGGGTAAGCACATTCTCCACTAACTGATTGTGATTCATTTTATCAGTACTGGCACCAAACTCACATGAAACAACAAGCTCTTGCAAAGCAACAACGTACTGTAAAACTGTCTAGTTTATGGAAGGTTAGCAGGCTCACCCAGGGCAAGGCAGTAAAAAACTTGGGAAAGGCACTGTCACAGACTGGACTTTTATTATGAAGGGAATGAGCATGGGTATGTGCACACACAAACTGTTTCCACCATTATGCAAAAATATACAATCCTTTAGTAGTTGTGTGTTTGTAGCTATGATTTTGGTGTTGTATCTTCTTATTAATTTTCTCAAGTTGTAAGTTTCATTGTTTTGTCTGTTTAATGCTGTGTTTGCATTTGTTTAAAGGGGCTCTATTTAAGAATGACAGCTAGTGGTTGAAATGGGTACTGCAGTTCAAATTCAAAATATTGTTCACCCTGCCTCTCCTCCTCAGACTCAATGCTCTCGCAGGTTGCCAGTTTGAAGACACGCGACGCGACAGAAGCGACATTGGAAGCTGAGGTGACTTACACACTGTAAAATAATTAGTTGATTTATTGATTTATGATATGTGAATTTAGCATGTTTAATAAATATCTGCAAACATATTATGGTATTTTTATGCTTTAGTACAGTCAAAAACTTACATAGAGCCCCTTTAAATGTTTATGTTCTGTGACACATGCTGTTCCAATATCATTACTCAGAAAAGAACACTAAAATACTTTATACAGTAAGAGTTTAATTCATTACATTCAGTTATTAAGTTAACTTTAATGCATTTCAAACCGCTATATATACCTTCTGGTTCACCTCTCAATTGCCAAACCTTTACACATGGAAAGAAGCCATATTTAAACCTAACATTAGGCTCGTTCGAGATGCGTCGGCGCTGCGCAGACCAATCGGAGTATGACATCAAAGTACCGCGAGAGTGTTTGGAGAGCGTGCGACTCTTTTGAATCGCTCTTGTGTTACTTTGCACCAATCGGTCTGCACAGCGCTGATGCATCTCGAACAAGCCTATTTGCTCATGGAAGATTACTCCATCTGGTTCTGACCTCATAGGGGAGGGGGAGAACGTGGGATTTAAGTATGTCCTTATAGATCTTAATTGTTTTGAATCATTTAAATGTTAATGGATGTAAATGTTGCATGTTGTAGAGTTGAAATGTAATAAATGTCTGTTTGTTTAAGTCCTGTCACCTGCTTGTAACATATAGGTTTCCCCTAAAATGGTATGTTCCAAAGGTGGGCGGAGCCAAAGCCTATAAAAGAGCTCCAGGCAGCCATTTTAGGGGGAAGAGTAGAGTAGTGTGAAGGTTGAATTGCATTTGTGGCTGCATATTGGCATAGCCAACTTACATTTCTGTATATATTGTAAATAACTTTTTACTATTGCCACTGTATATCTATCTCTTTGCATACCTTGAGAGAAACACATTTTTGCACCTTTGGGATTAAAACCATTTTGAACTGTAGCTTTAATTTTTGACCGTCACCACATTTACCTCTCTGGCCGCTGGTACATCCTAATGGGCATGTTAGCAACAGCCATCTTTGTGAGCAACAATGGTGAAAAAATGTCTAATCCTCGTTGCCAATTTGTGGTATTGTGTCAGGAGTTAGTAAGCAGCAATAAAGCACACAAGACAGACATAGCGAACTTCATCCATCTTGTTTACTCATCACTTCAGTTGTCACACATCACGTAATTACACAACAGTTTTCAAAATAGTAGTCTACACAATTCACGCATGAACACAACATATAGTCTTATTTGAAACAGTTAAACACAAGTTACAATGAGCTCTTTCAAGAACGATTACTGAAGCTAAAATCCAAAAACCACAAAAATATGGATAATATGTGAGAATAATCAAAACACAAATGTGAAAATTAATAACCATAAATAAACATTGAGAATGTCCGACACCAAGCTGCATACACTATTTTTAGGGTAGTGGCTCACAGAATACAAAGGGTTAAGTGTCTGGCGCACAGTCAGGAAAGCATGAATGTGTGTGCATTTTGTTTAAATGAGGAGAGAGAGAGGGAGAGAGAGAGAGAGAGAGAGTGATGAGAGAGAAACACAGGGGAAGGGGGTAAGTATAAAAATATAAATGTCTGTCTGGAGTGTGAAAATGTTTGAAGATGGGAGGAAATACAGACGGAACAGGCACCCAAAAGAGAGTGAGAAAAAAAGGGTGCGCAAGAGAGTAGGGTGGGGATGAAGGGGGAGGGAAGGAAATGAAGAGTGAGTGAGGAGAGGGAGAGAGAGAGAGAGAGAAGCAGAGGGAGAGGGAGAGGGAGAGGGGGAGGATAAGGAAGCAGAGCATTCACAATTTTCATTCAAACTGACACAGCCTGTGTATCCCGGTTTGCACTCCCCACTCCCTCTCCCTACACACACACAGACACACAGAGAGAGAGAGAGAGAGAGAGAGAAACACCAGACCGTCTGCAGTTAAGTTAACAGCGGCTAGAGGACAGCTTCAAGAAGAGTGAGAGACCGGGACGAGAAAACCCGAGGAGACCGGCGGAAGTGGTGAGAATAGAAAGAGGAGGTATGGAATTCACAAAGAGATGTCAGGGTGGAAGGTGAGTAGGGAGAGGACGAAGAGTTTTAAAATAGAAGAGAGAAAAAGGGAGGTGGAGGAATGCAGGGGTGGAACGGCCGAGCTCGACGTATGGAGGGGGGCAGAGATCGACTGGAGCCAGACTGGGTGTATGCATCTGAGAGAGTCACTGTGGTAAGTGTGTTTTTCTTCTCGAACCCCTGCCACCTCCCTAAATGAAGAGCCTGTGATCTACTGTGACTGTTTGAGCGCATAGGAGATGACTTTTCCATTAGGATGCATTGTCATGCTATTAGAATGTGATACAAATTTGATTTGACAAATGTGACAAGTGTTGCTTATGCGGTCAGACATCACTGCAGGACATTTTAATGTGATGTTATCCACCAAGGCATGCATGAGTGTTGTGTTTGCATGTGTTTGTATGCTAGTTAAAGCTTTGGGACATGTTCTGGGCTTGTATTTTTAACATTTTTCTTTTTTTTAAGAAACATAAATGTCTTTTATTTCAACTAACTTTGACTAATTGTTGGATGTAAACATAAGTATGGAGAGTATAATGGTCTCCTAATGGTGTGTGTGTATGTATGTTTGTGTATGCATGTGAGGTGATATCAATCCCTATGGAAGTGAATGGCAATTGGATTAAACTATTGATTTAGTCTGGAGCAGGTAGACATACACCCATTCGGCCAGACAAGGGGGAAGGGCCATCCACATTACTGCAGACATCTTCATCAATAATCCTCTCGCACCCAAAACTAAACCAACAGCAGTGACTAGCACAATAATGGCACGTGAATTGTTTGGATGTGCTAGAAATTATGTTTATGAAAGTTCGGGAGGAGCACATTCAAATGATACCCCATCAGCACGAAAGGAGGCCTATATATACATAGCCGATTCACCTATGTTCCTCTGCAGTTTTCTGCATCCCTTGCCAAAACTCTATTTGCTCTATCCGATTATTTGTAAGTGCAAACTCATGAAATGACCAGCTTTTGCACAGATACACACATACAGACTACCATGTGAATTTATTTCACATGCATGTTACCATGTGCTACTTCTGAACTTTTTCCTTCAAAGGAAATGTGAGGTCTGTGTCTTTGTGCTATGACTTATTTGTATTGCTTTTATGTCTGTCAACTTGATGTCATTTTTACTACTTTTAAATTGTTGATTCTTGTAAAAATGGTTTAATACGTTTGTCAGATATGCTAAAGTTTCCTAATTACGTGTTTTACACCCTAAAATCCCGTTTTAAAAGTTTCCCAGCGAACTTGTCTGGTCCACAAAACTGGCTGTGATCCCTATGAACTCATTCACCAGAGGGTCATGAGTTCAAGTCCCAAGTGGGGGAGGGGGGCTGCCATGGTAGCCTTATATTTTCTTCCAGACCCTTCCCCCTTTCTTTTCCGCATCTCACACAGCCGTCATTTCGACGGCTGGACAAACACAAACATCAGGCCTGTTACTTTTGCCTCGTAGGCCAACAGCCGGTCCCATTTTGTGCAGATATGGGCCTTGAGAGCAGTTTCTTTGCAGTTTTTGATGGCAAATAGTTGTCATGTAATGCATCACTAGTTTCAAAAGTCCTGTAAAACTTGCTTTCATGTTTGAGATTGCATACACACCGCGCCGTCTGTTTGCACGTGCATACGTGAGCGCGTTCCAAACACATCGAGCCAACAAACGGACGAGGCGCATTTCAGACAGCCCCTCTTTCATAGGAAATGAGACCCTTTGACCTTTGCCATTCAGTCTGTCTGGAAATGCCGAGCCTGGAATCGATCAACACCCCCTTGCCCAGACATGCACTCACCACCTCCACTCTTCTGCCCGCTCTCTCGATTCCTCCTTCCCCCTTCCATTTTTCTTTCTCTCTCCAATCAGCAACCCCCTGTTCCCGCTCACTCTCAGCTCCTGGTCCCTTCCCCCCACGATCAGATAATAGACCCCACAGAGCTCATGCTATACTTCATGCAGAGCTCTGCGCCCACTTCCCTGTGCATTTGACCAGATCTCCACAGCCCCCAGTGCTCACACAAAACTTCCCCTCAGTGACTGTGAGTGCACAGTCCCATATGGCTCAAAAATCGATTTGTCCTGGCCAAAATGTATGCTAAATATATGCTAAATACATGCTTAAGGACATGTATTTTTCAAATCAACAAAATTTACTGCAAAATGTAGTGCAATATTGCAATGTATTTTAGGGGGGATATATATATGCAACTTTTTTACTGTAGGCATGGGTCACAGATTTGTTAATGTGGTTAACATAATTGAAACTAGTCGGGGTGGGAATGTAAGCAATATCATGTGAGGTACATAACTGTGTTCATGTCAATTTTTTAATGTGCATGTCTAAAATCACACAATTCCAGCAGTACCCAAAGTATGTGTCAGTCCCAGGCGAGTCTCAGTGAACATTCAACGCTGTCGGTGAGTTTGCAAGTCAAAGAAACCATCGAGTGTTGAGTGTACCCTGCCTCTCGAACACACTCCGACCACATAGACCTTCTGAGTGCCAGCAACTACATGTGCGAGTCCATTTTGTTGCTGAGCTGGCCAAGATGGCTGCTGTAGTGTCTCTAAAGCTGTCCCAGCTGATCAGTGAAGCGAGAGACTGTATTCTGCATCTACTGTCACGGCTCTGAGTCCTGATTCACATTCATTGCTGTCGGTGGGTTTTTATCTCTTTGACTCGCCGGACAATGAATGAGAACTATGGCCCTTCCTGCGCTAATGTACACCAAAGCTGTGGGTTGAGAAAATAAGGACTGTTAATCTTTTTCACTATTAGACATGTCACTCAACCCATGTACATCAAAGAAGGTCAATAAACTGGGAGTGAAATGAGAATTGGGAATCTGTTGTTGTCTTTTACTGCATGTTGTGTGACTGTGAGTTAAAGGGAAAGTTCAAGCAAATATGAAAATTCTGTCTTCATGTCATTCCAAACCTTTATGGAACACAAAAGAAGCTATTATTCCATAGTATTCAAAAATAGTTTCTCTAAATTCCAGAGAAGAATGTCATACAGGTTTGGAATGACATGAGGGTGAAAAATGTGGCAAAATTTTTTTTTTTTTTTAGTGAACTATCCCTTTGAATACTACAGACTATGTTTTCTTTTTAAGTATATTCATGGTGCCAGTGGTTTGAAAGCCACAGTGTCTAAGGAAAACCCTAGAGCCAGCAAACCGGCTCACTGACCAATGTGACCCGTACAGACAAAGACAGAGTCAACATTACTCACAGCACAGTGCTCTTCCTCGGGCACAGTGTGCATGTAGCTAAAAATGGTTTGGCGAATCTAAGAGGTGGATCACCAGGGAAACTGTCATGACTCTACAGAAGGTGTGTACTGAACTCCTCACAAGACAAAGCTTTGAATTTTGAGACTAAATAAAGGAGCTCTTCAGGAAATGTGTGCTATTATTAGGTTCCTTGCGCACTTAGAGAGAACAGGATTTAATGAATGAACCCATATGTTTTGGGGTTCTGTGACAGAGCTGTTCCCACACTGTGAACAAGAGCTTCACTTTACCTCCCACTGGCAGCAAGTCATTAGAGAACTACAGCTATGAGCAAGAGTGAATCACAATCTTCAATCGATTACTATCACAATGGTCCTATTCCTAAACAATAATACATTTATGCCGCATGCTGTGTTACATCAGAACATAACAATATATTGTTGTGAGTCTTTGACCCAGTTCATTGTGCTGGCGGTTCAAAGGGGTCGGCAGCCAATTAGAGTGTGACTCCAGTAATTGGGTTTGACCAGATTGGTCCAAAGGCAGGGAAAGGGAGACTGATTGGAGAAGTCAGCTGTCTGATCTGATTGAAGACTTCACTGTAATCAGCAGCACAAGACTCTGTGCTGGCCACACTCTCCACTACCCTCAAAAGACTGATCACTACCGGTCAGAAAAATATGAAACTTACAATACTTAGTATATCTGCATCTATGTATTCCCTCCGTCTCTGAGAAATTCATTCATTTGTTACATTGACTCCTGCAACAGCTTTAACACAGAAGCTCAGAATGCATTACTCAGACGTCACTCCAAGGTCACATATATATATATAGAGAGAGAGAGAGAGAGAGAGAGAGTCAGCATGAAATAAAATCTATTGTATTTAGTATTTTATCCACTTCTGACTGGATACTCGGAACGGATGTGCATCACAATGTGGAAGAAAAGATCACTGTCACTACTTCTGTTTCATTGAGACTGTCCCAATTGCTACAGCACTACAGTGCATTGAAACAGTTGCTTTATAAATTTGCAGGAATGCACTGGTAAAAAAAAAAAAAAGATTAGAAACAACATCTAAAAAGCCTGCAAAAGAGATTTTGTTTACAATTGTATTTCACTCTGAAAGTGCTTAAAAAGGTATTAAAATTGTTTTAAAAAGCAAGAAGGTATTAAAATAAATATTTGATTTATCTTTATATTTTTATGCTTTATTTGTTTTATTTTCATTGTTCATTTATGTATATTATGCAATTTTACTATTTTATTATGACTAAATACCATTATAGTATATATACACTGCCCAAAAAGAAAATCACTGTTTAGATTTTAATAGGTAAATACTTAAGAATCTATGAATGGATCATTATTACAGTGATTATTATGTTTCTAGCATGTTATATGTTTGGTAACGGTTCTTTTAACCCTAAAAGATGGAGTGTGTAGCTTTTCATTTCTTAAACAACCATGTATTAAGATGTATCATGGCCATATTCCAGGATGACAAAGCCAAGATTCATCAGGCTCAAATTGTGAAAGAATTGTTTGGAGAGAGCATGAAGAATCATTTCCACACGTGAATTGGCACTGACCTTAACCTCAGTGAAAGTCTTTGGGATGTGCTGGAGGAGACTTTACAGAGTGCTCACCTCTTGCATTGTCAATACAAGATCTTGACCAAAAATTGATGCACCTTTTGATGGAAATAACATCACAACATTTATTTCCATCAAGAGGTGCATAATTTTTTGGTCAAGATCTTGCTCCCTCCCAACAATTCTTTCACAATTTGAGCCTGATGAATCTTGACATTGTCATATGGCCATGATACATCTTAATACATGGTAGTTTAAGAAATGAAAAGCTACACACTCCATCTTTTAGGGTTAAATGAACCGTTGCCAAACATATAACATGCTAGAAACATAATAATCACTGATTATTATGTCCATCCACAGATTCTTAAGTATTTGCCTATTAAAATCCAAACAGTGACTTTTTGAGGGCCGAGCAGTATATATACCAGCTACCCTTTAATACAAAACCTCATCATCAGTGTTTAGTGGATCCAGGTTCTTGCTAGTGACCAAATTAATGTTAACTGTATCCTCATCCCTGATAGAAGGAACAGAATAAGACACAACCATAAATATATAATAAACATACTTTCACATGTTAATATCTCTCCCTGCCACATACAAACATTTCACACTTTATCTTCTTTCTTATCTCTGTGTTGTGTACAATCTTCGCTAGTTATTATTATATAATTTCGGTCCTCTCTGGCAGTCTCCCCAGGTCATGTGTTACCTTTGCTTTCACCCACACACCACTCCATTTCCCGGGTCAATGCCGCTATCAACCTGAGAGCATTAGACACTTGAAAGAGAGGTGAAGGGAGGTCAGAGACACTTTGTCTTGTCATCACACACATCCATATCTCAGATAATGTTGAAAAGTACTCATGTCAGTAGATACTTTTCTGGTGTACCACTTATTAGTAACAGCTAAACACAGTAGGGAGTACATAAAGACTATGAAAGCTTTCTGTGATAAAAAAAAAAAAAAGTTTCAATTTAGAGGACAAAGTCTGTGAACTTTTCTGAACAAAGATATAATCTTCTACAAAGATGTACAGTTCTACAGTCCCAAAACAATGAAAGCACAGAGTCTATGGGCTCTGACTTGGTTTCAACCACTGAGAAGGGCAATGAAGGTACGCGGCTGGAGGAATTTGAGCCTCCTGTGAATTCTAGACGCAAATCCTCTCGGCCGCCCCATATAGAAACATATGTCAACAAGAGACTGTCTAAAATTGGAGCCATCATTTCAACTTAGCACGCGGTGAGAGTAAAGCCAGAAAACAATAAACATTCATAACATGGTTTCATAGTGACTGAGCACCACATGAAAGCGTAAGAGAGACTGAGAGAGAGGACAAAAAGCGGGTCACTCTTTAAACTGTGCGAACACAAAAACAGTTTTTGAAAAGACGATTGGAAACATTTCAACAGACTGTGCAGCTCTGACACAAAGCTTCTGCAATTTTGAGCAATACACTGAGGCACAATCGCACACAGTTGGATGATAGATTTGTATTCATTATCATGGCAACAGAGTTCTGGTGAAGAGAGAAAGAAATTGAGAGTGCGATCTGGGCAGGCCTGCAGGGCTGTTACTTCTGTCTGCACTGATGATGAACAGTCACTCGGTCATCCCCAGTCTGCACACGCACCAGAGACCTGCATCACAACACGGTGCGGGCATCCATCGCAGGCACGCAGTCATAATTCATCCCTCTGGCAGCTTGCAGGGGTCAACGCAACATAAAGTGCCGCACATGAGCGGAACACAAAAGGAAACATTTTGTGATGGCTGGAAGATGTGCAATAAAAACAAACTCTCTCTTCACCCATTTGTCTTGCGGTTGAAAGATAAGAACTGTTCACTGCTTTAAAATGCAGATGTATATAGCAGGTATTTAATCACAGAGATAAGACAGGGACCTTCACATAAATAAACAAATGGCTTTTATGAAACTCACGATCTTAATAATCAATAATATCCTCTGAATCATTCTAAAGCAGATTTATTAGTTGTATACAGAGGCACTTTAGCTAGTGAAGCGATGCAGAAGCCACAAAAGCAATGACCAAAAATTCTAATGATTCAGTTTGTTTATTAATTTTTGACTGGAGTTTAGTTATATAAAGTTTTATATAAAACTTTTGAATTTTACATTCTAAACATTCTAATTTCTACATTACTAAAAAAACCTCTAAATATAAAAGGTGAAAAATGCTCTGAGAGACACGAAACAGTTAGCGCTAAACCCTACATGATCTCATGAGAAAACACATAAGTTCTGTCATGAAACTCTAGATGGTGCAGGCTGATGGGTCCTTAACTCAATCTACTTGCAATCACATCAATCTCCATAGGGCACTGCTGATTGGTTCCTGCTGTATCAGTAGCCAATGAGTTTGCTGCTCAACTTTCAAATACCTGGTCAGCATTTTCTGAAGCATTTGCAACATGGGTCCAGAAACCCTCCACCTTCCCCAGCTCCACCTGTACACTCTAAAAAATGCTGGGTTAAAAACAACCCAAGTTGGGTTGAAAATGGACAAACCCAGCGATTGGGTTGTTTTAACCCAGCGGTTGGGTTAAATGTTTGCCCAACCTGCTGGGTAGTTTTATTTAAACCAACTATTGTTTAAAAATTGCTATATGGCTAGCTTAAAATGAACCCAAAATAGTTGGGAAATTAAAAACCAGATGCAATTAGAGGCAACAATAATAGACAAAAGGTGAATGTTTATTAATAAGCTTTAATATTTAGTTTATTAATATAAATTTATTAATAAACAATTTAATAAATGTTTATTGTTTAATAATTATTCATTGAACATTAATAAATGTTCATTTCCAACATACTTTGGGTTAATTTTAATTAAGCAATACAGTAATTTTTAAACAATAGTTGAGTTAAATAAAACTACCCAGCAGGTTTAACCCCGCTGGGTTAAAACAACCCAATCGCTGGGTTTGTCCATTTTCAACCCAACTTGGGTTGTTTTTAACCCAGCATTTTTTAGAGTGTATAGATCAGCTACGGGTAATTTACAGCAGCAGCATGTCTTACTTGCTCACAGCAGCGGGTTGTGTATGTATTGGCCATAGCAAGTCCGTACTTGCTCTGCAGCAACAGCATCAGCATCAGCGTCGCAGATCTATACAGCCAAGACCAAACATATCAATAGTGTGATATCCATTACCATGCCAAACACTCAGAGAGTTGTCATGACAGAACTACGTTTTGGTCATTTGCACGAAAACTGTCAGTGAAATATATGATCGTAATAAAAATGTACAAATTTATATAAATTCAGCACCAAGTGCAGTTAGGGACTGAAGCTCAGTTCGTTCAATAGTGTGTGTACCTTGGTGTCAATTGAATGAAATGTTGGAAATATGTCATGCACAAAAATTATCATAAAAAAAAATCATATTTTTAAAGAAATATTGCAGTATTTTTTATATTGCCTTTGGATAACTGTACAAACTTCAATAATATCAATATCAGAAGGGCAAACAATGATTTGGCTCATTAGGTTACATTACTTTAGTCCTTCTTTATCTCAGTTTCAGTTGCGTGTAATATCATTAACCAGCCTTGAAGCGCACCTGCAGGTGTTTACCTGTAGACAATTAGTCTCAAACTGAATGTCTTCACAAAGCTTCTGTCAGGAGCTTCACGGTTTGTGCGTCACCTTTCCCTATCATTACAGGGGAAATTAAAGCCTCTGTGGCATGCCTAGTGGGGGAGAGGGGTCCTGTATGCTGAAAAGCAAGTACTTATCTCCTTGAGAGAAAATTACATGTTTGCCGCTTTATCTCTTAGAAAAAGCCTGAGTATTTAGGGTTTAGATCTCAATACATTTTTATTTCAAGTCTCTATTGTACTAGATGCAGTGTGATCACGATAATAATGTGTTAAGATTTTCAGATGTAGATGCTGGAAGGGCTGAAAAAGAATAAGAAAATAAAAGACTTGGGGCTTGAACACAATACTGATTTTATGATAATATTACAAAACTTCAATAAGAAGATTTTTAAAAAAGTTATGGATTTCTCATAAAGTGCATATCGAACCATGCCATTCCAGCTCATTATAATAAATGTTTCCAAGCATTGCAGTCTAATTATGTATTTATGTCCTCAGGCAGGATTCGATAAAAAGAGAGAGAGGGCAAGACTTCATACACTAAACCTATCTAACCGCTATCTCAGCCACCCACATCTAAATATTATGGAGATTCAGAGTAAGCTCTCTTATTAGTCTTCATTGTGCTATTACTTTGATTATTTTGTATTATGGGCCTGAGTCCAACTCTGATTATATTATGTTGGGGATATATTGTGGTCAGTATTGCAAAATAAACCCCACAAAGGACTTCTGCTAAGAAAAAGTAGTCCACTACAACGTAGAAAACAATCAGCTAAACAACAAGAGGAACAATGCAACAAATGCAACTTAAATGCAAGATAACGGCAGTTGCGTTTGTATAAAACAGTAAATAAATAAAAAAATTCAATAAAAATCCATGCAATCCACGGATTTGCCTTGTTGACCACTAAAAAAGCTGATTGGTTTAAAAGTGGCTTCAGTGTGAGATCATACATTGTTAAACTACTGACAATATATTGACCTTTTTGTCTGTAAAATTTTGCTGAAATTTCACTAAAGTGACTGCACCTTGATATGGTAGGTTTGTATTTACGCATTGGAATGTTACACGATGTACCTTTTCTTTTTTTCATGTTTGTATTCAGTTTATTAAGGTGCTTTAACTGAATCGTGGTTGTACAATACTATCGTATTTTCTAACTCCAACAAAATCTCGAGTTTTCCATTCGAAATTATGTCTTTGTAAATGCAATCTTTCCAACGTGACTTGAAAGCACCATACAGAATATATTATAACAGTGAATATATTAAATATATGAAAGTTTTTGTGAATTAGGACAAAACAAGCTGCTAAAAGCTCAACCTAAACCCTCAAGCCATCAATCAATTGTAATGTGAATTATACCCGAAGAAAAATGGCATTGAAGATTCACTCTGTGAATGCCTTGGAAATCTCTTATCTGGCACAAGAACAGATCCCTGGGATTGGAAAGTAAATATAATTGTTACTGTGGTGCTGTTTATTGCGTTTTTTTCCTCATACCCATTTCTTTAAAGAGAAAATAATAAGTCAGTGAAGAGATATTCATCTCACTGACACTGAATGAGCCATACCAGCGTTAAACAACAAATCCACCACAGGCAGAAGAGGCCCATCTGATGGTGAGTTTAGTCAACCCTGACAACACCCCGCCAACCACAGTCTGTTTGTGTTGGTTATGCTGTCACGAAGACTCAGTTTCCAGTCCCTAGAAATGTCACAAACATTCAGAGTTGATGACACCACTCATTCACATCATAACTCAACATGATCTATTACATTAACACAATGCCATTCGTGATGAAAAGCTCTGAGACACTTTATAAATGTGATCTCACTGGTTCAGTTTTGATTTATAGTTGACTATAGATTAAACATTTCCAAAGACTAGAAGTGAATTAGCTATTGATCCTTTGCTGGGCTGGGTCATGCAGTGCAGGCGGTGATTTGTGAAGCGTGAAGTTTTAGCTGGTTAAAAAAATTAAATTACTGTATCTTATTAAGGTTAATTAGGGAATGATGTAGATGACTTTGCTCAGATTTCGACCAACATGGCTTTCATAACATGCAGACAGGCGTTCTGTTCTTCCTGTTTTTATGTACGTATACACTTGTGAACCTCGTATTTGGACGCCACACTAAAGGAGAATTTAATCTGGCCGCTGTCCAAACTAAACAGACTGGAGACACGGCATTACTACCTGACAGCCAAGGTACCACCTGTTTGTCACGGCCAGCTCACATACACCCACCCCTTTCATCCTCTCGTTCTCTCTCTTTTCCTCTCAGTCTCTCCCCTATAGCTTTTGGCTGTCATTCTGGATGGGCATCTTGGAGCATCTGTGCCTGCCTGAGGCACTGGACTGTGGTAGATGTGGGTCAGAGCTGTAAATCTGTGTGGTCTTGTACCAAAACTGCCATTGTAACTTCAGGAGACACAGCAAAGCCAGATGCCAACCGTTGCTGATGGATTGCAGAAGCAGCATGCAAAATAATAAAGTCAATAATGAAGGTCATAAGTCAACTTAATGGTTTGTCTGGAGCTTGGCCCTCCCTTTTCTAAATGGAATCCAAAGCGGAGGCATCCAAGTGAGGGAATTCCAGTTCATTACCGCCACCTCCTGGTCAGAGTCTAAAAAGTCATTTTTAGATACTTGACTGATATTATAATACAAAATTTCTAAGATTCATACTTTTTCCTGATGATCAAGTGGCTTCCTTTATCGCTGCTGGACAGCAAAACTTGAATTTCAGAAGCACTGTATCTCTATTTTAGCTTTTTAAAAGCGCACTTGGCATCATAAAAAGTGAGGGCTGTGAGAACAGAGTGTGGAGAGCCTACAGTTGAAACAGTCTCTCACCCACTCATGCTGAGGAGCTTTGAGGGCCGAGGGCTGTTAAATGAGGAGGCAGATAATGAGAGAGAGGCAGCAGCATGGTAATCAGCAGGCCTCAATTTCCTCACTGATGCTCCAGATTAGCCCAGCCTCACAGGCTCCCTTAGGCATGTTTCATCTTCTCTCTCCCCTCAGAGAACACTTTGGATGAAAGGCAGAACTTCTCCATCCAGTCTGCTTACGAACCCCATGCTGAGGCCACTGCGCAAAACTCTGTTGATAATCAAGGGGGATTTTTTTTCCTTCTCAATTCATTATCTTTTCCATTGCTCTCTGGTCCATTAGCTACACTTTAAGCTCTAAAATATAAATATATATTTTTATGTAGCATGCTCCCTGTGCTTTATGTCTTCAAATACACACTATTGATTTTAACTTCTACAGTTTCCAGAGTCTCACTGAAACAGAAGAACATCAGGTTTTGTTATTACTGGAGCTCTGGTGTATGGATCAGCCACAAGTTGGCAGGCATCTTCAGCCAAAAATACTGCAAACAACAACAACAACAACAACAAAAAACAGAAATATTGTGAAATATTATTACAATAATAACTATTATTTAAATTCTATTTTAATATATTTTCAATGGAATTCATTCCTGTGATGCAAAGCTGTATTTTCAGCATCATTACTCCAGTCTTCAGTGTCACATGATCCTTCAGAAATCATTCTAATATGATGATTTGATACTCAAGAAACATTTATTATTATTATCAATGTTGAAAACAGTGGTGCTACGTAATATTTTTGTGGAAGCCTGATGCATTTTTTTCAGGATTCTTTGATGAATAGAAAGTTCAAAAGAACAGTATTTATTTGAAATAGAAAGTAACAATTGTAAAAGTTTTACTGTCACGTTTGGTCAATTTAAAGCTGCAGTCTGTGACTTTTTTTTATTAAAAATGATACATTTTTGAGCAAGTACATAACCAGCCAGTGTTCAAAACTATCTCCTTACCTTAGCTTGTAATGTTTTATAATAAGTCGATATTGGTGGGTTTCCGCGGGAAATGCAGAGGTTGGTCTTTGCGTCATTACGTCACGTCTGTAAACAGAAAGGAAGAAGTCCAGGCTAGACTATGCATATAGGATGCTGCTGGTAGCGGATCATTTATAGCCTTTTCTCACAGCAGCTGCAATAATTAAACTTATCATTTTGATGGCGGACTGTAATCCAGAAAGGTCCAAATGACAATCATCAGTGACAACTGGAGATTCAGCCATGGTCAAAAAGCAAAAGACTTCGGACTGCGGAGTGGCTACAGAAATTGAAATCTACTGGTAACGCTAATACACACACTACATAGTCATGCAATGCTGATGTTAACATTAACAATTTGAGAACAAAGTATAACAACAATATAATAATTTGCATAGTTTGATGCGAAAAGAGCTAAGCGATTGTTAGATTTAATCATCACTGGCAGCGCGATTTATTGTAGGCCTAATGCTTTTCCCCTCAGAACAAAAAGTGGCAGACATGTTCCTTGTTCAGATGACATTTTCTGGTGAAAATTCCTACTTTGGTCATACTTCAAGACTACAATCTGTGATTCTGAAGTACAGTATCCACACCGGTATGATGACTGACAGCAAACATGAGATTCATCCATTCATCCGCAAAAAATTGCAATTGCAGGTTTCAAACAGAGACGGACAGCAGCTTTAATGCATTATTACTGACTAAAAGTATTTTTCTTTCTTTTCTCTCTTTTTTTTTTTTTCTTTTTTAACTTTTTTAGCTGTGACATTACACTTGAGGCTTGTTGATGGAAAATTGCTTGAAATTGTTTGTAGCATTAATTCAGCTAAAGCTTCACAATAATTATTCACAAAATGAGGATCTAAGTGTAAATCCAGAAAATTTGAACTGTTAGATCCACCTTGTGGCCAATTATGTAATAGCTATTATTACCCCAGAATAAATTAAATGCACATTCTCAAGTGCATTTCTTTAAATATGTACTGATTGTGGATAATTGTCCCTTTTGGCTTGTTTTGAACAATTCGGCTTATTTAGAGGCAGTAGTATGAAAAAGCAAACAGATCCATACTCTCTGAGAGGCATGAGAGACATGCAAAGCAGCTAGTATTTTGATTTCATTCTGTTTTGAATGTGGCCAAGGATCACCTTTGTGCAGAAACAACATCATTTTGACCACAGTAAATGGCTTCAGTTAGTCTCTGCTTTAAGGCTCAGGCAATTTTTGAGCTCCATTAAACAGAGAGACTACAGCACTGTGTTTTACTGTATATATTTCAGACTAAAGAACGATTGTAACTACATATGTCTTCTGTGTAGTGTCTCTTCTTTTATTATGGATCTTATTTTGGAGAATGTTGTCCAGGTCCCTGAAATGAAGAGAGGTTCACTAAAGTCCTACAATCAGTATAGCCAACTCATTGTGCCCAGGGAAGAGAGTGGAAGCCCACCCATAAAAAATGTGAATTTTAGCAATAGCCCTGCCCATATGAGGGATGCACTTCTCACTATTCAATAATTTATCCATTACCTTCAGGCTTATTGAATTGTTACATATCAACATAATTATATTTCAGAAAAATTATGTAAATGAATTACCAGGAAATCTGCACAATATCAGCCCTTGACTATATTAGTAAACATTAACTAGGCTACTGAACTTTTGTTTGCTAAAAAGGGATTTAACTGGAAGCAAACATATTTTATTACTATAATGGTAAGATTCATAAATTCATGAATGATTAACGCAGATTCATAAATAGTGTGTTTGTTCAGTCTGTGTGTGTCTCCACTCACAGGTGGTGATATTCAGTGCCAGTGGAAGTTGCCCTGGATACATGCTAAAGGGAACAGACAAAATAATCTCTGCCTGCTAGCCTGCAAAGCGCTAAGGGACCCGTTATATTTGTAACATATATATGTTCCTTCGTCTTTTAATGTGACGGAGTGTTCTATCTGGTCGACAATAGTGATGGTGTAACCATGACAAATCCAAAAAATAACTGGAGAGTAATACAAAGTCCTTCAAATGGTTTTGTGTGGGAGTCTGGAGTGTGATTGAGCAAAATCATTTTTCATGGCCAAGAAAACCTCTGTGCCAAGAATGACTGTCTGAGCCACTGGGATTGCACTTGAAGTCTACCTTTGTACTTTCTCCTTTCAACAGCACAATCAACTAAACGTTTGTAAACGAGAGCTTAGCATGGCTCACAAATACAAAGCACAAAAACACCCCCTCCTGCTTGTTTAGTATCAAAGCATTGTTCAGTTTTTTTTTTTTTGAGTAGGCTGGGTTTTTTTGGGGAATTGTTGATTGTTGTCTAGTGAATTATACTGTAAATGACTAAAGCTTCGATAAAAGCAGCTATTGACTCCTTGCCATTCACACTGCACTATCAATTATGACAGAAATCTAAGAGGCCTGGGTAAGGACCATTAGTAATGTGTTGCACGTTTTGCACGATAAATAATTAATTGAATCCAGTATAAAACTATATCATGTATAACCTCATTGTTGATGTAGGCTATTTGCCATTAAATATAATAGGAATAAATATATTAGTAATATTAACACAAATTCCATAACATCAATAAATGGTAAATTACATAACAGTCAGCGTCTTGACTGAGGTTGACCTAAAAATCAACACACATCCTTATCGTCATGACATAATCCTTCACTGGGTTCCTCCTTCTAATCTTGAACTATCCTTCAAGTGTTGACTCAGTACTTTCCATTCATCCCATAGCATCACTAAAGAGGATGTACGTCACATGCACCCTATAAGCGCACTCTGTTCAGCAAAGTATTTTGTGCATCTAAATTGTTAGAAGCAGTTTGCATGATAAAAGACAATAAAAAAAAATAGTTTCATTTTATAATGCAGTTGGCTTTTTTGAGCATTGCCATTAGATTACACTTTTGTTCTGTTTTATTAGTTGTTTGCTCTGCAGTGATACCCAATCTTGTGACACAGAATGAGGATAGTTCCAGGGTTTCCAAACAAAGGATGGATAGAACTTTTCATATTTCTGGGGTTCTCAGAAGTGGAAGTCATCATAGATGGGTAAATTTCTATAGTGGTGAAATTAAAACAAATAGGCCTAGGTATAATTTATATGATAGATAGATAGATAGATAGATAGATAGATAGATAGATAGATAGATAGATAGATAGATAGATAGATAGATAGATAGATAGATAGATAGATAGATAGATAGATAGATAGATAGATAGATAGATAGATAGATAGATAGATCCTGGAACAACACTCCAATCAACCAATCAGATTTGAGGCATAAGTTTATAGTTTAAAGAGTTAGTTCACTCAAAAATGAAAATTCTGTCATTTATTACTCACCCTCATGTCGTTCCACACCTGTAAGACCTTCGTTAATCTTCGGAACACAAATTAAGATATTTTTGTTGAAATCCGATGGCTCCGTGAGGCCTGCATAGGGAGCAATGACATTTCCTCTCTCAAGATCCATAAAGGTACTAAAAACATATTTAAATCAGTTCATGTGAGTACAGTGGTTCAATATTAATATTATAAAGCGACGAGAAAATTTTTGGTGTGCCAAAAACAATAAAATAACAACTTATTTAGTGATGGTCGATTTCAAAACACTGCTTCAGGAAGCTTCGGAGCACAAATGAATCAGCGTGTCGAATCTGCTGTTCGGAGCGCCAAAGTCATGTGATTTCAGCAGTTTGGCGGTTTGACACACGATCCGAATCATGATTCGATACACTGATTCATTTGTGCTCCAAAGCCTTTTGAAGCAGTGTTTTGAAATCGGCCATCACTAAATAAGTCGTTATTTTGTTTTTTTAGTGCACCAAAAATATTCTCGTCGCTTTATAATATTAATATTGAACCACTGTACTCACATGAACTGATTTAAATATGTTTTTAGTACCTTTATGGATCTTGAGAGAGGAAATGTCATTGCTGGCTATGCAGGCCTCACTGAGCCATCGGATTTCAACTAAAATATCTTAATTTGTTTTCTGAAGATGAACGAAGGTCTTACGGGTGTGGAACGGCATGAGGGTGAGTAATAAATGACAGAATTTTCATTTTTGCGTGAACTAACCCTTTAAGTCAAGTTTAGGCTTACAACCAGGGTTTGGTGCTTCAACACTATATTATTTATCATTTCCCTCTAATGTTAAGGAATGTTGTTCTAGGATCAACAGGAACATGTCTACTTGACAAAATCATGGTGACCTTCCTACAAGAGGGAATGATTGAATTTATATATATATATATATATATATATATATATATATATATATATATATATATATATATATATATATATATATATATTACTGCCCTCCAAAAGTTTGGAAACGCCCTAGAAAAGTGGGGTTTTGGACAATATTGGCATGACTCCTTTTTAATTTGTGATAATTTTGCACTAATAAGGGACAACACAAACGACGAAAACATATTTTATTACATAAACAGTTTATACATAGAAAAACTTAAATTTTCGATTGATCAAAATACCCAGCATTAGCAGCTATCTGACCTAAACTGGGTTCTGATTGGTTCATTATATTCTAAACTTAATTGTCAGTCAACTGTTGAAGCTATGAAGGTGTGCTGACCCAAAAATCTTTTACAAACCTGGGGCAAGTTTAAATCAGTAACCAGGCATCACAGCTGGCGAAGGGGCATGTCTGACTTTGACATAAATTGCCATTATTATGTAATCAAAATGAAAATTATTATTGCTGGTCTTCAATGATAATGTCAAGTTACTGTAATGTATTTGCACCAAAAAATGATAAGGATTTATGCTGATATCATCCAAAACCACACTTTGCCAGGGGTGTTTCCAAACTTTTGGAGGGCAGTGTATATATATAGGCGCTATATATATATATATATATATATATATATCGAGAGATTAATTATGTTGATCAGAAGAGAGAAAGATGTCTAATTTGTTGTCACTCCCTCAGAAAACACCTAAACAGCAGCATTCTGTAGACTAATTTAACGGCAAAATGGGAAAATACAAAGTAGCCTATGTATTATAAATGTATGTTTAAAATTATAATATATTATTGCATACTACATGTAGGCCTATAATATTTTAGCGTTTTAACAGTGTTTACAAGACAATGTTTTAAAAACCACAAAAATACCAAATATAAAGTTCAATACGCGCTCCCGAGATCTTTCACCTGAAAAGGTTACTATAGCAACACGCTGCTGAAGCGCTGTCAGTTAGGAATGAGTAGCTAGGCTATTGTAATTACTTATCAGTGATCACTCTTTATATTAAACCTGCAATCTAAAAAAGTAGACTGGTATCGAAATGCGCCACAAGACTTTAGCGACGCACGAGACGAACTAATCCAGTAGAAACAGACCGACCTGAAGCCAGTGAATAATTTGTGCACTGACTGCACGAGGCAGGCAATCAATGACAACATACATATCGCTTCTTAATAGAGTTGGGACACCCAGCCCTTATCCTGCGATTTGTGCAGCGGAGACTCGCGTTCATTCTGCATACCACAGAGAAGAGCGATAAAATGAGCAAAAGACGCGAATTGTGAGCAGTAATTAAGCGTTTATATGCGAATCTCTCCGTCGCACTAAGATGCGCTATAACTAACCGGTGCGGGCGGTGCGCGCGCTCTTGATGTCATCTGAGACCAGAACAGGACAATTGCCGAGTTGATGAACCTGTGTTGAGAGAGAGAAACGATGGGATTATTATTCTAGCCAGAGGGGCAGAGGTTTAATACTTCCTGGATTAACTCTGTCGTAATTGGAGCGGGCTACAGACAGAAGAGCAACGCGCTGCTGATATTGTGCGCCCGTTTAAACGCTTCACGCTCTGGCGGGACTCTGACAGGTGAACGAGGATATATATATTACATGCAGCAGTTTTTTATTTACCCCAATCCACAAATCCTCAAAGTGGTCTTTGCTGAAGAAGCAGCTGTATTTGAGAGGTAGGATGCTGATCCACTACCTAACACAGCTCTGATTCTCGAGAACACACCGCCAGCTGTTTCATATGGGCGAAGCGAGAACTCGGTTCCCTTCGTGTTGGACATGGGCTCGCTGTCAAGATAACAGTGTGTCCGATCCAGAGCGGGAGAAACGATGGGCCGAACTGTTCGATCAGCTGGACCTAAATAAAGATGGGTGGATCGACGTGAATGAGCTGCGCACCGGATTAACCTCATGGGGGATCCTTCGCAGTGAGGTAGACGAGGTAGGTCGCTCGGGACGTCAGAGTTGCTCATGTTCATTTCTGTGAGCTGTGATGTTTTGATGAATTGAAAACACCTGAAACCTCAGCATATCATATTTTGTTTTTGATAAATCCACACAAGAACTTATGCTTACTTTCAGCAGGAGTGAAACTTGCTCAGCGTAATGCTGCTGTGTCCTCGACCAAGGACAAACGATCCCGTGTAATTTATTTAAGAGTTAGACTTTCCACGTTGCAATATTGACAAACCTCCAGACTAATTTCGTTGCTTATGTTAGGTGACCTGAAAGTGAAGGCAGGGCGAGATGTGACGCCATTAGTTAAGGTTCCCCACCAGGGGTCCAGGGCCAAAATACAATAAATAAAAATAATAAATAAATCAATATGCATTAAATAAACTTGTAAACTGAAATCATATTTATTTTTATTTCCCCCCACTAACTTGTTTTAAATGAAAAACGTACAGAACTTCTGGAATACAGAACATGCAATCACAAAATGAATTATGGGTAATTAATTTATAAGTAACTTTATCATAATTATCTCAGTGTAGATAACTGAATATTGTTTTGGACAACAGGGGGCCATCGAGTCAAAAGATTGAGAACTATACACATGTTCAAAAATAAGAAGTGTAAACTGCGCTGACCAGATGCAGAAAGCTGAATATATATATATATATATATATATATATATATATATATATATATATATATATATATACAGAGAGAGAGAGAGAGAGTTTATATTGCACACAATTTAAAACATCCATGTTTCTATTAAAGGTGGGGTATCCATTTTTTCAACAACGCTGTTGGACGTTGATATTTGAAATCAACCCAAACAAACCCACCCCTCTCTTCATTGCTCCACCTCCAAAACTCACCCTCCAATCCTAACCACCCTGCTCCGAGTCGGTATCGATCCCCGGCCCGATCCCTGCTGGCATGCAAACACCACAATCTCTAGCGGTCATCAGTGTGCTGTGTTTTACCTGCACAGCTCTCACTATCTGGCCACTGTTACACACGCAATGCGAGTGGATGTCTGTTTATCGCAGCTAACGCACAACAAAATGATGCTTCATGAAAAATAAAGCGCAGTTGATGAACGAATGACAAGGGAGCACAAAAAATTTTAGCTGTCGCTAACAGCACAGCAGCTCCAGTCAATCAAAACCCAGTTTTACTCACAAGTGAAGTGGAATCAAAGCAGCCTCCACATCTGTTTTCAGACCTTCCCGCTTAGCTCTCTCTAGCGCTGGAAAGCTTTTCTAATATAAACGTGGGTCCTAAAGTGCTTGCCCAGTCATAAACCTGCATTCCGGTGATATTCTTTTGAGCTCTTTTGTATTATGTCTCTTCATTTCTCTTTCTGCGTTTTTTTTTTTTTTTTCAAATCTCCCTCTTTCATCATTCTGTCTCCATGACCGTCATACGCCCCCTAATGCTGATTGGTTAGACGTTTGTTGTTTGTTGCCCGACTAATTTCCAAACAGTGTTTTTGAAAAACTACATACCCCACCTTTAATCGTACACTATTGGCTTTGTGGTCTAATACAGCACTTGTTTTTAATATTGATTCATACAGTTTAGGCAGAGGTTGTACATTTGAAAAAATGTAATACAGCAGACAAATATGAGATCAGTTTATCAACATTTGAGGCACATGCATGGTGCAAAATAACAGAGCTACAGATGTTGAAACAATCTTTTTTAATCTTTTAGAAAGTAGTGTCACAGGTGTCCAATCATATGACATAAATAGCAGAAATAAATCTGCACCACTGTGTTAGACTGCTTGAGTGCACTTGATCAACACACTGATTTGGGAAAGATTTTGAAATATTGCCAATTTATTCACTTACAATCTTTTTGTATGGTCTGTACAGTTGAATTGGTTCCACTGAAACCACCTACAAGACTGCAATTTGTTGATTTGATACAAGCAGAACAATAATCACTGGTTGGCATTTCAACTTGAGTTGAGAACATGCAAAACACAAATTATAGTGCACCAACATTTACATTTTCACTCCTGTTGTAAACAGTCTTGTTCTTGCCAAAGCGAACAGTGCATACAGTATGTTGTGTTGTGGCGATTACTTCAGCAGGTAGCTAAGGATACAGATCGAGTCCTAAGATGAAACCATGAAAGTGCCATTAACAACATAACTTGGAGACTCCAAGTTTCCTTGGGAAGAGCAACACTGAGTGCCAGTGGTATGTCTGTGCTGTTGGGTTGTGTGACTGTGTTAGTCATGTGCTGTGATGTAAGAGGTGAGATTAGCTCTAGTTCACAATGTGTTTGCGATCGGAGCTGCCAGACTTATGGCAGGGCTTTGCACACAAACAGAAACCTTGCATCTGTAAGCTCAGAGCAATGCTTCTTTCTCTCTCTCTCTCTTTGCTTTCTGTTAGTTTCTCTTTGTTACTCATTCTACATAGGCATGGCCACAGATGCA
The DNA here is from genome assembly GCF_018812025.1 of Megalobrama amblycephala. Classification (NCBI taxonomy): domain Eukaryota; kingdom Metazoa; phylum Chordata; class Actinopteri; order Cypriniformes; family Xenocyprididae; genus Megalobrama; species Megalobrama amblycephala. The sequence goes on from NC_063044.1 coordinate 44,062,133, forward strand.
GTGTTAAATTAAGTTCACATATAACTCCTCCATCAAACTCTCACATTCTTGCCCTTAACTGCACTTTCCACCTCCTCCACCCCTCAGATTGTACGTGTGAGTGACACCAATCATGACGGCCAGCTGGACATCGAGGAGTTCACACGGTATCTGCGCACACATGAGAAAGAGCTCCGACTTATGTTCCGCAGCCTGGACCGCAACAACGATGGTCTGCATTATACTTTCTTACTTGCAACCTCATAATACTTCACTGAAAATGCAGATTTCCTTTTTGCACAATTGCTTTTAAAGTGTTAAGATAACTTTTGTGTTTCTCTGTCTAGTATGTGTCCTCATAGTAGTATTTTAAAGTCTGGGGTTAGAAAGACTTTTTATTTTTGAGAGAGAGAGAGAGAAATTACGGTAACACTTTATTTTGATGGTCCACTTTAAACATTCTACTAACTATAAGTAACTTTGCAACTACATGTCAACTAATTAGTAGACAAAATATTTACTAACACCTTATTTTGATGCTCCCCAACAGACATTCTACTGACTATGTAACTTTTCAAGTACGTCAATTTATTCTACTAAGCCAAAACCCTAACCTAGTAGTCCATTAATACTCTAATGAGAGTTAGTTGACATGTAGTTGCAAATTATTTTGAGTTAGTTGATATGTAACTGTAAAGTTGCTTATAGTAAATAGTATATCTTAAGTAGACTATTGAAATAAAGTGTAAATAAGTTGTCTATTTTAAACAAATGATGTTCTTTTGAACTTTCTGTTTGTCAAAGAATCCAAAAATGTATCACGCTTAAAAATATTAAGCAGCATAATTGCTTTCAACACTGATAAAGATAAGAAATGTTTCTTGAGCATCAAATCAGCATATTAGAATGATTTCTGAAGGATCATGTGACACTGAAGACTAGAGTAATGATGCTGACAATTCAGATTTGACTTCACAGGAATGAATTACATTTTAAAATATATTAAAATATAAAATGGTTATTTTAAATTGTAATAATATTTCACAATTTTACTGTATTTCTTTTTTTCTTTATTTATTGTATTTCTGATCAAATAAATGCAGCCTTGGTGAGCATAAGAGACCTCTTTCAAAAACATTAAAAAAATCTTACTGACCCCAAATTTTGAACAATAGTATATCCTCTGTTGTCCATAAAGTATATAGAATAAGCATTAAAGTATTTTATGACTTCAGGTCACATAGATGTTGCAGAAATTCAGCTCTCCTTGCGTAGCCTTGGAGTGAATGTATCCACAGAGCAGGCCTCCAGAATCCTTCAAAGGTTAGAGCGCTTCAGCTTTTCACAAAACTGTTTTTTTAGTGCTTAATCAATGCCATGTTCACATCTACCTCCCACTCTGGCTGTGCTTTCAGAGGACTTTAAGATGTTTCTATGAAACCCACATGTGTTGAGTCACACATAGTTTCATTGGGCTTAGAAAAGGCTTGTTTTAACTATTCTATATTCTTTTTGTGTGTCAGCATAGACAGAGACGGCACCATGACCATTGACTGGAATGAGTGGCGGGACCATTTCCTGTTTAACCCCTTGCACAACATGGAGGACATTGCCCACTACTGGAAACACTCTCTGGTTTACTTCCAGCTCTTTTCAGAAATTAGATTGTAGGCTTAATATTCATAGATATTTTAGGATGCAAACTTCAACTGTCTTTTGAATCTATAATGTGTGCGTTTCAGATGTTGGACATTGGAGAGCAACTGACTGTGCCAGATGAGTTTTCGGAGAAGGAGCGGCGTTCAGGTGTGGTGTGGAGACAGTTGGTGGCCGGGGCAATGGCAGGAGCCGTTTCGCGAACAGGAACTGCTCCTCTGGATCGTCTTAAAGTTTTCCTTCAGGTTCAGTCAGTTCTTAAAGTGGCCATCTTATGCCCTTTTACAAATTCTTGAATTTATTTTTGAGGTCTACTAGAATAGGTTTTCATGCTTGAATGTTATACATTAATGAACACATTTTTTTCATATATTTTACCTTGTTGCAACAACTCTCATCCCAGTCTGTCAGCAACACTCTGTTTAGTTCCTGTCTTTATGAAGCCTTTCCTTCCGAAAAGCACAATGCGCTCTGATTGGTCAGCTGGACCAGTTTGTTGTGATTGGTCAAACGCTTTGAAAGTGTTTAAAAAATGACAAGCCCCTTTCAATAACCTCCAGTTTCGACATACTACTAACGCAACTCAACCAGGCCTTGCGCAGGAATTATTTAGACGAGCGATATTGTGATGTGTACGTTCCCAGAAGAAAACTCAACACTACAATGGAGGCGTTTGAGGGAGTTCAGAAACAGTGCTTACTAATTTAGAGAATAAAGTCCTCCAAAAAAAAAAGACCCCATAGGTCGTTTTTCAAGCACCTTATTACGACCTATATTTACGTTTTAAAGTCATGCGCCCTCTAGCTGGCGTAGTAATAATAATGACAGTGTCGTGTTACGTCTGTCGTCATGAAATAATGTATGACCAGTGTTGGGGAAAGTTACTTTTAAAAGTAATGCATTACAATATTGCGTTACTCCCTAAAAAAGTAACTTATTACGTTACTTTGTTACTTTTTATGAAAAGTAATGCGTTACTTTACTTTTGCGTTACTTTTTCTCACCGGGGCTGGGCTTGCTTGTTTGTTTGTTTTTTAATAACAACAAAAAAGTTCTATTTTTGGCAAAAAAGGCCCTTTCACACCAAAAGTGAAATCAATAAGCCTCAGGCTGAAGGAAAAGCATATTTACACCTGTACAGTAGAGGGCGCAGCTCAAACAAACCTTTCAGATGTGCTGCCGTTCTGGATTTAAGAAGAATAGGATACAGGAGAAGGAAGTTCTAGTTCTTATTTCTAAATCTAATCTAAAGTATTTCTGCTTATTAGTATGGCTGAATTAGATATATTGAAGGTCAGCAGCAGAGACATTGGTTAATAATTGAGATTAAATACATAAGGTATATTTGTGTAATTTAATATAGTGAATTATTACAGGTTTGCAAAAATTCTGAGATTGCATTTCACTGTTTTTATTCATTTTGAGGAATACTGAATGTTTTTGTGCAAGTGAGATGAGTAAATGCATGTTCACATTTAGTCTAGAACTACAATAACCATCATGCTTACACAGCGCACACAATATCTCTGCACTTTATTTCTCACAACATGGGGACAACATGTCAGTCAATAAATGTGAAAAAGTAACTTGCGTTACTCATTTGAAAAAGTAACTTAGATATTTTGTTGTAAATTGAAAAAGTAATGCGTTACTTTACTAGTTACTTGAAAAAGTAATCTGATTACGTAACTCAAGTTACTTGTAATGCGTTACCCCCAACACTGTGTATGACTGTCATTACCAATCAAAATGCGTGTTCATTTAAATGCAATGTGTGGACTTTTTACTCCATTTTTCCTATTTCCATTTAGCAAAACTCTTTTTTTTTTTATTAACAACTACACCCAACCCACCCCTAAACCTAACCTTAGTGATTTATAGTGCATATACACTTTATGAGCACATGTGTTCCCTGGGATCGAACCCATGATCGCATGATCGCATATTATTATATATTGCAACACTCTGCCAATTGAGCCACGCGAAACATGAAATATGATGCAGATAAAAGGGAACAATGCATTAAAATGAAAGTGTCCTGTTGTCAATAGGGGCGCAACTTTAGCAAACGCTCCTATGGGTCGTATTTCATGAATTAAAATGAAAGCGTCCTGTTGTCGATAGGGGCGAAACTTTAGTAAACGCTCCTATGGGTCGTATTTCAGGGAAGTGACAAACGACCTATATGGTCGTATTGGTTGGAGGACATGTTGATAACTCCCTTTGTAGTGACTTTGTGCTTTGCAGACCTTTTTTATGCTCAAACAGCAACATTACTCACTAAAGAAAGTTGAAATTGTAAAAAAGCATAATAGGTCCTCTTTAAAAGTGTTAGAATTAAGTTTTATTGTCTCTGTGAATTGTTGTTGTATCAAAGAAACTCAACAGAAATAAATTCTGTTGTGAAAATTACAGTACTCATAATGAAAGAGAGTCTGAACTGAGTGGGTTTTCAACAGGTCCACGGCTCCAGTGGTGTGAGTTTGTTGGGTGGCTTGCGTGGAATGGTGAAGGAGGGAGGACTGAGGTCTCTTTGGAGAGGCAACGGCATCAACGTGCTTAAAATTGCCCCAGAGTCAGCTATCAAATTCATGGCTTATGAGCAGGTAAACAAACCAGAATATAGTAGCTAAACATTTAAATGTTACAGCCGCTCTGTTTTTAGTGGCATATTTTCTAATGTTAGTAAGCAATTTTATATGCTTTGTGTAGATCAAACGGCTGATCAGAGGCAATAAGGAGGGTGGTTCTCTAAGGGTTCAAGAACGCTTCATTGCTGGCTCACTGGCTGGAGCTACAGCTCAAACCATCATCTACCCCATGGAGGTAAGAGAAGAGGAGGAAGTGAGAGACGTGAAGAGACTTTCACTTTTCAGCTTTACAAGTAATGTAACCACAGACCTGTTTTCACTCACAAATCAAAAACAGGCATTCTAAAAACGCATTAGGATTTCCTGAGGGAATCCTTGGCAAATTAGCCTTCTGGGTTGGCCTACTAACTGACGTCAAGACTAAATAGCTCTATAAAGATAAGACCTGAAGAATTCAGTTGCTTTACTTCTGAACTTTTTATTTATCATAAGCACTTCTACTTAAATTGTAGTAGTACAGATACAGTTTCTACAAAAATATTACTCAGCACAACTATTTTTTTTTTTTTATATCGGTAACAATAAGAAATGTTTCAAGAGTGCTAAATCATCATATTAGATTGATTTCGGAAGGATCATGTGACACTGACACTTAAAAGTTTTAAAAGTATAACCACAGTACTTTATATGCATACTTTACATTAAATGTGTACTATACTATTATTGATATCTGGATTATTTGGATTATCAAATTAAATCTTGTATTTGACCTTGAACATTCCTTTAATGGTCTTATACATATAATGTCTGACTGTAGTAGTAATGTCTCAAGTAGTGTAGTTTGTACAGCTGCTAATGTAAAGTACAAACGCCAGAATCATGTAACAAGGGAAGTTGTTTAACAAAGCTGTTCCTAATTGCTGTTTGCCTGTTTACTCATGTTGTTCTAAATGTTAAAAGAGTTGAAAATGAGCTGAGCCTAGTTGACAACTACAGATACAGATTGTCTTTCTATTCCGGGTGTGCTTAAATGCAGAAAACAAGTTTCTTTTCTGGCATCTGATATATATTTATTTAATGAGGCAGATCAGTATCACATTTTGGAAGCCAAATACTCCATTTATTTATTTAGAGATCTTGACTAGAGCTGCTGAAAGGAGTTTCAGCAGCTCAAAGTTACTAGTGACCTCCAAACTTATATTTCTCAATATTCTCTTTAAATTTTTTTTCTTTCTATAATTTTACTCTGATCCTTCTTGTTTCCCAGGTGATGAAGACACGTCTAACCCTCCGAAAAACAGGACAGTATTCTGGCATGGCAGACTGCGCCAAACAGATACTACGTAAAGAAGGAGTGCGCGCGTTTTACAAAGGCTATTTGCCCAACACACTTGGCATCATCCCTTATGCTGGCATTGATCTGGCTGTCTATGAGGTGTGTGCGTATTTTAACACATTTAAGTGTTTGCGAATGCCGGCTGCCACTGACAGGCTGTGGGTATTCATCATTCTCAGTTGCCATGGTTGGTAAAATAAATATATATTATGTATTTTACGTTGCTGTGTTCTATGGTCTCTTCCTAACAACTCACAGGTCTTTTTATTAAGGTGATTGTCTTGTCATTGTTTACCATGTGGCAAAAAAATAAAGAAAAAGAAAAACGTTTTATTTGGCCAAGAACACATTAAATTAATTACAAGTGACAGTGAAGACATTTATAATATTACAAAAAGATTACAATTTTAAATAAATGCTGTTCTTATGAAAATTCTATCAAAGAGTCCTGGAAAAATGTATCATGTTTACAAAAAATATTAAACAGCACAAATCAACAATATTAGGATGATTTCTGAAGGATCACGTGAAGACTAGAGTAATTATGCTTATAATTTAGCTTTGCAATTGAAGAAATATATAATAATTTTATAAAATATAATAGAAAATGGTTATTTTAAATCGTAACAATATTACTGTTTTACTGTAATTTTTTATTTATTTAGAAAATTTTACTGACATATCCAATCTTTGCTTTTTTTTACATTTTGAATATAATATATAGTATAATATGTCACAGTTTACTTTATTTTGCTATCCTCACTTACATAAATTAACTGTAGCTTATATATATATATATATATATATATTTAGACTGAAAATATTTTTGGAAAAATTGAAAAATATGAGGAAATATAATTATGTAAAAAGTATTAAAAAAATAAATTGATGTAACAGGCTGTAAGGGGTAATCTGAGTTTCTGTTTGGGGTGGGTTTGTCATGTTTCAGTTCATTTCTATGGTTTTTCATTGTTTGATTATCAGTTACACCTGTCGTTCATTTCATTGATTAATTTGTCTGGTTATTTAAGCCCAGTGTTTCTTTCAGTTCATTGTCTGTTCTCATCACATTGTTCTGGTTGTTCCATTCATGTTTTTTGACTAATATGTGGTCAGAGTATTTTGTTTTGAGTTTGTATTTAATAAATCTAAAACTGCTGTGAATAGATCCAGCCCTTTATTTTGTTTTGTTTGCAACCAAGCGCGACACAGATAACATCCATTATGTATCGATAACATCTATATTAATAATATATTTTTTGTATTTTCTGTTATTTTGACAGACTCTAAAGAATGCTTGGCTACAGCGGTACTGCATGGGCTCGGCTGATCCTGGGGTTTTAGTGCTTCTCGGATGCGGCACTGTATCCAGCACGTGTGGGCAACTGGCTAGTTACCCGCTGTCTTTAATCCGCACACGCATGCAGGCTCAGGGTGAGCGAGATGAAATGCATTCACATAATCCTTATTTTATATAATTCTGCTTGCTTTGTAACTTTTATGAAACCCAATTATTTTAAATGCAAATTAAAATATAACCTCACTCCCCCCTTTCTTCTGGATAGCCTCAGCAGATGGCACTCCACAGCTGACAATGGTTGGCCAGTTCAAGCACATTGTGTCCCATGAAGGCATTTCTGGACTTTACCGTGGCATTGCCCCCAACTTCCTCAAAGTCATTCCTGCTGTTAGCATCTCTTATGTGGTTTATGAGCACATGAAGAAAGCACTGGGAGTGAGATCCTAAGGTAGAATCAAAGTGAAAAAGTACGAACCTGTATTAATAAAAGGAACATTAGGGAGGCACAGAGGACCCCTAGAGAACAGGAAAAGGAAGGCATAGTCAATGAATGACCTAAAAACCTACTCTACATTGTACACAATCACATTCCCATTGTAATTTATACTTCAATAAGATAAAAAAACAGTTTAGGCCGAGGCAACCATTAAGAACAATGGCTGTATTGAGAGTATGTTTCTCTGTGTCTGGCAGCTTGGAGATCTCAGGTTTATTGTGCACTATAAACAGCTTCTTATCTTCAAAGGTGAACACACATAGTACTTCATTTTACATGGAATGGAATGTCATTGGCATGATTATAAATGTGGGGTAATACTAATAGGTAAAGAAAGACATCTAATGACAGAGAATGATGGTGAAATAGTAGGCCTATTGCAGTATTATATATATTTTTTAAATGACAACCAAAGTTTCCCTCGTAAAATTGACCAAAACATTGAAGAAGGTGTTTTAATGTACTCTGGGGCATGGAATATTTTAAATAGTCTCTTCTGACTGATGTTTTATAACATTTACGAATGAGTGATAAATTGTAAAGCATGCTTCTGCAGGGATTTACATTATTGTATGACTCATATATTTTTGTAAAGGTCAGTGAGAGTTAAGCATGTTATATGCTACAATTTAATGATCATGGATTTGCACTCTTCAAATGATTGTGGATTTTATATCTTCATCATGACATCTCTGCTGCTTTGCTTTTTACAACTTTAGCCTTTTCTGATATTTCAGGCCTCATTATTGTGTAGAGGATAAAATACAGGATTTAGTTTTAAAATAAAGTAAGTGATATTACTGCCTTGAACAACTTGCAAGTGGAGCATAAAACAAGGGCATCAGATGAGATGGGGACAGGGCCGTCGCTAGAGGGGAGAAAGGTGGTGGCGACAACAACCGGATGTGGAGTTTATCATTAAAGTTGTGCATTAGAGTCGGATGCTTTGTGTTTATTAAGGAATGTGCTGTTGTGAATGCTAAAAATGTGTCTCAAAGTAGTTTTTTAATCTGCACAAAGGGCTTTTGCATGATGTCTATGTCACAAGTTGCATGTTTTACATGTTTTAAGAGCTCTGATTGTCCATATCAGAAATATGCAAAGCACTGTTATATTTAAAGCTGACAAGAAATGCATGTTTATTTAACATAAAACATGACTACTGTTACCAGATTCTGTATATCAGAAACACATACGAACTAGATGCTACTAGATTGCAGGACTAGACTACAAATAACAAAGTCATTTGTTTGGTTCTATAATGGATGAACAGAATTATAATTTCTGTATCATATGTTATTTTATAGCCTATAGGGGGGGTTCAGGAGGCCCTGGTTTGCTGCATCTAATGCAGATTTATCAGAATATTCAAATGCCTGCCTTTTTAATTTTTATTATTTTATTTTTTTAATATGACGTATGGTTTTAGATATAAATACTGCTTGAATGTAGTAATTTGAGAAATACATTTATAACTTGACTTAGAAAATAATTACCTCTGGAAATGGAATTTTTTGTTTGATAGTTTTTGGCTTGAATGTATTGCATTAAGAGTAGTGTGCCTTGACATGCTGTTTTCACTTTAAAAGACGTGCATGCTGTTTTGAGCAAGTCTGTCAATGATCCCTGCTTTTTCATGTATAAGTGAGAATAAATACATTTGAGAGGTTATTAAAAATATACTGCAAAATAAAATGTTTTACTCATAAATCTGTCTTTAATCAGAATCAGAATTTGCTTTCAAATGCTGTCATTAAAATTAAAAGGCCATTAAATGAGATAAGGCTGTCTGAATTATATGGCGAGGTCAACTAACACTTTATTGAGGGTCAATAAATGATTTATCTGGCGAACTATCTATTTTCTGTTTTTCTGTATAATTATACTCTTAGCAATAGATTGTGAAAGAAAGTATGGAAAGTGAAAAAAGGCTTAATGTGCAGTCATAAATAAAAAAATTTCAACTACTTGCACACAAAATCCTTAATTGTCACACAGTTTCTAAAACCTGACACTCAAACACCAGAACAACAAACCAAATCTGCAAAACCATACACTAATATTCAGCCTTCAACTCAGTTTTTTCAATTTCATAAAACACTTTTTGCAAAACACAACACACAATTCTCTATGTAACACACAAAAAACTAACAGGAAGTATCTTGATTTCCTTTTTGAAACACAAGCATTGTTTCTGTCCAGCTACACATGGTTGATGTATTCCTTTTCTTTTGTACTGTGTAATACTGTACTCACAACCACAAATGCTTACAGTAAAAAAAATAATAGTTTGTTTTCAATCTTGTTTTCATGTTTACCATGAGTTTTTCAACATTTTTTTTCAACCAATTACTTTCAGTCTTAAACATAAATGTACGTAGGAGCTCATGAAAGAAGAGCTTTAGGTTTTGAATGACTATGATATATCCAAAAATAGATTATTATGGCAAAGGTGTTTGCAACGTAAGACAAATGTTTGCTTTCGAGATGTGTTTATGATATTTTGAATGCAGTGCTTCATTTTGATAGAGATGTGAGGCATTTTGTGTGTGTGTAATTCTTGGATTTGTGTGTAAAGTTTTGAAAAAAAGAGGCAAAGTTTTGAAAATGTGTGTAAGCAGTTGGAAAAAACTGTAAATGGTAACTGAATTCAGTTAATGATTTTAAAAAAGTATTTTACGTTTTGTTGTCATTTGACCAACAACCTGTGCACCTCCTGTCCAGTCGGTGGCGGCAATACTGATGAGTTGCCAGTGCATGGAAAAAGCCGTCGTCATGTCCTGTTTACTCCATTTTATTTCTGCTAATGGTTTGGTAGGTGTCAGTGTGCTGATTGCTGAAAAGGCTGGTAAATAAATCATGGGGAGAAAAAAGAAGAAGCAGATGAAGCCCTGGTGTTGGTATCCTTCTTTAAAAGCTATCGTACAGTTTTTTTTAAGTGTTTCGATGTGTTTATTAGTGGGGATTGGCTCACTTCCTGTATGCGGATGGCTAATGCATTGTTCGCATGTTCCTCTCTGATATCAAGGCAGACACTCTCAAAACACACCGAGCTATGTGCTTATCATAGGCGTCATTTGAGTTATATTTTAGCATTTGAACGCGTGTATGATCGCCTGTAAGTTAGCTCATTAGGTATTGAGTCATAGGCCAAGTCTTTGTCCTTATCCTTCAACTGGTGATGGTAGATCTGTTTATGGTGGACCAAACGCGTTATTATAATGTACAGTCAGCCTGTCATTATCACAAAATAAACATGATCTTTGTGACCTGGACCTCGACGTGAAGCGAAGAAGACGCACCAATTTATATATATAATTTTTTGTCTACATATGTTTATTTGTTACTTGTAGAACAGTTTAGTGGTTATTATGCAACGACATTTGACTGTTCAATTCCTCGATTGATCGTTCTCAAAAAAGTTTTGTTGAGAGCTGTATAATAAAAAATAATAATAAAAATAATACAATTAATTTTTATTGTATTCATACCCATTTTAGTGTCACTAGGCAGTGGTTCTCAACCAAGGAGCCATAAAACAAGCATTAAAATAAGAATGTTAGTTATTTTATTTTTAAAATTATTTTAAATTTACCCCTGCTTTTTTTGAGCAACCATGTGTTGAATATATTTGAGGAAGTCTACTTTTAAAAGTATGATTTCTAGAACTGCAAAAATCCTCTATATTATTAAAATATTAATTTAGTGGAAGTGTAATTAAACTCTCTTTAAGCTTTTTTTTTTTTTTTTAATTTCCTCTAAATCAGGTAGAAATTGAGTAAAAGTATTTTTTAATAATCCTTATTCAGTAAATCGCGCACAACTGGAGAAGGTCAGGACTTTTGCGTATTATTGTGGAAAATGGGGTGAACTTGTAGTCAAAAAGAGTTGAGAACCGCTGTACTTGGGTGTGTTTGTGAAAGAAGTGTGCTGAAAGATTTAAGTATTCTTATGCATATAGTCTTTTCTTAATGTTGTTAATTTCTGACTTTTCAGGCTCTCTGTTATGATTTATTTTCTTGTTTATATGACTTTAACTGTAACCTCAGGTACTGTAACAGGGATTTTGATGATGAAAAGATTCTCATTCAACACCAGAAGGCCAAGCACTTTAAGTGCCACATATGTCACAAGAAGTTATACACTGGTCCTGGTCTGGCCATCCACTGTATGCAGGTATGCCGATGGGATTTTTGAATTTTGTGTGTATATGTAATATGTTTGATTTACCGTATGTCCAAAACTCTGTTGTTGTTTGTTTATTGAAGGTTCACAAAGAAACTATTGATGGTGTCCCTAATGCGATACCTGGAAGGACTGACATAGAACTGGAGATCTATGGAATGGAGGGTATTCCAGAGAAAGACATGGAGGAGAGGAGACGTGTACTTGAACAAAAAACACAAGGTAGCGCATTTAGCTTCATATTACTTGTGCTCTTTTTGCATCCCATGCAAACCCATAATAACTAGATTCCCCTGCTTTTTGTGAACAGATAATCAGAAGAAAAGGCAGAACCAAGATGACTCTGATGAAGATGATGAGGACGAAGAGGCTGGACCCTCCTTCCAACAGCCAGCATCAACTGTACAGCCTCAGGCAGCCTACGCCCCTATGACTCAGCCAGGAATGGCCCCTGTCCCAGCACCAGGGATGCCACCCGGAAGCTACTCAGGTGTGCTTTGTAATAATACAAAACGCCCAGTTTAAGCTGTTATGCATAGTATATTTATTATGTGTCTCCTAAATGATTTCTCCCAAAGGAATGCCCCCAATGATGCCTGGTGTTCCCCCAATGATGCCAGGGATGCCCCCTGTCATGCCAGGGATGCCTCCAGGGTAAGCATTCATAGAGTCTGACTATTGCTCATCCATGTCGTAAACATGTTTCTTTCAATAACCTTTCCTTCCTGTTACATGTAACCAATAGCATGATGCCAATGAGTGGCATGATGCCACCTACACATGGAATGCCCCCAATGATGCCAGGCATGCCGCCAGGTACAGGAACCTTTCAATTTGAAAGGGTTAGTTTACCCAAAAATGGAAATTCTGTCATCATTTACTCACCCTCAATAGTTCCAAATCTGTATGAGTTTCTTTCTTCTGCTGAACACAAAAGAAGATATTTTGAAGAATATGGGTAAGCAAACAGTTGATGGATAAGTCAATGTCCAAAATATCTTTGGAACTATTGAGGGGTGAGTAAATGATGACAAAATTTTCATTTTTGGGTGAACTGTCCCTTTAAGGCTCTTATATGTATATATTGATATATATTTATATGTATATAAGAGAAATGTTTTTTCTGTTGTTCGTAATTATTTTATTGTTGTGGTCAGGATTACCTCCTCCTATGGGCCATCACCCTGGCATACCCCACATGGCTCAGGCCCCTCCTACGACCACCCGACCAGCTGTGCCAGCCACCACAGTGTCCGCGCCACAGCCAAGTGTCTCCAAGCCACTGTTTCCCAGTGCAGGACAGGTATGCTGCCCTTCCATGCTAGATGCAGAACCGAAAGGCATCTTAAGTAAAATTAAATGTTTAAGATTTCTTCTTATGTCACTTTCAGGGACTGATTAGACTCATACCAAGGAAAATACTGTACGGTCAGTTTTGTTCAACATCAAGCATTTGGTTAGAAAGAGAGACCAGAATTAGTAACATTGTTGTGTAACTTCATGCTACTGACAGTGATGTTTTCAGGTTTCCAGTGCTTCTAAACCAGGGGTCTCGAACTCAGAGTATCTAAGTGCCACAAGTGAAGTGCTGTTCTCCAGAGACTAGCCATTGTTTTCCAATAAAAGTGTATGAATTTATACTTGCATTAATCCAGCAATTATTACAAAGTTTTTAGGCTTTTATTGCTTTAATTATTATGAAGTGAAAAACAAATTTTGTAGTAATTTTATTATTGAAGAGAAATTTAAAAAAAATCTAGTGCATACACAGTACAGTCCAAAAGTTTGGAACCACTAAGATTTTTAATGTTTTTAAAAGAAGTTTTGTCTGCTCACCAAGGCTACATTTATTTAATTAAAATACAGTAAAAAACAGTAATATTGTGAAATATTATTACAATTTAAAATAACTGTTTTCTATTTGAATATATTTCACAAAGTAATTTATTCCTGTGATGCAAAGCTGAATTTTCAGCATCATTACTCCAGTCTTCAGTGTCACATGATCCTTCAGAAATCATTCTAATATGATGATTTGCTGCTCAAGAAACATTTATGATTATTTTCAATGTTGAAAACAGTTGTGTACTTTTTTTTTTTCAGGATTCCTTGATGAATAGAAAGTTCAAAAGAACAGCATTTATCTGAAATACAAAGCTTCTGTAGCATTATACACTACCGTTCAAAAGTTTGGGGTCAGTAAGAATTTTTATTTTTATTTTTTTGAAAAGAAATTAAAGAAATTAATACTTTTATTCAGCAAGGATGCATTAAATCAATCAAAAGTGGCAGTAAAGACATTTATAATGTTACAAAGATTAGATTTCAGATAAACACTGTTCTTTTGAACTTTCTATTCATCAAATAATCCTGAAAAAGAATATTGTACACAAATATTTTGTACAATTGTACACATTAAATATTTCTTGAGCAGCAGGTCAGCATATTAGAATGATTTCTGAAGGATCATGTGACACTGAAGACTGGAGTAATGATGCTGAAAATTCAGCTTTGCATCACAGGAATAAATTACTTTGTCAAATATGTTTAAATAGTACACAGTTATTTTAAATTGTAATAATATTTCACAATATTACTGTTTTTACTGTATTTTTAATTAAATAAATGTAGCCTTGGTGAGCAGACAAAACTTCTTTTAAAAACATTAAAAATCTTAGTGGTTCCAAACTTTTGGACTGTACTGTATGAAATATGTTGCTTTGTTTTTTTTATGTAAAAGTTTTTTTTTATTTTTTTTATGTTGGATCAATGAAACAACAACAACAACAAAAGATCTACTATAACTGACTGGACCAGCAGAAAAAACTCTTGTTGTTAAACCTTAAACCCTGTTGTGGAAATCCCCAAAAGACCAAAATGTGAACTGATTTGTGAGCTGGATTAATAGATACACTTAAGAGGAGCTGTATTAAAAACAAACACAAACAAACAACACGCACAAAAAAAACATGTCAGTGCTGGTAGTTTTAGAGCGCAGTTTTAATTGACCTGTGTTCATGATAGTTTTGGTGAGCAGCAGTCATGTCCAGAATTAAACAGGGTTTTTACTGTGTGCTCTCTCTCCATGCTGCAGATGGGCGCTCGAGCTCCAAGCACAAGCTCAGCCTCCTCCAGTCTGGACACTTTGTCAGCATCCTCTAAACCGCTGTCCCAAGTATGCATTAGCTTGCTGACTCGGTGAAAGAACTACTTCATAAAACTATTAGGCTTGTTCGAGATGCATCGGCGCTGCGCAGAACGACCGGCGTATGATCTCAAAGTACCGCGAGCATGCTCTCCAATCGTTCTCGCGGTACTTTGATGTCATACGCAGATCGTTCTGCGCAGCGCCGATGCATCTCGAACAAGACTACTGATGGCATGTTACAGCAGACAGACCTCAGACTGCATCTTAGAATAATTGACTTTGCCGTAGAGGACGTGTGTAGTGCTTCAGAAGAGTCAAGAGGTTTTTAATTGAGGCTGATAAGTCATAGGCAGTGTAATTTTCTCTCTTAAACTCAGTGTCTCTTTCTTTGAAATACCTTCATGGTCAGATTTTAACTGTTTATATACAGTGGCCCCAAAAAGTATTTGGACACATTGGGGCACTTGATCCTGATCCACTTTTTACAACCAGAAAGTGTTCTAAATACTTTATTTTGATCATTTTAAACCAGTATAGCTATTGTTTTATTACCTAAACCCTAATAAACCTAATTTTGTTAGGGATGCGCCGATATTAAAATTCTGTTCTAAGCTGATAAATTATCGTTTAATTTACGTTTATGCATTTAGCAGATGCTTTATCCAAAGCGACTTACAAGAGAGGAACAAAAACAAATTAGACCGGAG
Source organism: Megalobrama amblycephala (assembly GCF_018812025.1). Classification (NCBI taxonomy): domain Eukaryota; kingdom Metazoa; phylum Chordata; class Actinopteri; order Cypriniformes; family Xenocyprididae; genus Megalobrama; species Megalobrama amblycephala. The sequence goes on from NC_063044.1 coordinate 44,077,531, forward strand.
GGTGAAAGTTTTGGAGAGTAACTATTTGCCTTATTGTGAAGGACCGACAAGATATCAGTCATTCAGTGACCTTAGCTGGCAGCAGTGTTAGGGTTTTTTCAAGTAACTAGTAAAGTATTTTTAAATTTACAACAAAATATGAGTTACTTTTTCAAATGAGTAACGCAAGTTACTTTGTTTTCCATGTATTGACTGACGCCTCTCCTGTCCCTGTGTTGAGAGAATCATGAGTAAGTGCAGAGCGGCGTGTGAGCTGTGTGTAAACATGAGTATTGTAGACGAAACGTGAACAAACATTTACTCAATCTCCTGCATCCTGTTCTTCTGTATTCCAGCTGAAAGGCTTGTTTGAACTGCGCCCTCTACTGTACAGGAGTGAATTTGCATTTCCTTCAGCCTGAGGCTTATTCATTTCACTTTTGATGTGAAAGCGCCTTTACATTTTCCAAAAATATAACTTTTTTTGTTATGAAAACAAACAAACAAACAGCCCAGATGAGAAAAAATGATGCAAAAGTAATGGAACGCATTACTTTCCATAAAAAGTAACTTTTTTAGGGAGTAATGCAATATTGTAATGCATTACTTTTAAAAGTCACTTTCCCTAACACTGGCTGGCAGGAGGGAGCGTATGCTTGTCGGAGTGAATTGAGGTACTCTGTTCTGAATGGCAGCATCAAAACCTTAAATTTGATTCTGTCTGCAACTGGGAGTTAGTGGTGTGACATGGGTTCTCTTTGGCTGATTGAAGCCTAGACATGCTGCTGTGTTCAGGATCATCCACAGAGGTTTAGTTGCCTGCCAGTAGAGCAGTAGTCCAGTCTTGAAATGACAAGAAGGGTTTGATTTTCCTAATGTTGTAAAGCGTGAACCTGCATGACAGGTTGTTGCTGAAATACGGGTGGATAATGTTAGGGATGATATTAATTCTATACTATTTTGTCTAAATAAAAAATAATACCCTCAGTCATTTTAAGTGAATTCAGGCATCACAGCATTGTTTAGTATGAAAAAAGAAAAAATATTACATTTAACTTATTAAATTAGCATTTTTAAATATTGGCTTTAAGTGAGCGTTAGATGGTGGCATTTTGCTTAACGCACGTAAATAACACTTGGTTTGATATTCTGTTATATCTTGCATTGTATATTAAGTGTGACTTAAATACTTTGGGGCCACTGTATTCAGTTTTTTTTTTTTTTTTTTTTTTTAAATAAATCAGATTTGCTTCTGTTAACTATAGTGCTTAAATGCAGCTTTGAGTTGAATCACTGAATGTGTCTAATCTGCTCTTTTGTCTGACTTCAGGTCCAGCAGGCTGGTTCTGGTGTAGCAGTGAGCTCCTCTGCACCTTCTTCTGCTGCTCCCAAACCCACGTTCCCAGCCTACACCCAGTCCTCCACCACTGCTGCTGCCAACACTAGCAGCACTGTGGCCAAACCGGGCACCCCAGTCACAAGTAAGCCTGCCACCCTCACCACTACCAGTGCAACCAGTAAGTTGATCCACCCTGATGAAGATATATCACTGGTAAGTGAACCTGTTTCTGTGCTTTGTTTTTTTTTTTTTTTTTTTTAAGCTTTGCAGAAATAACTGGTCAGCTTTGGAACGGTGCATGCTTGCATTTAATAAAACACCTGGTTCATTATCCCTAAAGCCGGGCTCAGACTACAGGAGTTTTTAAATCCTAAACGATAATGAAATCTGGTTGCAGCACACACATAAGGAGTACCTTAACCAATGTTTTTCTCGCAAATATCAAACATGCAGACTACAAGATTTAAATATTGTAGCGCAGCACACACTACAGAATATTCTCACGTGATCTCATGGGGAAGCAGATGTAAACGTATATACACAGCAGATTGTTGCTGACATCTAAATGGGTAATGTTAACATTTGCTAGCAGCTTTCTACACTCACCCGGTATGTTCAAAACCATAGCGATTTCTCCCCAGGTTTTCCCTTTGTCCATATGGTTGTCATGTTTTTGAAGACACGTTAAGCAGTCGTGTTGTAACAACACTTCCGTGCGCCGTTCTGCCATCTCCGCTGTCCAACGCATCTATGCAGCAGCTGGTTTTGCGGTCACAATTTCAAAAACGCTTTCATTCACGTCTCTCGTTGGCTGTTGTTAAAGAACTGACTTCCCGATTTAAAATCCTAAATATCAAACATGTTTGATATGATGGGGCGGCCCCGATTTATGTGTGCAGATCGGGAGGAACATTGGAACCGATCATCAAGGTTCTCAACAAGATTTTTTCTCAGATTCGGGAGGGAAAAATCAGGGATAAATCGGCCTAAAACTCCTATAGTGTGAGCCCGGCTTCACTGTCTTGTTTCAAACCTGTGACTTTCTTTCCTTTGCGGAACATAAATTTGAATGTATTTGTCCATACAGTGAAAGTCATAAAGGTCCAAAACAACCCTGGACCCCAGTGAATTTTTCACAATATCTTCCTTTGTGTTCCACAGAAGTAAGAAAGGAAGTAAAAAAAAGTCCATATTTATGTCTTATCGCCCTGCACACTTTGCATTATGTGTTTGACAGGAGGAGTTGCGAGCCCAGCTGCCTCGCTACCAGTGTAAAATCCCTAGTGCGGGACAGGCCCATGTATCTTCCCCACCAGTCACACCAATGGGAGGCGTGTTGCCGCCTCAGCAGGGCATTCCTGCGCAGCAGCCGGGTGTTAGGCATCCCATGCAAGGTAGGGTGCATTTGAGTGTTTTTAAACTTTTTGGATGCCCACTGAATATCAAAATAAGAGTGATAATGTCTTGTTACAGTACTTTTTAAAAGATTTTTTTATTCATTAAGGACACGTTAATTAGGGATGTCCCGATCACGTTTTTTTGCCCTCGAGTCCGAGTCATTTGATTTTGAGTATCTACCGATACCGAGTCCCAATCCGATACTTCTATTATACATAAAAAAGAATAAAGAAGAGCGAAAAAACAGATCCAGGATCCAGGAACAGTGCTTTTCAGGTTTTTCAGGTATCTAACAGTAGTTTTCACGTACAGAAAATGGATAAAGTAATCAAATATAAAATAACACTGCATATTATCTTTACTGTATAAAATAAATAAAGATTAATCATTATTGAAGTTACAAAAACTATTCAGTCAAGAGCAGTGAGTGATTTCTTTGTTATTTGTTGTTTGATTTAACATTAAAAACAGGCAGCAGGAATAGTTTTTTTCCCTTTAAGACATGCACGATCCAGTAGCTACATATACTGTTACACATGCGCTGTCTTTCTCGACTAATATACGTTCACTTAAGACATAACCGACTATGTTTGCTAGGATACTCGCTAAGATGGGCATGTTGACATATTTTTTGTATGAATTTGTCCGCTGAAGCGCAAGACTTGAAAGAGAACTCAGTATTTGTGCGCTGACTGAAATAAGCGTGTGCGCGCTTCGGATGAGCGCACACAAATCTTCTCACAGCGCGTGCGAGTTCTCTTTCGCGTTTTGTTCTTGAAGGTTTAAATCAGCAAGGCTTAAATGAGTTTAGTTTAAACACAGATAGCAACGTGTGCTGTTCAGGTCTCACCTGCGCTCGCGCTATCAACGGCTATGACGGCGTAAATGACTGGACATTAGAGCAGACGGCACTCGCAGTTAACAGTTTAAAAAGAGTAACTGTTTTGTCCACGCTTTCTGATTATCGTTGTTGTAAAGTTTTGCGCATCCATCGACTGAAACATACATTATCTGAACTCTGTCTGTCTGTTTTCCACGTTGCTATTTTAAACAAACCATATTAACCAATAGATGCGTCGTCATTCGAGATGGACCGCGGTGCAAGTGCGTACCGAACCGTAAGTGGAGAACCGTACGGTTTGATTTTTTTTTTACCGAGAACCGTTGCACCCCTAATACATATATATCCGAGTCCTGATCGGGAGGTAACGTCCCATTCCGATCGAGTCTGAAACCACGTGATCGGGCCCGATTTCCGATCACGTGATCGGATCTGGACATCCCTAACATTAATCAAAAGTCACCATTAAGGCATTTGTAATGTTATAAAAGATTTCTAATAAATGCTGTTCTTTTGAACTTTCTTCATCAAAGAATGCTGAAAAAATGCATCATGATTTCCACTAAAATATTAAGCAGCACAACTGTTTTTCAACATTAATGATTATAAATCATATTAGAATGATTTCTGAAGGATCATGTGACACTAAAGATTTAATTTATTTCTGTGATGGCAAAGCTTCAGCAGCCATTACTCCATTTTAAAATATATTAAAATAGAAAACTTATTTTAAATTGTAAAAATATTTCACAATTACTTTTTTTATAAATCTAGCCTTGGTAAACATAAGAGACTTCTTTCAAAAACACAAGTCGTACTAACCCACATTTTTGAACGGTGGTGTATTAGTGAAGAATCCCAGTGTAAGTTACATTGCAACTAATCCATTTCTTCTCATGTAGGGCCATATGGTGCTCCACCACAAGCAGTGCCTGGGTACGTCCCAGGAGGGATGCCTCCGTATGGGCAAGCCCCACCCATGGTTCCTCCTTACCAGGCCGCTCCCCCTCGGCCTGCCATTGGCATGAGACCTCCAGTAATGTCTCCTGGAGGCCGATATTGAAGCGTCATCACCGGTCTTCATTAGGTTTGGTGATTCAACCATTTTACCATCTAGTGGCGTGCTTTACAATCCAGATCAGTAACCGTAACCCTTCTTGCAATGAGGAGATGGAGTAATCAAACTGTGTAACGCATGGGACATTTGATTTTACCAAGTCTTTTATTTGGATCTACCCTTTGTTGCAGATCATACAGTTTGGCTTTTTTCTCATGTTTTGTTTAGGTTTTTAGAAGTGAAGTGTAGTAAATATGGTTCGTAATAATTTGAAGCGGCTGGAGTTTCGTACAGCACCTTTATCAAGGCAAGTCACTGTAAATATACTACTGTACTAAAAGTATGAAGCCTTCGCAGCACCCATAGGTGCTGTTGGACGTCCTGTCCCCAGCTTTGCTTGGTGAGGGCTTCAGATAGCTGTCACTGAGTTTTTTTCTGTGTCTGCTTGTCTACATTTACAGTGTTCTCTCTGTAGGGCCAATAACAAAAGGACTCCTGTGAATGATATCTGTACTGTTCCACTATAAATTGTAATAAACTATTGAAATCTAACGGCTGTTTTTTCATGAGCAAGTAAAGGACAACCACGTAAGGTTTGTACTACAAATGATCCACATGATGTCAGTTGTTTGTGTGAAAGCAGTGTGTTTACAGTGTGCTGGAATGCATTTATGGGAAGCGTTTGCATCCACGTTTGTTCTTTCATGTTGAAGTTTGAGTTTAAAGGGGTCAAACCATGAGGAATCAAATTCTTTGATCTTTTGAAATTAGTTTTGTATCATGTAAGCTTAAAGGATTAGTTCACTTTTAAATAAAATTTTCCTGATAATTTACTCACCCCCATGTCATCCAAGATGTTCATGTCTTTCTTTAAGTCGAAAAGAAATTAAGGTTTTTGATGAAAACATTCCAGGATTTTTCTCCTTATAGTGGACTTAGCTGTATGTCCTATGCCTTCCCTATTCTACTTACGGAAAAAATGTAACTGCCGCTGCGTTCATTCCGTAAGTAGAACAGGGAAGGCATAGGACATACAGCATAAGCTTTTTGAAGAATACGAAAGTGCGGTTTTGGCGGAACCACTTGGAAGGCGATCATTTGTTTATATAAAGCATATACAGTATGGTTTCTCTAGATAAGACCCTTATTCCTCGTCTGGTATCGTTTAAAGCCCTTTGAAGCTGCACTGAAACTGTAATTTTGACCTTCAACCGTTTGGAGGTCATTGAAGTCCACTATATGGAGAAAAATCCTGGAATGTTTTCATCAAAAACCTTCATTTCTTTTCAACTGAAGAAAGAAGGACATGAACATCTTGGATGACATGGGGGTGAGTAAATTATCAGGAAAATTTTATTTGAAAGCAAACTAATCCTTTAATGTAAATTTCAGAACTCAAAACATCCTCCCCAGTCAGTGATGCCTTTTTGGTGTTCGGAAGCTTGGAGTTAGGATAGATATCGTTATTCTTGAACGACATACAACTAACAATATAAAACTAATAAGATCCCTGATCATTTCAGTGTGATCTTAACAATTTGAGCGTCATGGTTGAGAGCGCTTAAAGGGTGCTACAACAGAAAGTCAATTAAATTGTAATGATCAAAGACAAAGGATCATGGAAAAATTCAATTTTGACATTTTGGTGTGGAAAAAACAGTGGACCTCAGAACTAAATGTGTAAGACCCCTTTAAATGTTCAGCTCCTTATGCAAGAACATATGGCTCTCAAAGAGATAAACAACCATTCAGATGGCCATCTTCCTGAAGATCACCGTCATGTGAAAGACTGAAATAACCCATATGAACCAGAGAATCATTTATGTTGAGGATAAAGCTTGTTACTTGACTGTGATTTTCAGGAAGATGCAGGTAAGGGTGTGACTGTAGTTCCCTGTGGTTGTTGTCCTAAACTGAGGATTTTTCTTCTCCTTGTAGCAATGCCATGGGACTGGCTGAGGCAGAGTCTCAGTGTTGCCCTGCACAGGCTGAGGCAAGTCTCACATTTTCTCTCTTTACTCTCTGTATTCAGGGGGCCTCACAGTCATTTGGCTGTTGGATGCGAACGTCCCCAAACTTCAAGCAAGTTTGGTGATGGCCCCCAGTTTTATTAATATCAGGGGAGTTTTCTTAACTAACTCATAGTTTTACCTAACATTTTAAATGTACACAAATATGCTTCAAAAGTTTGGGTCAGTAAAGTGTGTGTGTGTATATATACAGTGGTGTGAAAAGTGCTTGCCCCCTCCTGATTTTTTTTTTTTTTTTTTTTTGCATGTTTGTCACACTTTAATGTTTCAGATCATCAAACAAATTTAAATATGAATCAAAGAACACAAGTAAACACAACATGCAATTTTTAAATGAAGGGAAAACAAAATCCAAACCCACATGGCCCTGTGTGAAAAAATGCTTGCCCCCTAAACCTAATAACTGGTTGGACCGCACTTAGCAGCAACAACTGCAATCAAGCGTTTGCGATAACTTGCAGTGAGTTTGTTACAGTGCTGTGGAGGAATTTTGGCCCACTCGTCTTTGCAGAATTGTTGTAATTCAGCCACATTGGAGGATTTTCAAGTATGAACTGCCTTTTTAAGGTCATGCCACAGCATCTCAATAGGATTGAGGTCAGGACTTTGACTAGGCCACTCCAAAGTCTTCATTTTGTTTTTCTTCAGCCATTCAGAGGTGGACTTGCTGGTGTGTTTTGGATCATTGTCCTTCTGAAGAACCCCAGTTCACTTCAGCTTGAGGTCACGAACAGATGGCGGGACATTGTCCTTCAGGATTTTTGGTAGACAGCAGAATTCATTCCATTTATCACAGTCTTCCAGGTCCTGAAGCAGGAAAACAGCCCCGGACCATCACACTACCACCACCATATTTTACTGCTGGTATGATGTTCTTTTTCTGAAATGCTGTGTTACTTTTACGCCAGACGTAATGGGACACACACCTTCCAAAAAGTTAAACTTTTGTCTCGTCAGTCCACAGAGTATTTTCCCAAAAGTCTTGGGGATCATCAAGATGTTTTCTGGCAAAACTGAGATGAGTCTTTGTTCTTTTTGCTCAGCAGCGGTTTTCGTCTTGGAACTCTGCCATGCAGGCCATTTTTGTCCAGTCTCTTTCTTATGGTGGAGTCATGAACACTGACCTTAACTGAGGCAAGTGAGGCCTACAGTTCTTCGGATGTTGTTGTGGGGTCTTTTGTGACCTCTTAGATGAGTTGTTGCTGGACTCTTGGGGTAATTTTGGTTGGCCGACCACTCCTGGGAAGGTTCACCACTGTTCCATGTTTTTCGTCATTTGTGGATAATGGCTCTCACTGTGGTTCGCTGGAGTCCCAAAGCTTTAGAAATGGCTTTATAACCTTTTCCAGACTGATAGATCTCAATTACTTTCTTTCTCATTTGTTCCTGAATTTCTTTGGATCTCAACATGTGTAGCTTTTGAGGATCTTTTGGTCTACTTCACTTTTTCAGGCAGGTCCTATTTAAGTGATTTCTTGATTGCGAACTGGTGTGGCAGTAATCAGGCCTGGGTGTGGCTAGAGAAACTGAACTCAGGTGTGATAAACCACAGTTAAGTTATATTTTAACAGCGGGGGGCAAGCACTTTCATAATAAAAACCTGTTGTGTTTACTTGTTTTATCTTTGAGTCATATTTAAATTTGTTTGATGATCTCAAACATTAAAGTGTGACAAACATGCAAAAAAAAAAAATCAGGAAAGGGGCAAGCACTTTTTCACACCACTGAGTGTATATATATATATATATATATATATATATATATATATATATATATATATATATATATATATTTTGCAGGGATGCATTAAATTGATTAAATCTGACAGTTAAGACATTTATAATGTTACAAAATATTTCGATTTCAAATAAATGTTCTTTTAAACTTTATTTGTCAAAGAATCCTGAAAAAAAATTATTAAACAGCACATTTGTTTTCAACAGTGATAATAATGTTTCTTGAGCAGCAAATCAGCATATTAAACTGATTTCTAATGGATCATGTGACGCTGAAGACTGGAGTAATGATGCTGAAAATTCAGCTGTGATCACAACAATTAATTGTATTAAACAGTTATTTTAAATGGTAATACTGTACTACAGTTTTTACTGTATTTTTGATCAAAAATGCAGCCTTGTTGAGAACAAGAGATTTCTTTCAAAACAGGGTGGATCTACGGAGTGGCAAGTGACAGAAAAAGCATTGCCAACCCAAATTTATTCCAGTATAACATAAATATGCACAGTGTTTTCTGTACCACAATTTAGCAGCTGCGCTTTAATGTGATGACATACTGCAAAACAAATGTCAAGAAAACACATCTGCTGCATGGCTGCTTGCACTGTTAACTTCATTAACAGACTCTCATGAACCGCTTCTTTTTGGTGACTCAAAAACACAACACAACACAACCAGTGTAGCTCAATACACAAACAAATAAACTGTTTTACCATTGTTTATGTATAATATTATTTTCCACAACGCTTCTCATCGTCTATTTTGACCTGCATCTTGTACCATTAAGTAATCTTTTAAGCCTAATGTTTTTTCTGTCAGTTTCCATCTCTTTGAATAGAAACAAAAGCATTGATCTAGTTCATTTGTATAACCACTGACAGTCTTGTTTTATATAATTAGTGTACATAGAATCTGTGAAATGCTTATATATTATTACATTTTTAACTTTTATAGACCCCAATAAAACATTTTTCAAAGTTGCCAGACTTGATTAAAGATATTGCTGTCCATTTAAGACGAAGAGAATTTTATTTGTCATCAAGATGTATATATAAAGACACCTATTTAACTATTGTGATATGAATAAAACAAACACAAACTGTAAGCATGCGTTAGGCTACTCATTATAGAAATAAATGATAAAAATGAAAAGGGCTTTAAGATAAATGCTTCAAATAGTTTTGAGCTGCAAATGATAGCTTTACATTCATTTGACGTCTTATGACATGTGATCTAAATTTAAACGTTGAATATAAATGCACATATATCACACCACATGGACCTATTTTATGATCACATGCCTTACAACAGTAAACTTTTTTTTTAGAGGGGTATTTTTAACCATTTAATCTAAGGTTGCTTCTCAATACTCAAACTGATGCTTCCTCGTTTCCTCGCTCCTCCGTCCTCCAGCCTGTGACCCTGAGACCGATCAAGCTCAGCTATATTGAAGGACATCTCAATTCTCTAACTGCATCATGAGGAGGAGAGGAGTGAGGAGTGAGGAAGCTTCCAGAGGAACTATGAGCGAGTGCACAAGTGTATTCTATGCGGAAGCCTTTCTTGTCGAAAAACTTGCCGCACATATGCATTCTCCTCCCCCTTCACATCTGTAACAGAAATTTTAATTTATGTTTTACTTTTGCAGTTTATAGTATAGATGATTGAATGATTGTTTGCTTTGGTCTTGCCACCTGTGACCCTATAAATCATTTTCTAGATCCGCCCCTGTTTCAAAAACATTTAAAAAAAATCTTTCTGATCCCAAACTTTTGAATGGTAGTGTATGTTAATGTTGTTTTCAACTACATCTATGGCATTCTGTCAATTACCATAGACAATGACTCGTCTCACAGTTTGTATTAAATAAAAAAAGGGGAAATGGATATGTAGTAATTAATGAAAGCTTAGCAGTTAATGCTAGCCAGTAAGTCTTTAGAAAATGCAACTTGCATATAAATATTACAGGTGTGTAACGTATTTCCCATTTTTACAAGCAGAAGGATGAGTTGAAATTATAGAGGATATGCACGTGATGTCACCGTCAGCCGTTGTGACTGCTGTTACGCTTACTGAGTGGCAAAAAGACAGTGACAGCATTGGTTTTCAGTGTAAATGCTGCGAAAAGCACACAGAACCCATCTAAAATGGGAAAGAGCTTTGCGATTTAATGTACAAATAGGTCTGACAAGATATATTTTTACAGACTGCCAAAAGCTATAGAAAAGAGAAGCAACGGATCTCTGCAATTCACAGAAACAACGACTCCAGGCAGAGAAAAGTGGATTTTCAGTTATCATTTTGTCAAAATGTTGGATTTTGGGGTAAAACCATACCCTATATATTGTATTGTTATACATTGTGGTGACAACTCATCAATTAAATATTTACCATCTTATATTCTGCATAATTGGGTGTTTTTAAATGAACACTGATAAAAACTATACAAGTTTTAGGGTTGGACGATATGACCAAATATATAACATTGATATAAGTGATCACTCCAATTTACACCTACCTATATTGTAGTTATATAAAGCGTTCACAGGCAGATTTGCTTTATGTATTTCCCTGGCGTCGAAATCAGGCACATATAAATGTCAGGAAACACGACTCTTGGCTGCATGCCAATATCCATTGATTAAGTTTCTTTGACAAGTTGTAAGGAACACTTTCGAGCCCAACCATTAGTGTTATCGTTTGTTTTCCTCGTGTTTCTGCAGTTTTCCCTGTTAAATCCAGTCATGCAGCAGCTTCTTTTGCCACTCAGTCCAGCTGAGGGAGCGCGTTCCGGTGGGAAAGTGACGTCAATGCATACCCTCTATTCAGAATGCCACAGATTCTGTCCACAAGCACTGTTGAAAATCCTGATTAATTTAAATCATTGGGGTAAGCTATAGTCTGCTTTTCATGCAGTGTAGTTTCATAATAAAGAAATGATGCAGTTGAGCAGTAGCACTGAGGAGTAATGTGTGATTTGTTTCTTTGACATATTTATAAGCTCTTCCTTTGGTTTTGGAGATGTTTGGCATGGCACTAAAGGTCTCAATGCACAGAACTACCTCAAGGAATCATTTAGCATGTAGCCAACTATATGCTTCAGGTGGTTTTGTGTTTTGTAATGTACTGTCTGTGAGGGTTTTTTTCTTTTTTTCTTTTATCTGTCCATTTGCTACTGATCAGTTCCCCTTGATTTTTAAGGAAAATGTAATCCAGGACCCCCTTTTCAGGTCAGACTGAGTAAGTATAATTATTTTGGATTTGTAAATTTGTTCACTGTTGATGGGTAGAGATTTGGTTAAAAGCAAAAGACATTGCTTTCCTGATCACTGTCAACTAGTTTTTTACCTGCTAAGTTAAGTTTCGTCCTCGTTTTCTAAATCATTACTCATTTTACAGGGAAAACTGAGTTTTGTTTTGTTGAAGTTGCCTATTATATGTCTGTTTTAGGGTTTTTTTCTTTCCAGTAGTGCAGCACAAAGTGATTTGCCTTTTCTTTTTGTCCTATTTGAAAATAATAAAAGCTGAAATAAAACCAAATGAGCTGTGTATTCTTTGGTCATATTTTATATATAGGGCTGGTTTTACAGACAGGGAAATTAAATTAGGACAATTAAGTAGCTTTTATAAACATAACTTTAAAAAAAATCATTTACTGGTGTACATCTGGAGACAAAACAATGGCACTGACACATTTTAAGATATATCAGTGCAAGTTTGAGCCGTTTTAACTGAAACATGCTTTTTATTTTAGGACTAGCTTAAGCCTTGTCTGTGAAACCAGGCAATTGATTCTTTGTAACACCAATTACAAACAAATGAACAATAATAGCAAGCATATTCATTAAAGCATCAAAAAGAAGAGAGCACAGAAGAAAAGATTTCATAAAGAAAAAGAGAAGCTTCCAGCATATATGATCTTTAAATAACTTTTTAGGGTAAATAATAATGTGCTTTAAATGAAAGATGAATGATGTCAGTGCTTGAAATAAACTTTACATTTACATTACTTTAAATAAACAAACATTTACTCTACAAGTTATATATTGTACTTTCAGTAGTAACACAACAGGATTTTGTATTTCATTACTCACCACACTGAAACACAAATACAGACATATATATGTGTGTGTCTGCTGAACTTCCTGTGCTTGGGTGGAGCTCTGCTGAGATGAAAAGAGAAGAGTCCTAGTAGCAGGTGAAGCAGAATCAACGACTTGAGGAGAGATGTGAAACTTGTCATGGATATTTTAAAAATTTAATAAGCGCACTATGACACCCTGCTTATTTCTCTGGATTTTATTGGAGCAAACTTTAGGTATGTCCCACAGGATACCATAGCAATGTTTGTTGTGAACTGTTAAATTGCAATCTAGGCTACTTGAAAAACATTTCAGAATCTGAATAAGCCGTACCTTGTCATCTAAAATATTTTAATTCAGTTCTATTTTAATTGATCTTAATAGATTTGTTTGTAGCAATAACTGAGCGCACTTATATGCTAATATATAGTACAGGTGTCCCTTCAGACTTTTTGTACATGCAGCATAACAACAGATGATGCTTTTAAGTATATTCTACATTTGAAGTATGTAAAATTTATTATATATGACAATTGTAGTTGAGAGGCCTACTTGTATTTACAAAAATGATGGCCAATAACAGTGAACCAAATTTTATCTGTATAGAGCTTGATAAAAAAAAAAGAAGTTTAATCCATTCTTAACACTTTTCAGCATCTCAAAATTTTCATTACGTCCAAAAGCTTGAGGGTGAATCAGTGGACATATTTTGTGTTGCAAAAGCAAGTAAATCACACCCATCGCTTCTGTACCTGCGACGAAGATTTGCTCATTCAGAAAGTGTTTTGAACATCTCTGAAGATGAAATGAGAGCAGATCCAGAAACTGAGGGACGTATCAAGATCTCCAGACAGCCGAATTTTCTCAAGACAGCCGAAATTACTGTGACGCTTTCTGATTTAAGACGCACAGACACGGGGCTTTATGTCTGTGATTTCTCGGGAAATCCATCAGATCAGCACTCGACGAACACAGCCCTTTTTCTGCTTGTGAATGCGGCAGGTTGGTAAATCTTTCTTTGTATTTAACTTGAAAAGAAACTACAACACATTTATTCGACCAGCTGTCATAAAGAGAAAACACAAATATTTCACTTTAATACGGACTCTTTAATAGTGAAACGTCACCATTTTCAAAACACTTCACTCCAGTTCAAAACACATTTTGAACCCAAATTTGAGACTGATGCAAAAACTTGGGAAAATGAGATCCAGGCAGTAGATAAAGTTGATGGAAAATTATTTATTCATTACAATTAAATTTAGCCTCACACGCAAACTTTAATCGATAATGAAAATACTTAATAAAACCAAAAGGTAAAATAACAACCATAAAAAAAGCAGTCAATAATAAAATTTAGAGTATTGTAAAATCCAGAGTATTGTATCTAATAGATGAAAATTAAAAAGAGCAATAATTAAGACATTTGCAGATAAGAGACAAAAAAGCAGAAGCCAAGGAGAGCAAAGGAGAGAAAAAGCTGAATTATCAACAACTCAGGCCATATTATACCATAAGCATACAGGGAAATTCCCAACCCACACAAACTGATGTTTTTGTTCTAAACTGATGTTTTTGTTCTAAAAGAAAAGGTTAATTTCACCCATTACGTCATCCACTGGTCCAGTGTCAAAAATAGTTGTTTTAACCCTTAGGGAGTTTTGCAAATCTTGCACTATTAAATGTAAGCATACAAGCATTACTTGTAAGCATTACTTCTGCTGTACTTGGCAGGCGTCCAATGTCTAACCACAAACGTGTCAGCATGACCTGGCTGTCACACTGGAACACTTAAAGAACAATTGAACATAGCAATCATACTCTTAAATATAAAATAACCATAAGGGTACAATAACAAGTAAATACTTGAAAATATGATAAGAATTATTCTATAAAGTATGAGTACATAAATATATGAAAGCAAAAGTAAAACTGATAAATCATAAGCCATAAATGATTAAAAATAAAAATTAATAAAAGTGCATGAATATGAATATTGACCATTTCGGATCCATCAGAGACGCACCGGCACATTCAACTTCTCTCAGAATCCAGAAATTAATCAAGAGTAACACTCAACCATCAAAACTTTTTTCTATTAAGGTCTGCAACTAAATACCTAGCTAATTGAGTAGCCTATCTGAATAATGATAATAATAATAAAGTGCTTTACTAGTTTTCTGCCTTTCTTAAACCGTAAATTCATGGATAACAATAATTATATTTTAGCATTAGAAACAATACTGTGACTAAAGAGCTTACACATACTGATGTGGTTTAACCATTACAGAAACACGCACACACACACAAATGATTTTGGTAATCACCAGTACTGTTAGTTTATTGGGTTGTGTCTAATACCAATGCTCATAAAAGATGAAAGTAACACCTTTTGTTTGCGGGTGGAAATTGGAAAAACAAAACATGAAATAAGACCCCACCGGTCACCGCTAGTCTAAATATATTTGGCTGTAGTAATGGAAAATTAAGCTCACATCTGACCACACACTCTCATTGTTTGATTCAGGTGAGCCGTGCTCCTGTATGAGGTATTCTCTGCTCATCTACTCCATCTCAGCAGGAGTGAGTCTGCTCCTACTCACAGCCATCGCTCTCTTTTTGACGCATGTAAGGTCACACAATTGAACACTTCATTTAACATATAAGCAATAGAGTGTCATTCTTAAAGGTTTCACCCAAAAATGAAAATGTTGACAATTTACTAACCCTCAAGTTGGTCCAAACCGAGTTTCTTTCTTCTGTTGAACACAAAAGATTATATTTTAAAGAATGTTGGTAATCAAACAGTTGACGATAGCCACTGACGGAAGTCGATGGCTACAGTCATCTGTCTGGTTTCATTTTTGGGTGAACTATCCCTTTAATGTTAAAATACCCCTCTTACTTGTCCTCAGAAAAAGCCTGATACTCAGCAAGAGCATCAAACTACAGTTCCGATTTATGAAGACATGTCAAGTGTGCGAGGACGCAGTGAAAACCATCATCAGATCTGTCCAACAGAGCCTGAAACATCTGCTCCAGCCTGGACCAAATCCAATAAAAAGACAATGCTGGGGAAACTGTAGATTCCCTGGCAAAACTATACAACCCCAAGGACAGATCATGTGGCATCAACATCAGAAAAAATTAACATTTCAGCTTGTAACGTGATATTCTGATCCATTTACAACTACACAGTTTGTGTATTAAAAATGTCTAAAAGCAATATGGCTTTTCCCCCCCCAAGAAATACTATCAATTTGTAGTTTTTCTGTAGTTTACTGTCCTGTGATGACAAATAAATAAAGAATAAAGATTATGTTATCTCAATTAATGTATGCATAATTAACTGCCACAGCAATTATGCAAATTACTATTTAGACAAAGTATAAAAAATAATTACTAAATAACTACAACCCAAAAATAATAGCTACAACAGAAAAGTTGGGATGTTTTTTAAATTTGAATAAAATGAAAACTAAAAGACTTTCAAATCACATGAGCCAATATTTTATTCACAATAGAACATAGATAATAGAACAAATGTTTAAAGTGAGAAATTTTACACTTTTATCCACTAAATGAGCTCATGTCAAATTTTATGCCTGCTACAGGTCTCAAAATAGTTGGGACGGGGGCATGTTTACCATGGTGTAGCATCTCCTCTTCTTTTCAAAACAGTTTGAAGACGTCTGGGTATCGAGGTTATGAGTTTCTGGAGTTTTGGTGTTGGAATTTGGTCCCATTCTTGACCGATAGAGGTTTCCAGCTGCTGAATAGTTTGTGGTCGTCTTTCGTTTAATGATGCACCAAATGTTCTCTATAGGTGAAAGATCTGGACTGCAGGCAGGCCAATTCAGCACCCAGACTCTTCTACAACGAAGCCATGCTGTTGTAATAGCTGCAGTATGTGGTTTTGCATTGTCCTGCTGAAATACACAAGGCCTTCCCTGAAATAGACATTGTCTGGAAACCTTTATATACACATTTCAGCATTCATAGTACCTTCCAAAACATGCAAGCTGCCCGTACCGTATGCACTTATGCACCCCCATACCATCAGAGATGCTGGCTTTTGAACTGAGCACTGATGACACGCTGGAAGGTCTTCCTCCTCTTTAGCCCGGAGGACACGGCGTCCGTGATTTCCAACAAGAATGTCAAATTTGGACTCGTCTGACCATAGAACACTTTTCCACTTTGAAACAGTCCATTTTAAATGAGCCTTGGCCCACCTGACACGATGGCGCTTCTGGACCATGTTCACATATGGCTTCCTTTTCGCATGATTGAGCTTTAGTTGGCATCTGCAGATGGCACGGCGGATTGTGTTTACAGACATTGGTTTCTGGAAGTATTCCTGGGCCCATTTAGTAATGTCATTGACACAATCATGCCGATGAGTGATGCAGTGTTGTCTGAGGGCCCGAAAACCACGGGCATCCAATAAAGGTCTTCGGCCTCGTCCCTTACGCACAGACATTTCTCCAGTTTCTCTGAATCTTTTGATGATGTTATGCACTGTAGATGATGAGATTTGCAATTTGACATTGAGGAACATTGTTTTCCACAATCTTTTTACGCACTCTTTCACATCTCTGCCCATCTTTACTTCTGAGAGACACTGCCTCTCTAAGACATCCCTTTTATAGCTAATCATATTAGAGACCTGATATCAATTAACTGAATTAGTTACTAGATGTTCTCCCAGCTGAATCTTTTCAAAATTTCTTGCTTTTTCATCCATTTGTTGCTCCCGTGCCAACTATTTAGACCTGTAGCAGGCATTAAATTTGAAATGAGCTCATTTAGTGGATAAAAGTGTCAAATTTCTCAGTTTAAACATTTATTGTTATATGTTCTATTGTGAATAAAATATTGGCTCATGTGATTTGAAAGTCTTTTAGTTTTCATTTTATTCTAAATTAAATAAACGTCCCAACATTTCAAGAATTTGTGTTGTACTAAAATAATTATGTTATATAATAATAATATTATAACCTAATTTATTGGGATAAAATGATCAAAGAAGAATCAGAAAAAAATCTTTAATGTAATTTTAAATAAAGCAGGGTCAATACAAGTTGGATACTTTCTGATCATTTGTCATGGGCATCTTTATTTTTATTCAGTCCGAATTCGTTAAATAAACGTCAACCCACACTACTTCACTAAAGCATTTTTCATCCTATCGGAAGAGTACAGTGACAGGTTATTAAGCTTAAGTGTCACACTTTTTTGTATTCATCATAACAAGTGATGTCCACTAATACTCAATGACCAAACCAAATTCATTACAGCCAAGAACAAAAATGCAATTTATTAATTGTTTGAAAGAAGCTCCATAGTTCAAAACATTTTTTTTCGGTGCATGTCAACAATCACATTCTATGAGGAAAGAGAAAAAGAGAGAGAAAACAAACAAAAACAAAACATTAAAAGCCACTGACTTATTAAAATCTCAGTACAGACATATTCCTTAACATTTAAAATCAAAAGGCAAAAGCAACCCAGTATCTCCATCCACACTCATCCCAGTAACACTCGCTCACACACACACACACACACAAAGAACACAGACAACCTTGAAAGTCATGGGCTACAAAAAAACCCCCACAGTGCTTCAGAATGAGACGTTCATTGGTTTAGGAATACACAGCATGGCGATGTACTGTATGTAAGAAACATGAAAAATGGGAAGTAAGATGGGGTCGGTGGGGGAGGGAGACAACAGAGCATATGAGCACAATAAAAGGACACACAAAAAAGAATCCCTCGAATCCCAATGAGAGATGGGTCACAGAGGCTTTAAGAACCCCACCCCCCTTGTGCATAGATCATGATCCGTATAAACCAGCTTTTTTTCTCTTTAAATCAATCAAATTGATACAGAAACCCTGCCCCCAATCCCTCGTTTTTAGTTCTCATCATGTAATACCCGCCACAAGAGACAGAATGACAAAGAGGAAAGAAATAGTAATGCACAATGGTCCTGATTTCAACAGGAAGGGACCTCATGTTAAGAAAATACAATAAAGATTCAAACATACAGCATTTGTATGTTCTTTCACCGTCTTTTGAACAATCAAAATCATTGATCATTTTGTTTAAAATGTAAAGCAATTTCAATATATAGATTTATATATAAAGCACTCCATTTTTTAAAGTTCATTAAGAGTTCATTATTTGGTAAATATGTAACTGCTACGGATTTAGAAACAAAGGTATTTTCTTCTTCTGAAATCCATAACCTTCAGTGCTTATGTTTTTTTTTTTTTTTTTCCTCCGTTATCCTCTTTCTCTAAAAACAAACATTAAATGGCGTGGAGTTGGTACTCTGGAACCCTTGCCTTCCTGAGACATGATCCACTTTTTTTGTGTGTGCAAGATAGTGAACAACTATGTCTTCTTTTCTCTTTTTTTTTTTTTTTTTAAAAAAAAGGATTTTTTTTTTTTTTTGCTTCAAAAAAAAAAAAAAAAAAAAAAACAGGCTTTGATAATCTATGCAAGTAACATTGCCAACATAAATAAAAACAAAAACATGACAACACTGATCAATCCCAGAGTTCTCCAAGTAGCACAATAATCTTCATTCTGTAAAGTGTTTTTGTTATTCATTTGATGGAAGTATATATCCTTTAGGATTTGCTTTCTTTTCTCTTCTCATGACAATCCCATTGCAACATTTTTTCCTTGAACTTCAGAAAAACATGAAATGTTTGTAAACTGTTGGTGGCCTTGCACAAAGATAGTGAACAAAAATTAACAAAAAAAAAAAAAAAAAAGAAGCAAACCAGAAAGGTAGGCACCTCTGAAATGAGTCTTGTAAGAAACTCTTCTCCAGATGTCTATCCAGCTCATCATGGTGTAACATGGGGAGTTACAAGTCCCTCTAAATCAATCTATGGCCACAGTTCTTCAAAAAGATTTTTCCCCACATTTCATATTCATATACTTTTTTTTGTAGTATTTTGCATTTTTTCTGTTTATAATCCAAAAACAAAAAATGGTGCAATACTCAAAATAATCCATTTCTTTATCATGGATTATTCCACAATAAAAGCCACTATAAGGTAGATAATCGTATTACAGATAAAAAAAACACACTTGTTATATTTCTCAATAAGTCCTTGAGTAAACATTAACACATGAATTGTCACCTTGTCCCCTTAGTACTTTAATATCATGTTGTACGATTAGCTGAATGAGGGGAAGCAGACACTCAGTGCAACTCTAATAACAAAGCTAATAACAAATACAATAACAATACACATCCGAATATATTTTTGACTAGCGAACAAAAGACAGACAAAAAAAAAAAAAAAAAAACACTAAGATGAAACAAAGGCGAAAACAAATCCACTGTAATCACTAGCATACATTGGTTTGAACTCACGCAAACAGGCAAACAAACGCATTCATCCGTCATACAGTACACGCAATCTTGTGCAAACACTCACATACAACCGATGTCGTTTTGCTTTTTTTTCCTCTTATCTTTGTTTTTTAAATTTTTTTAGTTTTTTTTTTTTTTAACTACATTTTTTTCATTTAGTTTGAACTGATGTTATCAAAAAGCTTGGAAGTGTATGAATGACAAAATTATTACAAAAATTTTCACATTACATTATTGGCGCTTCTTTTGATTCAAGTATGTGTTTTTTCATTTGTATAATTTTGATATGTTTATGCATTTATCATCTAGTTAAATTCATGGAGAGAAGGAAACAGGGGGTTACTCAGGCCTGAAAAAAATTAAAAATGGAGAGAAAAAAAATAAAATTAAAATACAACCAGTTATATACATACACAGGATTTCAGATGTACATGTATATCAACCAGCATGTGCATATTCTAGCCAGGGCCCTAAGAAAGAGGATTTGATTTTCTTAGAGCTCATCTCCACCCAGGCCCTGTTATTTTGTACGATCGAAGCGGACTTCTTATCTACAAAAAATTGCATCTGAGCCGATCTCATGGAGCTGGGGTACATTAGTCCTACAGATAAGACTCAGTATGCCCACAGTGGAGGACTGGCCACTTTTTTAGCTAGCTAGCTAGCCTGACAGGCATTCCTCTGGATTTTAAACAAGTTTTGGATGTTTGTTTTTTTTGTTTGTTTGTTTTTTTTCAATCTGTGGTCTCGAGTACAGCTTAGAGAAAGGCAGTTAATATATATATATACATATATATATATATATATATATCTTCAAAAACAGGCAATAGTGATTGTTGCTAGTGTCACTCGAGTGTGAAGTAAAAAAAAACAACCCCCCAAAAAAAGAAGAAAAGGGATTTTCCCCTTTTAAGACTTGGTATCAACTGGCATGTGCCCCAGGCCTCCTGATACAATAGGTCCATGTGGACCTGGACAAAAAAACAAAATAAAAAATAATCTGTACCGTTCCCCTAGTAGCGGGTCAGGACAGAATATAATACCATCAATACAGCAACCCCAGAGTCATCTGTCCGCCACTTCTGGGCGTCAAAGGCTTGCAGAGAGAAGCACTTCAGTCAAAGAGTGTACTACAGATTTAAAGTTTCCTTTTTCAACAATAACATTAATAATAATGAGACAAAAACCTTTTTTGGTTTTAAAAAAAGATGTACCCAAATGTGAACCATCTACAGTGCACCTAAACATTCTGGATTCCCTGTTTAATTCTCAGCAGTCCTCCCAGGCGTATATATTTGATACCTGGGACAAGGTGCTACCCGTCTGTCTTGGTGCCAACCTGCATTCTACCTCTCCATCTCCATGTGCTCTTTACAAAACCAAACATCAAAACACATTTCAAGAAATAAGGAGTCCCACTCTGATAGATTCATGTCTAGGTTAAGTCTACGATCGAGAATAGGAACATTAGGATCTGAAAAAACAGAGGAACTTCCTCTGCGAATCCACTCGCCCACCCATTTAGCATCTTTAAAGCCACATCGGATAATGCGATAATGCACAACTACGCCCCGCTTGTAACGATAAACAGTTTGGGGTTCTCTGAGGCTGCCCTGAGACTGCATGTACATAATGTAAGAGATCATTCAGAGAGTAAACAGTGAGGGCCTGGTAATCAGTTCAAATGAAGCGGGCCGGTTTCTTTCTTTAGGCCACACCGTAAGGAAGCTGCCTTCTCACGATGAACTGGTAAGCTGAAGAGTGGGCTTGGAGAGAACTACAGATTGAAGCTGAAGGCCGTGAACTGCACCTCTCGGTCGGTCTTTGCATAGAAGTGGAGAGCGGAGTCTCCGTTATCGTTTGCTTTATTACTGTGAGAAGAGGCGACCAGGTAAAGTAGTGTACTCTGTCTGCCCTTTGTCGTAAGCACCAGTGTGAGCGTGTGGCCTGGCAGGCCTCTGACGCCGGAGCGGAGGAAAGTTCAGAGGAGAGGCAGAAGACAAACTGAGCACCATCAACCTACTCTTCGTCACGCTTTAAAAGTGCGCTCCGGCCTTAAACGCGCAACCGAAAACAATCCATTTCCGTCACTACAAGTGATTCCATATTTCAATCGCCAAGGTTTACGCTGAGGTGTGCCTCTTAATCAGAGTGTTTTCTGCATATGCGCAGCAAGAGGGGCTGGTGAGAGCAGCTACCATAGAGACCACTGCATTGACACACACAAACCAAAAAAAAAAAAGCGCAAAAGAACGATATAACATCAACAACAGCAACGACGATAACAACAGCAATGTTGACAGAAAAAAAAAAAAAAAAAAAACAAAAAAAAAAACAACACTGGCAATTCCAGAAGGGAAAAACCCAATTGATCATAAAAAGTACTTGAAACGAACCTGTCCACTTCCAGCTAAAGTGATCTTTGCATGAGAAGGAGAGAGAGAGAGAGTCTATGAGAGTGAAGTTGAGACGAGGTCGAGTGCTGGCGCAGTAGTAGTACGTACTGATTGGCCAGGTCTGAAGGAGCCACTGCTCCGGCCCAGGCAGGTCCGTTCTGGCATCTGGTGCGCCGGCCTGGCACAGCGGGTCAAAAGTCAGAGCGTGGGCACCCGAGGCGCCACAGCAGATAGGCACTCAATGGCCACACTTATCATACAGGTAGGCAGGGCCACCAGGGCAGGGGGCCCCACAGAATCCATTAGAAACATTACAACACGTCTAGCATCTCCAGACAAAAAGGCTAATGATTTTGGAGTACTGTAACAGTGATATTTACTTTGATATATATCATCTGAAAGAAAAAAAAACACGTAAACGCTTCAGTCTTGTTGTGGTGTTTTTTTTCCCCTCATCAGACATCCCTTCGTTTTGCTACCATTTTTGAAATGTCTAATTTCAAAGTTGAAAGACTGTGGAAAGACGTAGAGTTCAAAAAGAAGCATGGAGGAGAAGTTCGGTAGATTGCTTTTCATCGTCGCTTTTTGTCAGTTTCACACTTACACGTGTGATTTGTTGGCATTAAAGTCGGAGCTTGACGCTCTTGCTAAGTGCTATGAAGAAACCACACCTTCTTTTTTCCATACTTTTGTACCAAATACAACAACAACGAAAGAAAAAAAAAAAAAAAAAAAAAAGCACTTTGTCTACTGGGTTACAAAGAAACACCTCTTATTTGGTTTGAAGCCCCTGTTGCCCCTGTAGTCACACTTGTCCTTGAGTGTGTAGAGGAAGTGCTAGTGAATGTTTCATCACCATGGGCTTACACACTGACAGAGTCCTCTTCTGTTCAGTCCCATGCTTGGTGGATGGGGCTGGAGACGAGTCTTTGATCCCCTCCGTCCCCAGATGAGCTCCGACCTTTCCGCCGGCAAAAAAGCACTGCGTAAAGATGGACGGAAGAGTCTGTGGCATATATTGCACGTCAGACGAACGACAATGAGGACCGAGGTCATTTAGGAAAATGAAAGTAGTCCATCTGAAAAAGTGTTTCCTGTACATTTTTTTTTTTTTTGTGAGAAGTGGTTAATATGTTCCTCAGCTGTCCACATGTCCTCTCAGCTTAAGAATAAATGCCTCAAATGTGCAGAGGGGTCATATACATGTCTGTCCTTTTGAGAGTAATGAGGACAGGATGGCAATCGTGGGAAACAAGGAGGACGAATGCTGCAGCTGAGATCGAACCCATGACAGTCCTGGCTCAGAAATGAGAAAATGTGCAATTCTCAAGATGTTTCTTCAGAGTACAAGTGGAGTGGGACTGATCAGCAGTTAAGGCTAAAGTTTAGTGCTGTTAATTAATCCAAATGATCCAAAGGACAAATGAAGAACGAAAAAAGCCAGTCCAAAACACAGGGAGTGAGTTAGTTTGGAATGACGCATATTTCTTCGGGGAGAGGGCAATATGCTGTGATAGGGCTGACAAGATGTGCTCGTGCCAGAGGAATTTAAAACAATGGCAGCTTGTCTCATCGGTTTGTAGTAAAATACACTTTCACACTGGTATCAGTTAATAGAGAAACGTTTCTGTAAAGGTTCACTTCTCTTTTAGTCACGGATCTTCGTAAGAAGTCTATAGAATACTGTAATCCAAGCCTAATGATCAAGAGAACACAGATGAAAAGTCACAAAACAAAATAAAAAAAAAGTAGAGGAAGAAGGTCAGCAGCCTCTATGCAAGTGTGGCCTAAGCCTCCTGTCTCTTGGTTTTTCACAGTTCCACTGACGTTGATTATCGCCAAATGATTTGCTTGGTTTTTGCTCGTTAAGTTTCATATTTCGCTGCGGTAGGGTGTTGAGCGCTTGGCGCTCTCACATGGACTCTCCGCTCAGCAGGTCTCCAGGAAGCAGCGTATTGATTGGGGTGGGGCTGCCGACCACTCGACCGTCCTCGGTGCTGGGCGGGCCCCACAGGCTGGAGTACTGCGGTACGCCCCCCCACAGCAGCTCGTTGCTTGCCTTACCGCCGGACCCCGTCCCGCCTGCTCCTCCTCCTCCCAGACTGCTGCTGTTCCAGTGGCCGATGGGGTGTGTGGCCGCCGTCCCTCCGCCTCCCAGCCGAGTTTGATTGGTGCCGGGGTTGGCCTGCCAGCTGGTGGTGGGCGTAAGGGACTGACCCTGTGCAAAGAAGCGGTTCACCTCCTCTTCTCCAGCAAACTCTGCCAGTATAGTGGTGTTTCCCAGAACACACCTGAAACGCAAGTATTTAGAGAGAGAACAGATGACTGTGATCATATAGTTGAGGTTGGTACCGCAAAAAAAAAAAAAAAAAAAAAAAAAAAAAAAAGTGACAAAGGTGAAAGATTTATGTACATGTGTAGGGACTTCTGGGCTTTGGCAGCCTCCTCTTTAGAACTGTAGCGCACCACGGCATTGCCCTGTGTCAGGTTGAGGTGGAATGTGATTAGCGGGCCGTGCTGCATGCACAGTGTCCGCAGTGTTGAACCATCGATCTAAATGTCACAACAGAAAGAGCAGATTTATAACGCTGTAAACAATTAACCAAGAAATTAGTCAATGAACAACAGTAGCCACAAGAATACCTGTGGTGTGAGGTTTCTCAAAACCAACCAGCTAGTGCTCCTGCTGGAGCTGTCTGTACTCCATGTGGTACCTACTTATAGAGAGAAAGAACACTTTATTATACCGTTATTACTATATTATACCATTACAACATAGTCTAAGAATTAAAGTACCATATACACTACTGTTCAAAACTTTGGGGCAAGCAAGATTTTAAAGAATTTTTATTTAGTACGGATGCATTAAATTGATCAAAAGTGACAGTAAAGACATTTATAATGTTAGAAAATATTTCTGTTTAAAAAAGTATCACAGTTTCCACAAAAATATTAGAACAGGTGTTTTCAACATTGAGAAAACAGTCATTTTAAATTGTAGTAATATTCACATAATTATGTTGATGTTCACCTCTGTAAATATTTGCATTTATTAAAAAAAAAACATGGTTTATAAAATCTTATTTATATATTTTTATAAGGGCACCTCTGTAAACATTTGCTTTTATTAAAAATGTATTATTATCTTTTATAACTTATATAAATGGAGTGATATATAGATAATACAAGTTAAATTATATCATTTATATAGTGGGACTCCTTTACATTTGCCATCATCTAATGTGCATTTAAAAAACTAATTTTAATAACATTGTTAAATGTAATCTTTAGTAAATTAGATGAATATCAATTTTTCCTGCTGTATATTATAATGTGATGTCACATTTAAACTGACTGATTTTCATTTTTAGGGTTCTAATTTTAATTTTATTTAGACAAAATAGTATTGAGTTTAATACTGGCCATAACCTAAAAAACAATTAACAGCTTATTGGTATTGACCAAAACTATAAAGGGTTAGTTCACCCAAAAATGAAAATTCTGTCACTAATTGTTACATAATTGTTCCACACCCGTAAGACCTTCGTTCATCTTCAAAACACAAATTAAGATATTTTTGATGAAATCCGAGGGTTTCTGAACCAAACATAGGCAGCAACGACACTGCAGCTTTTGAGGCCCAGAAAGGTAGTAAAGTCATCGTTAAAATAGTCAACGTGACTACAGTGGTTCAACCTTAAATGTTATGAAGCGACGAGAATACTTTTTATGTGCAAAACCAAAACAAAAATAACGACTTTATTCAACAATCTCTTCTCTTTCGTGTCATGCTCCTTGCACAGTTCATAAAATTAAGGTTGAACCACTGTCGTCACGTGTACCGTTTTTAACAATGTCTTTAGTACCTTTCTGGACCTTGACAGTGGTAATTAAATTGCTGTCTATGGACGAGTCACCTCTTGGATTTCACCAAAATATCTAAATTTGTGAAGATGAATGAAGGTCTTACGGGTGTGGAACGACATGAGAGACATTCATGATAGAATTTTCATTTTTTGGGTGAACTAACCCTTTAATATCGGTTCAGCCCAATTTGTCATGATGCACAACCCCTGGTCAACCTTTCACTTTTGTTGTACAGAAAGAGAGCGATGTGAACATTATGCTGAAAATCATAGTACGAAAGTCATACGAGTTTAGATTGTCATGAGGGTGAGTCAGTGGTAGAATTTTTATTTTTGGTTAAACTCATTTTTCTACAGCAAAACTGTATGATAAACAACTGCTTCAGTTAAAAGTGTGATCAAGCAACAGCTCGGGAATGTTGACTAACACACGATGTATGCAAGACCACAAAAAAAAAAAAAAATGCATGCTCGCAAACGCTCCGACCGTTCCAATCCTCACCTCATCTAACCCCCAACGTTTTGACTAGCATTCACACCCACATAAAACAGTCAACTGACAAAATTCAACTGCTGTTTCAATACGCCCACATCTTCGCTACCTCGGATTAAACTTGCGCCTTTCACATACACACACACCTGAGGAGTACGAGCTGCTCCAGCCAGCCACGAGGCCCAGGGTGTTTCCGCCCCACGTGGACGAGGGCTTGGTGTTGGTCAGGCCCGGAGGTGGCCGTGTGGGAGCTGTTGTGTTCCGGGGTCCTTGTGGAACTTTCCAAAGCTCATGAGAGAGAGAAGGCTGGGTGTGTGAGATGGGCCCTGGGGACCAAGTGGACTTCATGTCAGACAGCTTGCCTGTAGATCAGAGAAGTGAAAGTGTGAAAAGGTCAGAAGGAAACAGACAGAGTATGCTAACAGACATCTTATTTCCTCTTTCTAATTCTGTGCAACCCAGAATTAGACATACTGTGGTGAAAGGTGTTCTCACAGCAGTCATAGTCATTGAGGCACCACCGCAAACAGGAAAGACAGGGTCCAGGCCCATGTGTGACATCATAAGAGTACATGCCTCATTTCTTTCTTTCTTTCTTTTTTAACGCCATACCAGCTTCAAAGGCTATATTCATGACATGCCTCATTTAAAAAAAAAAAAAAAAAAAAAAAAAAAAAGTGCCTTCTCACCACTTCCACCTCACAAAAATCACAGATAGCAGGTGACCATGCTGAACAAAGGGGCAGTGTGTAACTAACACAACTGAGGGGAAGTATGGATGAATGTAGGTGGGACAGAGCTCTCTAAGGGGGAAAGGGCCACACTTGAGTCAGATGCACTAGATATACAGGAATGCGACCACTCTTTGGGGCCCCATGCTAGGTTGAATAGAAAGCTGTAAGAAAAGAGTGTGATGGGGAGGACTGAGGGCAGGAAAGGGATTCTGGGAGTTGTACCTGTGCTGTCTGCCTCGGGGGAGGACAGACTGAAAGAGCTAGTGACTGGCCAATCGCTGGAGGGAGGCAGAGCCTCACCCTGTGAGGAAGTTGGGGTGGAACCTACAATGTGTCCCGAACAAAGCATGCAAGAATTCAAAGTGGAAATAAGAAAAATAATGCATGTGAAGAAAGAAAAAAAACGTAGTGGTTGCTTTATGTGAAAAAAAAAGTAAAAAAAAAACAAACAATACTGCAATATGCAATACCATTTATTCAATATATACAGAAGTGTTTAACTAGAGATGGTACGATGGGATTTGTTAAAGTTTTTTGCTTCCAGTGTCACCTGAAAGGATGTTCACTGAAAGATCATTTCTTTGAAGGGAAAAGGTGATTGGTCCTCTTACCTCCACTCCTGTCTCTCAGCAGGTAACGGTTAACATCCTGAATGTTGGTGTTGATGGTGGGCCCACTGGGAACACTCCCTGGAGTTACATTGGGGTCAGTCTCAGGGTCAATATTCTGCAGTCCTTTCCAGGGCACTCCTGGACAAAACTCTAAAGGAGTTTCATACAAATCAGATCATGTATGACACACTGACAGATGCATGTAGTATTTGGACACACTTAAAATTTCTAATTATCTTTTCATTATATAAAAATTATCCAATCCAGGGAATTTTCATCAGCTGACCCCTCTGACCAAAATCACTTGAAATCCTCCTGATTTTTTAATATTTCAATAATTTAACACATTCACATGTTCACAGCTCTCTGATGTTGATTAATGATCTTTTTTATTAAGTGTTTTATTTTGATTGTTTTTTATTTTTTAATTATGTATTTTAATTTGACATTTTATGCTTTTCATCAACTCAAAACCCCTCGCAGTTCCCTTACAAAGCCCCAGGGTTTTGTGAACCCCAGTTTGGGAAACTTAGATCTAATCAATGGCATTTAATAAAATAAAATATAGCACAAAAACAAAGTTAGTTAGGATTCAAATGATAAAATAATAGATGTATTGTTCAAATAATAAAGTATTGTAATATTTTATGGTTGTCAAACATTAGTGCATTATCTTAATGTGAAGACCTACACCTGTGGTTATTCTGTTGTACACCTACACAAACTTAAAAGTCAGTGGAAAAATGGCTATTTATTAATGTATTTATTTTTTGCAGATGCTACTTGGTTTGGTATTTTTTTAATCCAGTGGTAATGACATTCATTTACTTTAAGTATGACCTAAATTTTCAAAAGTATCCAAATACTTTTAAATGCTTTCAGTGCTTTTATAATCCTACAACTAGTCCAAAGAGATTTTAGAGATGCCAGTTAGTCACCTGGAGGCCAGTTGACATTAGTCCCGTTGGAGATCTTGTCATTGTTGTTCTTTCCCTGGCCCCAGCTATCATGAGGTGCCAGAGGGCTGGCAGGAGACTCGGAGCTGGAAATCAGATTGTAGGGACTGTAGGAGTCATCCAGCTGGGGCTTACTAGGGGGACCCAGATTGGGGCCTGCAGAGATGGCACCTGTATAACATAGGTGGTATGGAATATCATCGTATCAGGCCAGATATTAACCACTATGCCACATATTCACAGTACGGTTACTGATAAATGTAATAGCAATGCGCACCATGCTTGCTAAAGTTGGGCTCCATAGGAGAGGAGTTGCCAGATAGATTCTCCATGGAGTTAGGGTGTGTCCACTGTGATAGGCGTGACTGAGGCTGAGGAGAGTCCTTAATGGAGAGGCCACCCACCTCCATGCAGTTTACATTCATGTTGGGGTTCAATCCAGCTGCAGAGAAGCACATATGCAAGGATCAGCGAGGGTGATTTTAAAATAAGTTCCCATAAATTCCCATAACATTTTCATGACCTTTCTAGTCATTTGTTACTGAATAGGAGTTTTTTTTAAAAAAAAAAATCACTATTGACCTCAATAAGGCTTGAAAACAAATGTACCAAACAGCAATATCTAGCTAATGAAACATTTTAGAGCAGAGATTAACATGAAATATATATTCCTTACAGAAATTCCCATGACTTTTACAGATTTTCTAAGACTGTAGGAACCGTGTTTAGAAGAACATTTGGATAGGCATACAATAACAGACAGTGTTGGCAACTCACAAATAGGGTAGGGTGAGAAGGAGTTTGGAGAAGACTGTGGCTCTTTGGTCTGAAGGTCGGAAACAGAGAGGCTGGAGACCTGGGGATGGGATGGAAATGTGTCCAGAGCTGATTTGCCTGCGCTGGGATGCAGGCCCGGGTGTGAGGGGGGTGGCTGCTGCTGCTGTTGTTTCATCAGCAGAGCCTGAGCCAGCTGCCGCTGGTGCTGCTGGATCTGTTGCTGCATGTTATTGATTGTACGTGCAACCTGCAAGAGGACATGCTTGTGAACACAGAACTGAGATCTAAAAATTGATATTAAAATACAAAGAAACAAATCATTATTGAGAATCATAAAAAAATTTTTTATTGGTATCATGACGACACTAATTGGGAGGGAACTGCTCACTTGCTGCTCTTGCTGACGGATGGGGCCAGAAACACTGCGCTGTGCCTGCAACATCTGCTGCTGAATTTGTAAACGCTGGTACGCCTGCAAAATCATAGACAAATTTACATTACGATGAGACTTTAGGAGTGAAATATAAGATTATATGCAGACAAATAAAAATATGTTCTTTAATTACAGGTGAAAATATCAACAAGATGTCGAAAAACTGGCACTTACCAGTTGCAGCTGATAAAGTTGGTTCAACAGGGTCATATGCTGAGGGTTTATTGGTGAGGTTAAAAGTGCAGGGTTGAGACCAATGTTTTTTGCTGCAAACTGTAAAAGCTGTGCTTGAACCTGTCAGTGAAAAAAACAGAGTTCAGCATGATTTCAACACTCCCACACAACACTCAAATGGTGAAAAAATGTCACAAATGTAAGCAAGGTGCTAAACCACTTGTGTCCATGTCTGTGCACACCTGAGGGCTGAGAAACTGAGGCACTTGAGCGCGTAGACTAGGCTGGGACGAGTTGAGAGGTGGCACTGACGGCTGGGGAGGAGGCTGCTGCTGCAGGGCCCGGGCTTGTGCTGCTCCGCTACTACCAAATACTCCACTCTGCATCTACACAAACACACACAAAAAATTCATTCGGAAACAGACTTCATGAGGATATGCTCAAAGCTGTCATGCCCTCATATTGCTGGTTCAATATGGGCAATATACCAATATCTATACAGCTAGGTGGACGATGACTAATATAATGCTATATAAAATAAAATATTATATAATTAAAACATTAATTATAAAATAAATAGGGATGCACCAATACCAATAACAGTAGCAGTATTGGGCCGATACCAAGCTTATGTATTTGTACTCGTACTCGTACAAATACCCCTGATACCAAAGACCGATACCTTATGTGACACAACTGGCAGAATTTTCTGTGTAAAGAGACACCGACGGCAGAGGCAGAAACAATGCCAGCTTCAGGAGTGTGGAAATACTTCAAAATTAATGATGACAACCCACACATTGCAAACTGCATGCAAATCGTGCCGAATAACACAGACCAGAAGCGCGTGATCCCAGTTCTCTCAGACAGAGCGCGAACAGTTCTCATTGCACCTGAATGGTCAAATGCACAAATAGTTGTCAAAAAGTCCATAGTGTGGAGTATTTCATGTAATAGGTTATGGCTTAAGTGGACATAAACAGGTGGGTGAAAAAAGGGTATGTCAGTAGGCAAATATTATATCCATGGATTCAATCTTAAAATGACAGTAGCCTAATTAAATATTTGTCTGTCATTAATGTTCATAAAACAACAAAAAATGTTAAATTTATATATATATATATATATATATATATATATATATATATATATATATATATATATATATATATATATATATATATATATATATATATGTGTGTGTGTGTGTGTGTGTGAGTGAAATAAAGTTTCTCATATAATTGGTCATATTGCCCACTCGTCCCGTATTCCACCATGAGAAATCTGGTCAGCCTAGGTTGTGTTTACATTGGTTCACTTTTTGAAAGGCAGGTTAAAAAAGATGTTTGTTTTTTATTATGACTTTGGTAATTATGCCCTTTGAAGGTTATTGGACACTGTGAAATTTGTGCTTTAAGTTTGTGACAAGCACATAAAAATTATTACTTTTCCATTGGAGTAATAATAAAGAAGCTGTCCTACTTTCATTAGTCTCACTGTGTTGTGCTTGGAAAACCGCCACTTTACCCAAAAAACAAACAAACAAACAAACAAACAAACAGAAATTAATAAATGTATAGGCATTGGTATCGCAAGTACCAGAAAAAAAAAATATCAGTACTCGTACTTGGTCCTTAAAAAAAATGGTATCGGTGCATCCCTAAAAATAAATATTAACGTATGAATGTCACCGAATTACATCAAACTAATATGGACATAAAACAAGTTCAAAGTATACAAAAACAAGAGATATGATTTAGCATTGAAGAAAAATATACATAGACCCACCTGTCGGTTATTCAAGTTTTGCATTGCAACTCCAAGACTCTGGCCAGGGAGTGCAGCACTACCCAATGGGAGCTTCAGGCTCGGAGAAGGCATAAACGGTGAGGTTTGGGCATCATCTGCTAGCCCAGCATCCTAAGGATGAAAGAACAACAACAACAAAAAAAAAAACTTAGGTCAAACAAAATCCACCACAATGTAATGTCTTCTAGATGGAATAACCAGAATGTGCTGATTTTTAATTGTGAGAAGCACAAACCTTGTCCAAGAAGGGGGGGCGATCTGAAGAGGATTCTTTGGAGATGACTGAAGGCCTGCATCCCATTGGTTTATTGACTAGGCCGTTGTTGTAGTCAGAGATTCCCATCCCCCGTTTATCTAGTTCGGTCTTCTTCTCCAAAAGGGCGCCTACAACACAACTAATATTTAAATACCATATTCCAGCAAAGAAGCTCTGAAGGAATTGAAGATTTTGCATGTTCAACACCTACTCATGGCCTGATCCAAGTTCATGTTGTTGCTCTTGAGAGCCTCTTCTGCAGGGTCTCTCTGCAAAGGCAACACAAACACACAGTAAAAACCCATATATTAATCATTTTCAATAACACATGTTAACGTTAAAAAGCCAACGCATTTGTAACTCGACGTTTATAGCCATATGTAAGCAATAACATACAATTAGCCAGTCAGTATCACAAAATAAACCCCAGGCACAACAGTCAAACAAACAGAGGGATATTTGGATATTAGCAAAGATAAGCAGCACTTACAGGGAAGCCCATGTCAGTCAGCTGCTTGATGAGACGATTCATTATCCAGGTATCATCCTGTTTATTTGGGACTTTTCCCTTTAAATAAAAACAGAGACAGATGAACTCAATATGACTAACACCTACATTAAACTCATGTAGCTTTTTTTTTTTTTTTTTTTTTTTTTAATACCTTTGGTGGGCCCTTTTTGGGTGGGTTACCCCAGGAACTGCAGGAGGAGTTGCTCTCCTGAGATGCAGTGCTGTTCCACATGTCGCTCTCATCCTGCTCCCACTGCCCTGCAGACAGGCCCATGTCCTCACCACCTCCCCAGCCATCTTGCATAGATTTTGGGGCTAGAAGAAAATGACAAATTATTGTAAGTGTCCATAGTACAGATTAATATATGCAATTGGTTGTGTTAACAATTAAAAGAAACAAACAATTTTTCCCTAATGAAATAGCAAAGCATGTACAATCTTGCAATGCATTATTTACAACAACAGGGGGCCCTGTTGTTACACATTTCAAAGCTCTGATAACTGCATGTGATAATAGCATGTGATTTTTTCCCCACACAAAATCAATTAAAGCACTGAAAAATATTTTTATTCAAATAAATGTAAATTAATAAAACTAACCAGGTTTGCAGGGGGCAGATCCAGGGGGTCCGTTGCCTCGACCATAGACCTCGGGGCCATTATCACCCCAGCTGCCACAACCACCTGGGGGTTTGCCCCATGCTGAAGTGCCATTGTCCACACTTGCTGGAGGGGCGGCTGGCTCCCCCCATGAGGGCTCAGGTTTTGAATGGACATTTGTCATCTCATTCCATCCTGCAGAGGAATATTTCAAACTTAAGGACAAGTGTCCCCTAAGTTTTTACTGTATAATGGTCCATGCTTTTAAGGTGGACACCATGTAGTATATACAGTGGGTCCAAAAGTTAGATATCTTCAAATTTTAATTTTTCCCCTCTACAAACTATATTACCAGCCCAACAATTTGAGTAAAAAGTTGAATTTGAAAAAATTCCATGAATTTAAGAATTTATTAATTCTTAAAACACATATTTTAATTAAAACTTTGTTTTTTTCTTTCAAAAACAAATGTTACTTTGTAGGCTCCTCTGTCTTAAAATGGAATAATACATTGCAATATTAAATGTCTGTTTAGTTCTTGGCACAGGGGAGAACTGAGGATGCCATGTTAAATACAGCTTTGGCAGAGGGAGTGCAAAGCTACACGCAAACAGCAGAGGGCGTCGGGTCTGTTCCAAGTATCCTGCTGAGGAATAGTGATACTCCCCACAGATGGCGGCCCAACTCTAATTACACACTTCCTCCTGGCTCAAACATTATGTTGAACTACACTCAAGACTGAAAGTAAACACTACTCTGTTAGCATGAACTGTTACGTAGTTTTTTTTTTGGTTTTTGTTTTTTGTATGGCATTATGTTTAAAAGTGTAGTGATACATTTTAACTAGTTAAAGGTAATTTTCAATACATGTCAAAGTAAAAAGTCGTTTCTTACCTGGATTCA
The DNA here is from genome assembly GCF_018812025.1 of Megalobrama amblycephala. Classification (NCBI taxonomy): domain Eukaryota; kingdom Metazoa; phylum Chordata; class Actinopteri; order Cypriniformes; family Xenocyprididae; genus Megalobrama; species Megalobrama amblycephala. Next base: position 44,111,909 of record NC_063044.1, read on the forward strand.
TGAGGGTTGTTCTATTGTGAGGCGGTCCCGTTTGATGTGGGCCAGCGTTATCAGGGGAAATGTTATTATTGTTTGAGTTTGGCCCTCCATGGCTGTGAGCCTGCATGGGAGGCTGGTTATGGTGGGGATGATGATGATGGTTGTTGGGTAATTGTTGGTATTGCCAGGTCCTGGTTTGCCTTGCATCCCAGGGTTATTCCTGTCCCAGAGATTGACTGTCTTGTTGCAAGTGCTTGGGTCACCCCAAGCTGAGGTACCGTCATCGATCTCCATCTTACGACGGATGGAGGGTGGAGAGGGCTCCTGCCATCCAGTGGGCTCTCCAGTATGGTCAGGTTTAACACCGCCACCATTTCCTCCACCCCACCCAGAGCCACTCTGCTTTACAGAGCTAGGACCTCCCCAAGAACCCATGCTTCCACTGCCACTATTGCCATTGGTGCCTTCCTGAGGCTTGTTATTCCATCCTTGTTGTGACACATTGGTGCGTTGTGTATCACCCCAGTTTCCCCCTACTGCAGGGGTAGACTTTGCCCAACCCCTGGAGCCCTCGTTCCAGCTGGTACCCTCTCCCTCCCAGGTAGAGCTGGAGGGACCATTTTTCTTTACATCTCCATGTTCACCCCATTCTCCTCCAGACCCACTTTCTCCACCAGGTCCATTACCCCATCCGTGAGATGGTTTGGACCCCTCACCCCAGCCCTGTGATTTGGCTTTAATGTGACTGTCTTCCCAGGTAGGAGACTTCTCCTCTGAACTCCAAGTCTGACCACTTTTCTGCAGGCTGCCACCTGAGCCTCCGGCTGGGGTACTGCTCCAATTTCCAGGACCATTGGAAGGTTTTTTGTTGCTGGTTGGATCAGCCCAACCAGAGCTAGCCTGGGGTGATGGCATGGCTGTGCCCCATCCAGGTACAGCTCCAGTACTAGGGCATGGGCCCTCATTCTTGCCTCCAGAGTCAGGTCTGGATGTAGTGCCTGAGTTTGGGTTGGCACTGCCAGAAGTTGGTGTTGGTCCTAGATTGGCTGCATTTGAGGACGAGCCCCAGGCATCAGTTCCAATGTCATTCTTGCGGTTGGAGCGTGCAGCTTCTTCGGTCTCCCAAGCTGTATGCTGCCGCACTGGTGTTTGTCCCCAGCCTGTGTTGCACAGAACCCGAGGGTCCATATCCTGGGCTGGTAGAATAGGGGGAGCCTCATCTCTTGATGAGCGGTCCCTCCTTCGAGGACGGCATTCCATGCTGTCACTGCTTCCCTCACTAGCTGTAGCATTGGCCCCACGGACCCAAGAACTGAGCTGCTGCTGCTCTTGGGTGGGAGAGCTTGAAGAATCCCATCCTTTGGCCTCACTGTTGGAATGCTTACCCCAGTCCCCAGTTGAAGCAGCTTGTCCCCAGCCAGAAGTGCCTGAGGCCCCACCTTGTCCCCAGCTGCTCCCTGAGTCCCAACCAGAGTCTTTTGAGCCACCACCAGACTTGGTATCTCCATTACCCCAAACAGGTTCCTCATCTCCATTGACTTGCGAGGCTCCTCCTGGAGTTTGAACAAACGAGCCCATGCCTGCAGGGCCAACCCCCCAGTTAGGCAGGCTGTGGCCTGGGCTTCTGGGCTCCTGCTTAGTGTGATTTGGTCCATCAGTGTTAAGGTTCTGAGGTTCGGAGCTGAAAGACACATTCGTGGATGGGGTGGAGTGTGGCTCTGAGGAGTCACTGGGCACAATGCTACCCCATGTGGTGCTGCCATTGCCACTGCCACCATTACCTGCAGAATTTCCATTGGCACCACCCATACTGCCACTGCTGCTAGAGCCCTGGCTGGGCAAAGTGCCCGGTGGGCTACAGAGAGTAGGAGGAGGAGGGTTGTTTCCTCCAGAGCTGCCGCCACCCATGCCGGTCCCTTCATGTCCCAAAACTGGCCAGGCAGAGGGGTTGGCGTTGGGGTTTAAGTTCAAGTTAAAGTTGGAGGAGCCCCAACCCCTGGCTCCCACTGATGTGCTGGAGACTTCATTCTTCCCTTCTCCTCCACTGGCAGGAGAAGGGCCGGAGCCCCAGCCTCTGCTGGCCCCACCCTGACTAGAGAGCAGACCTCCTGAGTGGCTGGCATTGGCTTTGCTGGGGTGATTGGCTGAGAAATGGCCTTGCTGGCCAGCTCCTGTGGCCATGCTCATGCTGCTGATGTCACTGATACTTTCAGTGTCCAAGGGGCATCCTGCAGGGGCGTGGCTTTCTTTGCATGAAATGGAAGGCCACGCCTCCGTATCGCGCTCGTCAATAATCAGTGGATCCCAGCCGCTGCAGCTGTTGGTAGAGGCTGTAGTGGCACTGCGATTGAGGGATATATTCTCATACTGCGCTGCCAGGGCACTCTGTGGGGGCAGCTCTACAAAAAGAAGAGAAAGAAAGAGAAACTATTAAAATACTGTGCCTGCAGTGTATATTAAATTTAATTTATTCATAAGATTATCCCAACAAGGCATACTTTTCTTTATAGGCTACATGTTATTAAATACATTATATGTATAAATGCAATTAGCAATACCTCAATACTTTAATCATTAGATTATATTAGATTTTGGGTGAAAAAATTATATTTAAAAAAATATATAAAAACACTTTCTATACAAATACAACATTCTCAGATTATGAAACATTTACAATAAAACAATAAAAACACTTCAAATCTTTCATCTAAATTACCATTTACAGGAAGATCTTCTTAAACTGATCAAACGATTTTTTTTCTTGGCTTCCTTTTAGACAAATTGGTTTTACATCAGCACAGTAGCCATGGTCATAACATATAAAATATAATAAAAATGCACCAGTAACTTCATGTTCTGGTTCACATGTATGTGCTAGCCTGGAGTCATTATTTTTCACTGCTGTCCCCACAAAGCCTTGGTTCTAGCAACCACAAATATCTCCCTCTGCTGGACTGACAGGTTAAAACCGCAGACTTTGCTTTCAAAGATGTTCATTCTAAACCTGACCTGACACATTGATAACATTGAAAGCAGTGCAAATGCCCACATATGGATACCAGGATCCTGTTGTGTTAATTAGCTGGCAAATGCTGCCCAGCCTCCTGGCACTCGCTCAACTCTGTTGTTGTTTTTGTGTGGCTTTGCATGCTCAGGCACAGCTCAGTCTCTGTCAGATCTGAGCAAAGCAGCAGCGTTTGTGCACACCAAGCTTTCGGTCACAAACCACACAAAAAACACTTTCAACTAAAGATAAAAACGGAGGAGTGTATAAAAGAAAGGATAGTGTGTTTCCAACACAAATGCTGTCCTTCTGAAGAGTCACTGCGTAGTAAAGGACGCCATTTTATCAAATCTGAACTGAAGCCAAAAAAGCTTAGAGCTGCCGTCAACATCTTACAGTGTCTCGCTGAAGAAAGCTTATCAGATGAACGCAGCAAACCTCTGCCCTGCATTAATCTCTAACAAGCAATGCAATAGATTTAGGGATTTGCGTTTTATTTGCAGTTATTTGAATGGTACACTTCCAAATCAAACAGCAGCAGTACAGCAGAGAGCAAAGCAAAGGAAAAGCCTGTCATCAAAGCGTGGAGGATCGTACTATGAGGTTGGAGGGGGTGGGGTCGCAGAGAAGTGGAAAAGTACCTGAAGAGAGATGTCGCCCGACCATCCTGAGAGAAGCGCTAGGCTGCGTGCAGAGCACTGGCCATCCCTGTTACAATATGTCTGCTGCTCGCGAGGCTTCTGAGGCTCATATTTGAAATGCTGCCAAGGAGCTGCAGCTCAGTACACGAGCGACCGCCCCGTTCGTCCCACACGGCTTCGGCAGGATCCGATCTCTGTTCCCTCACCCGGGCTTTATTTATATCTACCTCTGTTCCTGATTCGGAGAGGAGACTCTCTCGTGAGGGAGGGGAAAGGGGTTGCATGGGAGTTGAAGGTTAAAGCCAAGAGCATTCCGTTGTGCCATTAGAAGGGAGGAAAAAAAAAAAAAAAAAAAAAAAAAAAAGAGAGAGATTCCTTTTCTTGTGCGCCCCTCTCTTCTTTCATGCTTTCAAACTGTCACAAAACATTTAGCCGAGACCATTCAGACTGCAATTAGCACCGCTGCTCACAATAGAGCGAGCTGAATAGATGCACAAAAGCAAGCCAGCCTCCGAGCATAGGCTGCACTGCAAGGACTGCAAGGACTGCAAACACAGAAACATACACACACCTCACATCTCCCTGTCATACTGGCTGATTTTTAGTATACGCTCTTCTTCTAATATTAAAAGTACAGTGGGTGTGTGAATTTGTAGCTCTGCATACCAGAGGTGCGGTCCCAAGTTTAGAGGAAAACAACACTTCAATGGCTGAATGGGAAACAGGATAAACACACCAAATGAGGCTCACATGTAGGCGGGCAGGTGGCCAAGGGCTAAATGTCTGTGCAGAGTGTGCCCGCACTTTAATGATGCAGAGGAGACAGAAAGACGACCGGAAAGCATGCATGCTGGGAGGAAAGAAGGGATGGCTCCAGTACAGGAGAGATAGAAAAACAGAAAATGAGATGAACACTTACAAAAGCACACTAGCTCTCTTGGCATCAAGGAGAGCATTGTTTACAAATGATCCCAGCGCCTCCCATATACACAAAACACCAAAGTCCGAAGAGAACAGACTCTTATTATACTCCAACTCAGTGCCAGCTTTTTCTAGCCAAATATGCAATGATGTAATCAAAGCCTCATTATTGATTATTCGCTTGCCTGCAAATGACCCTTTTATGAAAACCCTCAAACAAGTAAATCTAAATGATAGCTTTGGGTTTTACTACCTAAATAGTTATTGGTAGGTTTTGTTGTGTCTTTCTGTAGTAACTATTACAGTAAGAGTGCCAGAGTACTATCCGGGCAGCACGATGCAGCTGAGGAAGAGGAAAGGATGGAGTTTACCATCCCTCGTTAGACACAAAATAGTCCAGACAAACACTAGACAAATTTCTGCCAATTGAATATTGAGCACTACAAACATCTTTTAAACACACAGTAGCACACTTGCATACTTTCTGAACTCTACTTAGAATTCTATCTAAAGATTGCTTGGCAACACTGAAGAACATTTATAAAAAAAAAAAGGATGTGATTTTTTTTTTTTTTTTACTATGATTAGAGGTCTTCCATTGTTATTTATACATTATATGAAAAATATACACTAAATAGCCAAAATGTTGCCGTTTCCTCAAATTGAAAGGAAGATTCCTGTGTATTAGCATTGTCAATCTTAATTTAATCTGAACACTTTGAGTGTAAATGTGTAATTAACCTAAATATAAATTACCCATTACTATATTCATACCATGCTAAAAATGGCATCTGCAATTCAATTCTCTATATAAAATGCTCTAATTGTTTAAATCAGTGTTGTTTTAGTATATTTTATATATTATAGTTCTTATTAATTTTTGAGTTTGCTTTTATTTTTATACTTTCAGATTTAAATGTAATTTTAGTTTAATTTTTAGTAACTGTTTTGTGCTTGCCATATTTTTAAGCTTTTTAAAAAAAAAAATCTTTGAAAAGTTTTAATTTACTTTTATTTCAATTTTAGTTTTCTTCAAGTATTAATACATCCACTTATATCAGCAAGTTGCTAAGGCATCATTTCTATATTCATTTCTTTTTTAATTTTTTTGTTTATTTATTTTAGTTACTTGCGATAACGACACTGGTTTAAGCATTGCAGCACAATCTCTGAACCTTTTTATTCTATTCCTTTCCACTGCAATCCTCCTCACTGTTTTAACTGAAAAAAATAAATTAAAAAAAAAATTGTATTCAGTGTGAAAGGAAGCATAAACTGTCATGCCGAACAGCACCATATGCATCCTTACAATTTTTTGCTCTGTGTTTATGTGCATTCATGTACAAATCAATAGCAGCAATACTGTGGGGCGAAGAACAGGGGGCTTTGCTGACGTTGTCGTTTGTCAGTTGCAAAGATGCTTGGTGGGAGAGAGGAGGGAGGGGCCAGCATGCATGAGGGTCTTATGCAACAACCATCCGTCTTGATGTACTATACCACACTCCCGCTCATCCTCGGCAGGATGTGACATCAGGAACAGGCAGACACTAAGCGACCACCAGCATCGGGCAGCAGGGGGCGACTAGAAGAGACGTTAGCAGAATAACACAGGCATGACAATAACAACTCAACCAAGAACTAATCAAACAGTGCAGGTTTTATTATATATTGCTGACAAATCCTATTTTCCGGATCTCAATGCCTGTAATGTGCATATGTTCTCTTTAAACCAAAGAAACGGAAAGCTAGCTGTACTGGCTTGAAGGAAACTAGTCTGCCAGAATCTTTTTACTTTACATTACTTTTGGGAAGAAGGGAGGCTGCACACCATTGTACAAGGGAAAGTTCTCATTATCACTCCCTGAGCTGGGCCTCCTCAGCCCAGTCACTCCACTTCACTTCCTGGTCACAACAGTGTTGGCGTTTGTAGGATGCATGCAAGTTGTATGGGTGTGACAGGGAAAGAGAGAAAGTTTTTGAGGCTGGGACCAGTGCCAGTGCTCAGGTCTGTTTGGTGGTTGGGGAAAGAGAACACAAGACTCACTGAGGCAAACAGGCCCATAATGAGCTGATAATTCCTCTACAACAGCAGGCCTGTATGTATAATGCAACTCCACAGAGCAGCCGGCCACACTGTGCAACATAAACCTCGAATCTACATTTAGAAACAAATACACTAGGTCTTAAATGTGAAGTTTATCTGCCTCTAGCAAAAACTGCAAAATAGCGACTCAAGACCCTGTGTTCTTATTAGGACTGCACGATATGAAAAATAACATTGAACTTAAAAGCGATTCTTAGAGGCTGTGATTATTTTGTATGCACAGCTTGTCAATGAACTATGGCTTCAAATGCTAATTCATCTGAAAGCACTGCGAGTTTGAGTCACTTATAATGTACTTTTGAAAAAGCAATACACGTCAAACATCTTTCCAGACATGAGAAGCATTTATAAGCATCTTGTCCAACAAAAGACAACATTTAATAACATGTTTTTACTCTAAACTCATTTTATAACGACAGTTGAGCATCATTCTGTGAGATGATGTAGCTTCTTACACAGAAAAAGGCAGTCGTGTATTTATTAGTCATGTTTAATCAATCAAAGCATATAAATCCTCTATTTATTCAGCTACAGCGATATGACGCATGTTATCTTCTTCTGTGGCAGGGCATATTGGAGTTTCTGCGCAAGAGTGCCCTTTGGCTTTCAGATGGAGAAGCATTTACTATTGATCACAGAGCCGTACAGCTCTGACAAGCTGCGCACAAAATGTAATCACAGCCTCTGCCAAATCACGTGTGGTTTAATCGAGATAAATCGTGCAGCCCTATTTCTGATGTATTCACGTTGCTCTCTTAATAACTGTTACCCATTCACACCATTATAAGCTATATACCTAATCAGACTATTACAAGCGTGATTGGGTATACACATAGACGCATGAAAATGGGGCATCAGGCCACACAAAAGTAAAAATTCATCTTCTAGAATTTTTGAGGATAAGAGGCAAAGCATTCCCTTGGGCCGTTTTTACATTAGATATCCATGTGACAACTGTAGGAAAAAAAAAAGGGAAGGGGGGGCAAAAGAGACAAGCTAAATGAATACAGCCTCTGTGCTGCTGCTGCTGGCTTAAAGCAGAGCTGTGGGCCATTCGGCTGCATTCCAGCGGCTTCCTGTAAAAACACACACACACAGAAAGCTGGGAGCTCTTATTACTTGCTAGGCTCCCGTTAAGTAACATTCAGCGGAACCACAGCTCAGTGCACGTGTCGGCTCAAAAACATAACCAAAAGCAAACTCAACAAGGAGACAGACAGAAGGAAGCAGGAAAATAAGTGCAAATGTAGGTAAGTTTTTTTTTTTTTTTTTTTAAACTGGGATTTTTTTTTTTTTTGGCCCTGCCATACATGCAAGGCTATCTTAGAATAGGGCCACAAAACATGATATTTTCTTACACAGCAATGCATAAATAATAATGTTTGGTAAGCTATGTTATTACTGTTGCTCCCTAATCCTTAGGGGTGATAATAAGGCTTTAAAGATACCTGTTCAGTTAGTAGTTTTGAAGATTGTGAACTACATTGACAAATAGGAAATCTGTTTATTCAGATGTTTTAATTACTTAAATCCTTTAATTACTTTATCCTTTTTCAATTAGGAAGTTATATATTAAATAATACTAAAACATGTTCATTTACATGTGGTAATTTATTTTTCACAAAATACTACTGACAAAAGTCTTTAACTACACATGATCATATGAAGCACTAGAAATACAATGCTGTAAGATGTATGTGTTTGATTCAATAAAAAGAACTGACTTATAAGATTCATTCATTCAGGAATTGAACTCTACTGATTGCAATGTTAGATTTTATTCACAACAAAGTTTATGCACAGACAAGCACCATCATATTTACATAAAAATAAATCAAATAAAATTTACAATCACTCCTACAGGATTCCTTCAGAGCAAGGGTCTTCAACCGGTTGTCTGCAGCGGTACTGCCAATTAATGTTTGATCACAAATAATTTTTTGTTTAAAAATTAAAACATGGGTAAACATCAGAGTCAAATTTAAATATAAGCACCCTCAAACAAAAAAGCAAAAGCACCCTCAGTTGAAACTGTGATAATATCATACTGGCGAAACAGATCTGGCAAATGCTCCATTATACAGATACACATACACTGATGCATGTGCAACAACAATATTGTGCATAGTTCAAATCTACTGTCTTGACATAATATAACTTGCATATCATTATATGGTTGGTTTATATTATTATTGAAGGCTATATGCTTAATATGTAGCTCTGTTCGACATTTTGTCTCGGGGGTCCCTGCTCTCTCTCTCTCTTTCGCCTAAGAGGTCCTTGCCCTGAAAAACACTGAAGACTCTTGCTTCAGACCAGAGCCAATCAATACTCTGGCATGGATGGCACATATATGGGCCCTCCCAATTCAAAGGAGACTCCTTCACGCACATTTACTGTAAGCTGTGAATCACCCCTGCCCACAGAGCTGATCGTCTGCCATCTCTCTCTTCTCCTCTCAAACTCGTTTTTTCACTCCGCCACAGCAATTGAGAAGCCACAGACACAGCTGAAGACTGCCAAGTCCACATACAAACTACAACACTCTTGGCACACCCACGCGCCTCCAAACACAGGAAGTAGCAAAGAACAGCTCAGCATGACTGTTTCTCTCTCTCCACCTAGCTTTCTTTACTTGCAAAACAGTGACAGGAAAAAAAAAAAATCCACTACTACCTACTGCACATGCACACATGAATGAGTTCAAACAACACTATATAACAAAAAGACCATGATTAAATGTCAACAGGAGATTTCAACAAGACCCTGCCTGTGTGATGAATAAATAAGTCAATTTTTCTGCCTATTGAACCACATGTTTTGTGCCACACTCATTAGGGGCTGTTTACACAGAATGCACTTTTTCATTCAATTGTGCTACTTTTGCATTGTTTTTTTTGTTTTTTTTTAATGTAAACATGCACTAGACGCCACTCTACTCAAGAGATGCTTCTCGCATCTCTTGCAGTGTCTCGCACAACATGGGGTTGTAAAAATGCAGCCCTCAATTCTTCTGCATCTGTGTGAATGGCCGACACCCTTAGATTAAAAAATAGCTTGACAACATGTTTTTTATAGCCAGTTCTAACTTAAAAGTTGTATTTTTAATTAAATATTAGAACAGAATATAGATGCAGATTTCCCGATTTGTTTCGGTTTACGATTAACAATTTCAATTCAACTCCGATTTCACTCATGGGTATATTGTTGGGTACATTAAGAGTGCAATTAATCAAAAAATCCTTTCTTTTTTAACCCATCCCCATTTATTATACTCCGTATTCAATAAAAAATACTGCAATGTTCCATAAAAATAAGAATTGCCAATTTTATTTTCTTGGTGGCCACTGAGTGCATGCAGTACGAGACATGGCAGCTGTTTCTCATCAGCTACTTTTACTTTCTCTGCATATTAGTTTTTTTTTTTTTTGTTCTCCACGTATCGCTTATTAAAAATGCAGTTTTATATTATTGTATCATACCCTGTATGAGCAAGGGCCAATATCACCAACAGCCCGTACAAACCAGCATCAAAAGGACCTCCACCACAACCAGCTCTTCCACTTTCCTTCAACGTTACACAACAAAATGACAAAACAGACCACATGGTCACCAACTTTGGCTGACACAAAGGGTGTGAGTGTTTTCTGGGCTGCACCCTGATTCAGCATGCTGTCCCGTGTGTATCATGGAGGAGAGGCTAACCTGGGTGGGTCTGGCAGGAGAAGGGCTGAGGCGTAAGGCTGGCAGACACTGGCTGCGCAAGAGCCGTGCTCCCGGCGGGCAGAGGTTGGCCCCGCTTCAGTAGCTGCTTGTGTTCGTGTTGACGGAAGCGAGGGGGCACCTCTCTGGGCGGGTAGCGAGGGGCTGCTGGCTGCTGCTGCTGCTGCTGTTGATTGCCGGAGGGTGCGCGCTTGCCATTGCCACCAGTGCTGCTGCTGGCTGAGGGCACGGACGGGTTGATGGCGGTGCTGGGGTTGGTGGGGGGAGGAGGGGTGGGGCTGGGCTTGGCAGAGTCTGGCACTGTGGACACAGAGATGAAAGAGCGAGAGAAAGAAAGACAGACAGACAGAGAGAGAGAGAGAGAGAGAGAGAGATAGATAGAGAGAGAAGGGGGAGAGGGAAGCATAAAGTTAATTTTAGCACATGCCATAATGAAAGCAAACAGGAAGTGTCTTTAGAGGGATGGCTATAAGAGGATTCGGGAGGGATGAGCAGGTGCAAGACCATTGAGGATGTCGGTTTTCCTGTCTCTACCAATCACAGCAGGTCTAGACGCAGAGGGGCTCTTGGGGAGGGAGACGAAAAGAAACCAAAGTGCCGTTTATCTTAATGCCTCAGTGTTGTGGAGGAGGTAGAAACGGTTACACAATTAGCCATCAGAGAGCCTGATCCAGGCAGATCTCCGCCTGAGGCAGAGGCAAAGATGAAGCAGTGGGAGCACAAACATCTGTGTGAATGAGTGCCGGACTTACGTAACGCACTCCTATCTCGCAGACGGGGGGAGATGCATATTCTGCTGGGGGATAAACCTGTCTGGTAGTGGAGCAGAAGCTTGGAGGGGGAAAAAAACTATGATAACTCTACTACGTGGGTTTTTGGGCTTTTTTGGGGGGGCTTTGGGACATAACATAAAATTAGTTTAACAGACTGCTAATCTCAAAAAATTCACTAACACTTCACAATAACGTTCATTAGTTAACATTAGTTAAATACATTATCATGAATTAATAATGAACTGCATTTCTACGACATTTATTAATCCTTGTTAATTGCAACATTTACTAATACATTATTAAAATCAAGAGTTGTATTTGTTAAAACTGCAGTCCGTAAGATTTGCCATCTGTTTGAAACCTGCAATTGCAGTTATTTGCAGAATTATCATCTTTAGGTGGGTTGTGAATCACCACGATTCAAGTAAGTAAATCGCAAGTAACATGTCTGCTACATTTGTTCTGACTGAGGAAAAAAAAGCATTACAGTAAATCGCGCTGCCAATGATGATTAAATCTAACGATCGCTTAGCACATATCACATCAAACCATGCAAATTATTATTACTGTTATACTTTGTTCTCAAATTGTTAATGTTAACAACATCAGCATTGCATGACTATGTGTATTTAGTGTGTATTAACGTTACCTGTAGATTTCAATTTCTGTACAGTCTAATCACTAACGTTAATTTGTCATACCATACAATCCGCCATCAAAATGATAAGTTTAATTATTGCAGCCGCTGTAAGAAAAAGCCTATAAATGATTTGCCTCACATGCGATACAGCCTACTAGCTGGGACTCCTTTATTTATACAGACGTGACGTAATGACGCAAAGACAAAAGGCGACATGCTCAATTTTCCCGCGAAAACCCACCAGGACCACCCGAATTATAAAGCATTATTACAAGCTTACTGTTGTGAAACGGGCTAAGGTAAGGAGATAGCAGCTTTAACATTAGTTAATGAACTGTGAAGTAAAATGAACAAACTTTGAACAGCTGTATTTTTATTAAATAATGTTAAAGATTAACAAATTCAGTCACAAATGTATTGCTCATGGTTAGTTCATGTTAGTTAATACATTAACTAATGTTAACAAATGAACCTTATTGTAAAGCGTTACCACAAATTTAACACAAATAAGATGCTTCAACACGCATGTAAGATCCAGACAGAAGAAAGAGAATATTTTTGTAAGTTGGATTCATAAAGACTTCACTTGTTTCTCAAAGAATGATCCGGTGATCGATGCATTTTTAACAGTAATTTGTTCCTAGTGGCATAACAATGCATTTGACACAGTCATTATTTGAAGCACCCAGTTATGGTAACGTAGACATCAGCGTTTATATCTGAATAATAAACTTTTGTATACTTTTGTGATAATTAGAATATTTGTAACAGAAATAATGATACTGTGTGTTTGAAAAGATTATGAAGCTGTTTATATCTAAACATTAGAACTCTCTCTAGATCAACGGCAGCACGAACAGATTTGAATGTCGTGATTTTATTTTTGTCAAAGGATATACATGGGCAAATCGTTGTCATTTAGGAATTAGATCATGTGGGTGATGAAATAGAGAACGCAATCTTTTCAAAATAAATCATGCAGCTTTGTGCACCTCTCTCTCTCTCCATTGATATCTGATGTATATGAGTACCGCAAGGGCTTTTCAGAGCATTCATTGCTATAATATTCATGAGCACTTCACCAACCCATCACACCAGAACCGTTTTCGGAAACTGAAACTTTTGCACGGTTCAGGTACATTAAAAATACATGCAAAAAATGCTGCTTTTTCACTTTACTTAAAACAATAAAAACCTTTATTAATTGCACAAAAAAAGATGTTGTCGATTTTACTTTCATTATGTTCAAGCACTTAATCCATTATAGGTGGATTTTATTGTGTTGAAGTAGCATTGTTTAAACTGGGAACAGGATTTCCACAATCCATTATGCTTTGCATGGAACTGGATAGGGAGAGTAAATGTTTACAAAGTGTTCTTTTATGCATTTTGTACCAAGCTGAGAAAAGGGCAAGACTCATTCATGTTTAGTGTTCCATTATTTTGGTGTTTTAGGGTGTTACCATTGCGGTGAAGTGTAGAGCATGTGCTTGGGATGAAGGCCTGCTAACAAGAATCCAAGGTGCTTTAAAAGATTAGTTCACTTTCAAATGAAAATTACCCCAAGCTTTACTCACCCTCAAGCCATCCTAGGTGTATGTGACTTTTTTCTTTCTGATGAACACAATCTGAGAAATATAAATAAATATCCTGACGCATCCGAGCTTTATAACGACAGTAACAGGGGTCATGTTTATGAGCTGAAGAAAGTGCTTCCATCCATATCCATCCATCATAAACATGTACTCCACACGGCTCTGGGGGGTTAATAAAGCCCTTCTGAAGCGAATCGATGCATTTGTGTATAAAAAAAAAAAAAAAAAAAAAAAAAAAAAAAACATATATAACAAGTTTTGAAGTAAAATATCTAGCGTACGAAGAAAGTGTAAAACTCTTGCAGCTCAAAACGCTTACGCTACATCCTAAACCTTCTCTATTCAACTTATGGAAAAAGTGTAACTGACGCGACGCCAGTTTACACTTTCTTCGTAACTTGAATACAGAAGGCGGTCTGGCGGAAGCTAGATATTTTACTTCATAACTTGTTAAATATGGATTTTGTTTCTACACAAATGCATCACTTCGCTTCAGAAGGCCTTTATTAACCCCCCAAAGCTGTGTGGAGTGGATGGAGACACTTTCTTCAGCTCATATTTGTTGATCCCGCTCACTGCCCTTATAAAGCTTGGATGCAACAGGATATTTATTTATAATATTTATAATATTTCTCCGATTGTGTTCATCAGAAAGAAGAAAGTCATATAGGATAGCTTGATGGTGAGTAAAGCTTGGGGTAATTTTCATTTGAAAGTGAACTAATCCTTTAATAAAAAAGCAAATACTTGGAAATGCAATGGATGTAACCAGTTCCATATTTTGGCTGCCAACACCTAACATCAAATGTATAAATTTACATTTAGCTTGACAATGTGTGTAATTATTAGCTAACAGTTTACTTAAAAACAATTTGATACAAACGTTATTTTGACACAATCAGCTTAGTTGGGTTTATTAACTTTAGTTCAATTCCTCTAAGAATTTAAGTAGACAACAAAATAGTTATTTTTTTAAAAGTGTACAATGAAGAGTGAAACTGGGCCTGACATAAGAACTCATCTCTCCTTCACAGCCTCTTTCACATTCGTGTCAGTATAAATTTGGCGTTTCCTCACAGGTCTTTAAAGCACTGGCTAAAGTTCCTCATTTTGTGGTAATCAGGTGAACTACATTCTCCAGGATCTACTGCTTCTTTCCAACAGGCTGATAAAGAGGCTCACATAACACTATAGATTATGCACTGGAGAGGCCCAGTGTGACGTAACCTGAACACTACATGAAAACATGAATCCTGATCGTGAACACGTCCTTTCAATTTCTCCCTTTCTCTCTCCCTTACATGCAAGTCCCTCCCCCAGTCGTGGCCCCTTGCTCTCTTTCATGGCATGTTTGCAGCACAGACGCTCTCCAGTGGCGCAGCCGCAGTGCTAAGCTGGAATCGGTGACGCCAATCCCTGATTAAGTCCAGCTCAGCCTGCCTGCCACGAGCTGGCTGACCAATCGTGACAGATTCCTCCACTCCTCTCACATACGTGTCTGAGTCGGTCCATTGTTATAGCCGATTACGAACGTGTTTCAGGAAGCATATGGACTGCTAAACGCATGGCTAATTTCTCTTGATTATAATGGAAGTACCTGCACATTCACACTTTCACCCTGGGGCCGTGAAAAATGGCTGCAGTCAGGGCCTTCTGATGAAGGGTATTCTAGAAGCTTCTGTGGAAACTGTCAGCACTCGTCCAATCAAAATGCAGCACTGGCGAGGGGAGGTTTGAGAGTGGAAGGGGGAGGGAGATGCAATGAGTCCTCGAATGGAAGACAAGGGGGGGGAAAAAAAGGTCTACGTATCTAAATCCAGCTCTCTGAACACTGGATACAGATACACAACGCAAATCCTCAAACAATTACATTGTTAGAAGATTCGTGAAATGCTTTAACTGCTAACCAGTTTACTGATACTTATTTTAAAGCTGTGTTGCTCTGATACACACTCTCATGTGTAAAAGCAAATCGAAAGATACAGAGTTCTGGCAAGAATCTGTTTTAGGTTATATTATTGGTCCAAAGCAAGTTAAGCTCTATCAAACAGTATTTGTGGCATAGTAATAATGATATACTAAACATTTCACATTTCTGCTTTGACACCCACACTGTGCAGGTGCATGACCCCAAGTGCCTTACTGTTACTTAAAAAAAGAAAGAAAGAAATGATTGTCTATGGTAATGGACATTATGCTATTAATACTGTCGATAACCATTAACTTACTGATCCCGGAAAATTCTTTTAAAATCGCCATTCTTCTACTGTATGCAACCACAACATTGAACAAACACTTCTTGCTTGTGCATGAATGCAAAAGCTTATTCATCTACCAATATTATTTTACTTAAACAAAAAAGGCACTCAGATAAATCATAAAAAAAATGCCTGGGCTGTTCATGGGATGCTGTCTCAACAAAAACCTAGGCACTGCTCTAGAGAGAGAAAAAACCTGAAAGGAAAACAACAAACATCAGCTTCTTTTGGGGATGCCGCATTCGATATTAAAGACATCCGTTTGCGAAACAGCTCAAATGCACTCTGAATTCTCAGCGAATTAAGAAGCATTTCATTTCAAATAGGAGAAAAAAAAAAAAAAAAAAAAAAAGCATATTATATCAGCCCGAGGGAGTATTTTCCATCTCACGGTGCGCCACAGATCTCTCTCGCTTTCACGAATACAGCTTCATTTACTGACTGATGAGAAATTAAATCCTGCATTAAACGTTCAATTCTTCGACTTCACAGGACAGATGAAAGCACTAAAAGTACGAGAATGGTGTAACATGTCTTGGAAGGCTGAAATTACAGGACCTGAGCCCAGTCTAAGTACAGAGGAGACACCTTAAATGTAATTACAGCACACTGACTGCGCCTCCTACTACAGACACACACTCCGCACATGCTGCTAACACGTAATGACAGGCTTTCCAATATGAGCCGTGACTTCAAACGGAGGCCAAAAAGCGCTGAGTGGGTTTATTTTGATCAAAAGCACTTTCCAGCACCGATTTCAGACTGTGAGTGAGTTATGAGACAAGACAAAGGCACTGTGATGTGGAGATGTGAATCAGACCTCACAGAGAGAATAGGTTTTTTAGGTCAATATAATTGAACGCCGCTCTCTCTCAATGGCACATTAGCGGCTGTCTGTGGAGGAGAGTACAGGCAGATATTGTGCTACCAAATCATTATCTGTCACTTTGACAGACTCTGTTGTAAATGTTTTGCCATGCTCTATTTTAAACCGTTCTTGTTTTCCCGAAAATTATATAGAGTTTGTAAAACATAGGCTACAATGATGGAACTAAAATCATGTACAACTGACAAGAGAGTTTGGAGAAAAGAAAAAGTTATATTTATTCAGTCATTAAAAAAAAAAAAACATTTGATTTTTTTTTTTTTAAGCATTTAAATGACTTGCATCTATACAAAAACTCAAATTACCATGATATTGTTGAGAAAATGGTATTTTTAATGTGATAATATCACAAGCCTGTCATAGTTCCCACACTTTCTGACCAGTGAATTTCCATGTTTTTTCCATGACTTTCAGTCAATTGTGACTGGACAGGGTTTTCAAAAAAAACAAAAAAACAAAAAAAAAAAGAGAAAATAACACAAATAGAAATTTGTTTTAAAACATTTTGCCTCAAAGGACCTGCATTGCAATAAGGATTAGGATCTTGAATGATTTTCTTCTCAATTTCTACCTGATAAAAACAAAGAGCTTGGCATAACTAGAAAGATATATATTCATAAAATATATTATAATATTTTATTAAAGCTGCAGTCCATACATTTTTTTTTTTTTTTGAGCAAGTACATAACCAGCTAGTGTTCATTACTATCTTAGCCCGATTCACAACGGTAAGCTTGTAATAATGTTTCCTAATCCGGATGGTACTGGTGAGTTTCCGCAGGTAATTCGAGCATGCAACCGTTTATCTTTTTGCACAAATAATTTGCACGGTTTGACATGATCCGAGCTAAGCGATTGTTAGATTTAATCACTATTGGCAGTGCAAATTTTTGCTTTTTTTCCTCAGTTAAGAACAAAAGTGGCAGACATGTTACTTGTTCAGATAACATTTTCCAGTGAAAATTCTTACTTTAGCCATACTTCAAAACTACAATCTGTGATTCCGAAGTATACTATCCACACCGGTGAGGTGCCTGACATCAAACAAACATTAGATTCATCAGCGCTGAGGAGCCGTGGCGATTCACAACCCACGTAAAGATGATAATTCTGCAAATAACTGCAATTGCAGGTTTCAAAAACAGATGGCGACAAAGAGGCAAAACTTACGGACTGAAGCTTTAATTTTCATGATTTTTTCAGGTCTACAGTTACAGTAGGTGTCCATTGGCGCGGGGCGGGCGGAGCAGAGTGAGCGTTTTCAGTTCATTCCTATGGAAGTCGAGGTGCGTTGTGGGATTGTGAAGCTCGACTTCCATAGGAATGAGCTGAAAACGCTCACTCTGCTCCGCCCGCCCCGCGCCAATGGACACCTACCGTTAGGCTTCCTTATATATATCCAGGTTTTCCTATACTGTTACCCCTTTTCAACCGACACAGTTCCAGTGCGGTTTCCTGGCCTGTGCCCATTCTTGAACCGTTCTGTGCATTTCCACTGCAGAACATGGGGGGTTCTTATCCTACCCGGGCTTACTGTGCGTGCACACATCAATATTACTTAATTTTCGTCATGATAAATAATACAAAATAACTGTATTTGCATTGTTGCAAGGGTAGGTTTAGGGTTGGGGTAGGTGTAGACATTAATAAAGCACAATCTGATAGGTAGCATTTTTCGCTGTTGATTTGTACTTGTTCTAATGAACAATACTGTACTTGCATTATTGTAAGGGTAGGTTTAGGATTGAGGTAATAGGAGGTAGCAAAATCTGACAGGGTAGCACAAATTGTCAGAACCCCGCATAGATCGGTTAAACTCCATTCCTAAAAACCTGCTGGTCTCAAACGAAGCCAGGGGGCGGAGAAATACTGGTCTTGTTGAGCAATGTAATAGCGTTGCACTACATTGCTCTTTACATCTAAACATACAAAACTATACACACGAGAGAGACCCAGTATGCGAGTGAGCGAGTAAATCCACAGTTTCAGTTTAACTCCGAAAAGGACAAATGAAAGTACCGGCAGTTTATGCGAGCTGCCAGTTCGCTAAAATTACTCCCGGTACTGTAAACGACAAAACAGAAGTGTCGTGCTGCCTGCACAAACACAGGGAGGTGCAATGTTTTTTTAGACTGGTTATAGGGAGGTAAACAACACAGAACGTTACGTCAGCGTTCGTTCCTCAAGTTTGTGGAAACACGCGGCAGGTTCACCTGGCCGAGAACAGCGTCTGGCTCCAGAACGCAAACTATTCAGGTGAAAAAGGAGTATGTGTGAAGCCAGGTTCTTAAAAGAACAACAAAAACAAAAGCTGAGGGGGTTTCTTTTTTTAATTCACACACTGATTAGTTTAATGCTTACATTAAACAAATCAATACTTGTAAAATTGCCTGATAGCCCCAGGATTTCCATGACTGTAGAAACCCTGTTATGTGATAAGAGCTCTTACACTTTTTTTTTTTTTTTGGCTCTCAAAATGTAAAAGACAACAGAAACTTGTCATTGGTCAACCAGTTTCTCTAACCAAATTCTGACTCATGTATCACTTACTGAGAGAATATTTCTAAAGCAGTGAAACATCTGATATCTTTTTTCTTTTTATTAATCTGTAAAAATGATTAATCCGTGAACGC
Source organism: Megalobrama amblycephala (assembly GCF_018812025.1). NCBI lineage: Eukaryota > Metazoa > Chordata > Actinopteri > Cypriniformes > Xenocyprididae > Megalobrama > Megalobrama amblycephala. The sequence continues at coordinate 44,131,066 of NC_063044.1, forward strand.
TTTTTAAATTCAGCAAATTAGAGAGAATTTTCAGCCTCAGAGTGCAGAGGGACGGGTATCCTCTAATTGTGCATGTCCTCAGGAGCCAGACACATGGAGCATTTCTCCTTAGGGTGGCACTTACACAGACACCTTGTGCATCCCCGGGTCCCAGACTAAGCTTGTTGCTATGGAGATACACACCTTGCAGTTGTTTTTTTCTCTCCGCCTCTCCCAGATCTCATCACAGCAGAGCATCTGTCACTTCCTCACAACACAAACAAACCTCACATAGGCTACAGGACGCACAAAATGTAATAAACTGACAGGTCAAAATGAGTGAGCAGATGTTAACAGATAATATAGTTTTAAGTGAGGCAGCTTTATGTGCAGTTAACCAAGCAGCTGGCACAGGAAATGATGGGTAATGCTTTTCATGATAATTGCTATGTTAGGAACTATGTAATTTGAATGGCTATGGGGACACTGCATTTTGTGCTTTGTCAGCAAGAGCAGATGCAATAACCAAACACATCCTTCTTCATGTTTATACAGAGCAACAATTTAAAAAAAAAAAAAAACTGGATAACTATGTGAACTCAGTTGAATTATATATTATATTTCTAAATCATTAACCCCATAGCAAAGCCTTTTTGGTAATTCAGCAAAATAAATACTTAACCATTTAAAAGTCTGGGGGTCAGTACGATTTAAAAAAAAGAAAAAAGAAAATTAATACTATTATTATTTATACTAAAGACATTTATTATGTCTAAAAACGTACTATGTCTTTTGTTTCTTGTGCACCAAATCAGCAATTTAGAGTGATTTCTGAAGGATCAATGATGCTGAAAATTCAGCTTTACCATCAAAGGAATAAATTGCATTTTCAATTATATTAACAGAAAAAACTTTTACTTTATACTTTTTAATTGGAAATTGCCAGACACAAACGAAAAAACATTATTTATAACAAATTAAAGATATGTGTAGTATTAATGCAGATTCACATTATGCAGCATCAGTTCAAATCAAAAGACTCAAAATAATAATAAATTAGAAGTATGACTAACAATCGTAAAATATTCTATATGAGCAAACCAAATTTTCTGCTAAGGTGTCAGGCCCTGTTTACAGTACACCTGGCATTAAGATGCATTTTGGTCGATCGGCTCACAAGTAGACGAGGGAGACAAATTCATGTTTACACTTGGTGTTTTATATGTCTCTTTTGTCCACTTTCAACCACTTCTTGTCATGATTTCTTTGAAGAGAGGGTCTATGGGCGGGTACATGTATGGGTTCGAATGGATAAAATAAGCTTTTTAAAAAAAAATATTATTTTTTTTTTCCATTTTACATATGAACATGCCCAGAGACAACGGAAAAGCTGCAAGACCATGGCAAAAGCGATGAGTGCCTGTTAGAAATCAGGAATGGTGAGATAACATTGTGCTTGGTGCGTTTTTCATCTTCTAACCAAACTTGGGTCTCCAGCCGACAAAGTTTAAATCCCATCTTGCTTTCACGCTTCTCATAATGTTTACGCATTAGGTCAGTAGGTAGTCTCTTGTGTCTGTTCGAACACATTCAACGTCATGAGCGTCTACACTATGAAAGCAATCTGGTCGAATGCGTTTTTGACTACATCTGGAAGTGGTCGAAAGTGGACAAGCGCGAAACGTTTTAGACCCTGTTTATACCTGTATTTAGTGTCGACCACTTGTGATCAGATTGCATCTTAATACCAGGTGTAAACAGGGCCTCAGATATACCAAAGTATAAATGTAACAATCTCAGCATCAAGCATCATAAAGGCCCCGATATACTTCAAATGAAATCAAAGAACAAACTGATGTGACATTTCGAACAAAATCAGGCCAAAACAAAGTTTGTTTTGTGTTCTTTTTGGAAGTTTGAAACAACTTGCCAAAGCGAACTTTCAGGAAAAGTTGCAAAACACCTTCGTACCACCACTGGTCCGTGACGATAACGTAATAGGAAGTGAGCGCCGAGGCTCCGCCTTCATTTGCGTGGAACTGTTCTCTGACTCATTTCTGTAGAGTTTGTTGAGGTAAGAGCTCCGCGGGTGAAAACATGAACACAATGGATAGCCGCTTTATAGTACAAAAAGAAGTTGTGCTTCTGATGAAATGAGGCACCTACAGTTTTTCATGTTTGATACTGTAAAGCTGCTTGCTTTTAAGCAATCTATTGAATAAAGTGCTATATAAATAAAAGTGACGTGACTGGAGGGCTAATTTGCAGAGCTCGTGCTAATGCTTTCTATAAAAATGCTAGCAGTTCTCATTTTTGTTGTGCTTATTTTATTACTGAGAGAAACCGTTGCTCTCAGCGATGTGGGTGGCGTCAGATGTTCGATTACAGTATATCGCTGGTCGTGCATTTTGAACTTCGTTTTACCTCTAAACGAAGAACAAAAAAGAACTTTGTTTGAAGTATATCGGGGTCTTACAAATGGCTTGAGATCTGTGTGTGTGCTTTGTCAGCGTTGACTAGTAATCTTTTGTTTTTACAGTATCAAACTCTAGATGTCAAAAAAACAGCCAGCTTGTGGTCAGTGAGTTCAATACCCTGCAGCAGTGAGATTAGCTCTAATACGATCTACACAACCGAGAGTGACGTGTGACCCCACCCTGCCAATGGACATGTTTCAGAGGCTTCACACATAAGATCATTAATCAGTGAAAGACATTGCAGGGAAATGATAATGCTCGCCTATCATGCTAATCTCATCGTCTTCCATGTTTAACCTTGCACGAACAAGAAGAGTCTGGAGATCTTAATTAGCAGCGTTTAAATATGTAGCTGTATTTAAGGCCTGAGGTTTCTCATGGAGAGATGAAAAGACGTGCATGAGGAGGAGAAGGAGACTGGGAGCTGCTCTACATGAAAGCTGGAGCGTATGGGGACGTGCCTCATGGGATGAGCACAGAGCAGAGAAGAATCCTTCCCATAATCACCCTCAATTAACAGCACTTCATATGAACACCCTCTCTGGCACATACAAAGAGTAATAACATGATAGGATCGTCATAACACTGACACTGTACAAAATGCATTAATATTGTCCGTTTCTTAATTAATTACACAATATAATGATTCATTTCCAAAATGATGTGTTTCAATAACAATAAGGTTAAATTTTTTTAGTTATGCAACTTTATGTTTTCCAGCATGATAGCAGATGTTCAAAATGTTGTAGTCGTTCCAGTTAAAAGTGGCAGTATAACGTAACAATGTCAAATATCACTCTGTATTACACATCAGCAAACTGAATCAATACTCAAAGGGACTTTCCAACAGTAGCCTTCATTTCTCTAAAGAAACGCTGGAAAGTCCAAATCATTTTAGTGAAATGGTTAATTCAGATGGTTAATTTTAATGAATTGGTTCACAAAAAGATTGACTAACTCATTTGAGTCATCACACTGGACAGGAACTTCTGGAAGGAGAATTTTAATATTTATTTAAAGGTGAATTGAATTTATCTTGGCATAGTTAAATAACAAGAGTTCAGTACATGGAAATGACACACAGTGAGTCTCAAACACTATTGTTTCCTCCTTCTTATATAAATCTCATTTGTTTAAAAGACCTCAGACGAAGAGGCGAATCTCAACATAACACCGACTGTTACGTAACAGTCGGGATCATTAATATGTACGCCCCAATATTTGCATATGCCAGCTCATGTTCAAGCGTTAGACAAGGGCAGGATGTCTGGATGTGCACAGCTGAATCATCAGACTAGGTAAGCAAGCAAGGAAAACAGCGAAAAATGGCAGATGGAGCAATAATAACTGACATGATTCATGATATTTTTAATGATATTTGTAAATTGTCTTTCTGAATGTTTCGTTAGCATGTTGCTAATGTACTGTTAAATGTGGTTAAAGTTACCATCGTTTCTACTGTATTCACGGAGACAAGACTGTCGTTATTTTTTTATAAATCTCTCCAACAGTGTGTAATGTTAGCTTTAGCCACGGAGCACTATCAAACTCATTCAGAATCAAATGTAAACATCCAAATAAATACCATACTTACGCGATTAGACATGTTGCATGACGAACACTTTGTAAAGATCCATTTTGAGGGTTATATTAGCTGTGTGAACTTTGTTTATGCTGTTAAAGGCAAACGCGAGCTCCGGGGGCGGAGAGCGCGAGCATTTAAAGGTCCCGTTCTTCGTGATCCCATGTTTCAAACTTTAGTTAGTGTGTAATGTTGTTGTTAGAGTATAAATAAAATCTGTAAAATTTTAAAGCTCAAAGTTCAATGCCAAGCGAGATATTTTATTTAACAGAAGTCGCCTACATCGAACGGCCAGTTTGGACTACATCCCTCTACTTCCTTCTTTAATGACGTCACTAAAACAGTTTTTTGACTAACCTCCGCCCACAGGAATACACAAGAGTTGCGTTTGTAGAGTGTGTTTGTCGCCATGTCGTCGAAACGCTGTTATTTTCATCCCGCAGTCCAATCACCGGGTCTGACTCCGGCTCAAATTGATAGGGTAAAATTAAAGATATGTTTACAATAACACTGAGCGCATGCATCTCCACGTTATGGTAAGAGGCGTGACTTTTCCGGGCACGGTGCGCTCAGAGCTGTCGAATCACAACACAGGAACCGCTGGCACAATCAGAACTCGTTACGTATTTCTGAAGGAGGGACTTCATAGAACAAGGAAGTCATCAGCCCGTTTTTATGACAGTGGAAACAGCGGTATACAGATAAGTAAATTATGTGAAAAATACTGTGTTTTTTTTACACGCGAAACATGAACACATGTTATATTGCACACTATAAACACAATCAAAGCTTCAAAAAACCACGAAAAACAGGACCTTTAAAGGGGCCGCAGCCTAAATCGGCGCATTTCTAATGATGCCCCAAAATAGGCAGTTAAAAAAATGAATAAAAAAAAAAAAATCTATGGGGTATTTTGAGCTGAAACTTCACAGACACATTCAGGGGACACCTTAGACTTATATTACATCTTTTAAAAAGACGTTCTACGGCACCTTTAAATACTGCCGTTTAAAAATATACCCTACAGCTCAAATAAGTGGGAAAAGATTTAACAAATACCTTTATTCTGCAAGCATGCATTAAACTGATCAAAAGTGACAGTTAACATTTATAATGTTACAAAAAATATTTCAAATAAATGCCATTCCTTTGAACATTCTATTCACCAAATCAGCATATTAGGATGATTTTTGAAGGATCATGTGACACTGGAATAATGAATGCTCCGTGTTGCAACACAGGAATTAATTACATTTTAAATATTTATTCAAATAGAAATATTGCATTAATATTTCACAATATTACCGTTTTTACTGTATTTTTTGATCAATTAAATAAAAATTAAAAAAAAAAAAACTTACCAACCCCAAACTTTTGAATGGTAGTGCATCTTTATTTTATTTGTATATTCTTTTGCAGTTTCTTTTATTGTATTAGCTGTATTTAAGTTCCTCATTGCTTTTGTGGCAGAATTTCTGCTCTTTTGATTTCCTCTAATAGTTAAAAAAATTAAATAGTATTTCCCTCTTAAACAGCTTAAATGTAGTTAGCTAAAAACAAAAAGCCGTTAAAAGCTTGTAGTGCAGCTAGCTACTTCATAAAGACGTAGACTATAGTTTAAACACTTTAAATTATGGTTAGCTTAGTCTCAAAGTAACTTTCCCAACATTGCGTCATAGCAATGAGGCCACAAATTTCACTGGGGAATCTGCTATCTCTGGACTGAGGCCACTTCTTAAACTAAAGCAATTTGCACAAGCCTCTAATCTGGGATGAAGCACCGCTAACTACTAAACACAGAGGAACCACACAGTAACCTGCCGTGTCTGACACCCTAGGCTGGAATTAGTCCAGGCCGGGTCTTATGAGCAGGAGCTTTATGATCAAAGGAACATGCGTGAAGACGAGCAGGTACAGCCTGCGGAGCAGATTCCAGAGATTGGCTCACCTGACTTGCGCTACCAGTACCCATCTGCCAGCGTTCTTTCGCTCCACGTTCTACCAAACTGTTTGACATTCAGGCAGGACCGTTATGAAGACAGACAGCTCTATTACAAGCCATTATGTGCTTCTCCCACCATCCCTTTATTCTACTATTACTACTATGGTGGTTCTTTTACTCAGAAAGTGATGGACCACACTTCAAAACACACACTCAAGCACAGCACATTTATAAAGGAGTCATTTTTAAAGGGAGATTGAGCTAGTGTGAATACACACACACACACACACACACACACACACACACACGGCAGGCAAAAAGACAAGATGGCGGTAGGCTGCACTGCCTGAGGGAGGCTATAAATACTGACCCAGTCAGAGAACGCTTCTGTCTCTCCACACACACACCACCACCTTCAGCGGTTCAAACACACACTTGCTTCGACCACCAAAGCCTTTTCAACCATGCGAGAAATTCAACAGCAGCAGCCTGTCTCAAACAGTGTCCTAACCAGGCACAACACGATAAAACAACAGCAACATGCGAAAAAATTTTTTCTTCTGTGTTGACCAGTGTGCGACAAGCCACACAGCATTTTGTCGAATGCTTGCTTTCCATTTCGGTGTTGTTGCACTGGGTAGCCCCACCCATAGTGAAATCTCATTGGTCTAAAATCAAGTAAAGTACTTTTTGCACAGTGCTGGATTCATTTACTCATCCACCAGCCACAACTTCGATCCTGACAAGACGTGAACATGAAGAAAATTATTTTGATGAAAAATCAAACAAAACGTACATTTGTCAGATTGGCCATTTGTTTAGTGGCTCTTTGTTACCCTCCTTGTAGTAAGTGTTAAGTCTGCAACCTTTGGTACTGTCCTTTTAAGGTAGCCATTTATAACCAGGCTGGTTTAGAGCATGTCCATCAAATGCAGATGTGTTTTTAGCCATTAAGATGTTTTCGTTATTCAACCCTCTATGGCACAAATTGCCATTGGCTAGTACATTTTTTTTTTAGTCACTTTTGATACAAAAAGAGCATTTGTAAAAATTCAGGAAATTGCGCTATCCATTTTCACACACAAATACATGCAACAAAGCTTACAAGAAAGCCTCAAAGGCAAGAAAGCAGGCCGGCATCAGCATATCGAAGTGGATTTGCATCACCATTTGTGGGATGTTTTAAAAATAGTTACCAATGAAAAATTGCACCAATTGAACCACAGTGTGTTTGGTTCTCTATGCAAATCAAAGGGGATTCTTTTGAGCAGAGCAAGTGTTAAAAACATATCCTGTAGTTTTTGGTATGGTAGTTAGGGGCAGTTCTTGAGGGGTCTGTTACCTACATCAGGCTGAATAGCTCACGCAGGTTGTTTGTCAGTTATCACCTGCTCTACTTTAAGGACCTGCTCATTACAGCGCCTTCCAATGCCATATTTGCCAAGTTAGGCCATTGTTAATTACTACTAATGACTCAGTCTGGCTGTTCGTCCTTGAGTTCTTCTGTTTGTAAGGGAGGATTTTGATCCCCTGAGACCTTGGCATCCGCTGTATGAGCACTGAGAGTACAAGCTGCTGCTCCATGAGTCCTTACCCAGACAGCCTATCTGAGAGGGCAGCCGCAACCCACTGTGTGCATGCAGGGCAGCGAGCAGAAGGATGACTCATGGCCTAATGAAGCATAGTTTTTTGGATGTTTTTTCTTACTCTGAACTTGCTTTTTAGAAATGTACTTTGTTGTTACTAAAACGTCTCTTGGCAGTAACACAGGCACCAAATCAAGAGTCCCTTTTCCCCCCGACAGGGTGCTGGTACTATAGCTAGTATCCCATCTGAAACTAATAAAATAATACTGTATGAACCATTTACATTAAATATGGTCTGAAAAAAAAATCTACAGAGGTTTAGAAATTTCAAATTTGAGTCTGGAAAAGTATGGAAATTTGGAAATGGAAAATGTATCTAATATTCTCCTTTAAATTCTGTCAAATTTGTTTATTTGAACCTCACCTTCATGTAGTTTGTGGTTTGCTTTGACCTCATTGCCTGGCTTCCAATAGAAAGAGTTTGTGAATATGTTTGTTGTCTTGTGCATTCAGATCATGAAAAATGTGCCGAGCGTGTTGAAGTCCTGTAAAACGTGTGCCGTGCCAACTTTTGTCACCGTCAAAGTCTCTTCTTTGTAATAGCAGACACAATATGAATTTCATAAAGAAACTCTTCCAACTCAGTATCTCTCTGAGGAGCAGCAGGCTCTCAAAAGAATCCCTGTTGATTTGCATAGAGATCCAAACACACTGTGGTTCAATTGGTGCACTTTTTCATTGGTAACTTTTATTTTATAACATCCCACAAATGGTGATGCAATCCCACATCGATATGCTGATGCGGCCTGCTTTCTTTTCTCTGAGTCTTTCTTGTAAGCATTGTTACACGTATTGAGTGTGAGAATGTATAGCACAATTTACTGAATTTTTACAAAAATATCTTTTTGTATCAAAAGTGACTTAAATTTTACTAGCCAATGGCAAATCTTTTGCCAAGATGTGCATAGAGGGTTGAATAACAATAACTATTTTAACATCCACACCAACAGACGATAATTGTGTGCTGCGGTTACATCATCTGTCCCTTTAAATGCTCACGCTCTTTAGAATCAGGTGGATTCTGATTGGCTGTTAATGTTTTTATAATTCATCTGCTTAAAAAAAGAATCATTCTGAAAGTGATTCTAACAATATTGTTCCTCTGTGTCATTATCGTTATTAAAACTTCAAAGTTGCAGTTACTGTGAAAAGGGCGTTAAGTTGAGCAGGGCTGTCTGAACTACAGTTTCTGATAGATGCTTTCCTCATGTTTAGGAGCAAGACAATCTGAAATCAATGACACTACAATAAAATACAGCAGCAGTCTCAGTAAAATACTGAAAAGAATAATTGACAAAATGATATTTATTTGGCAACTCTCAATAACTACAGCATTTATTTTTAACAGTATATGAGCTCCTTGAGAATAGGACCCTTGACCTAGGTGTTTCTCTAGTTGAGGTACAATTCGTAGAAAATATGATTCTAATGGTCCAACCAAAAGTAAATATTTTTTATGGATATTACTCTACGGAAAAAGTATAATATACACTGTTGTATCTTTCAAGATTTGATGACCCGAACAGTGCAAAATACAGCAACTAGTCCTTCCTTTAGAAACTGAACGGGACCCACTCAAATCACACTGGTGTGCTGCACAGGTCCTGAAAAGTGAAGCCAAAGAATTTTGATCGCCCCCCTGGTGGCTGGCTGCAGTATAGGTCATAGACCCCACCCTCTCTATGTAATCGAATAGGACACGACTCACACGAGCCAAACGAAGAAAAAAATAATAATCCAATTACACATCAAATAACTTTTTTCCAAAGATGGTTTCTGTCATTTTAGGTAGTTGCTATAAAAACAGGGTGTAACGTCATGATTGACAGCTGTGCTTGCGATTGAGTCTGCTAAGTGGGAGTATGGGCGGGACCTTGACAGTGGATTCACCTAAGGATCACTACTGAGCAGACTCAGGCTCTAAATAACATAACTGGCAACAACCGTTTTTGTGATATTCAGGCGTAATTTTTCTACAGTGGAAGGAAGTGGAGACCATCTTTTATATATATATATATATATAAAATATAGCCAACTACCTCACAATACGATACACATGTAATGATTCAATACATTGCAATGCATCTCAATATCATTATTGAATTTAAACCAAAACTGACCTGTGAAGCAGACTCAGAGTTTATGCATAATTAAACAAAAAAATTTGATACCAGGATCAAAATAATTCATGCAATATCATGGGGAAAAGTATATGATTGTATTGGCACAGTCTAACTGGAACTACTGATTGCAATTACTGCTAACAATTTTATATGCAATATGCATACACAGTTAAATGGGTCATAGACGTTCTTTCTGGGGTTGACACTATGTTAAGGGCAACTGGGAGCAAAGAATACAGTAAGTGATCAAGACAGAAAGTACCTGTGGCTGAAGTGGAAAAAAGTGCCTGTATCGAAACAAGAGCAAAAACAACTGAGGAATCTGGTTTAGCACATTAACAATCAGCAGCAAATCTGATTAGTCAGTGAGGTTTGTGTCTATGTGTGAACATATGGAAATGAAGTTTAAGAGAATGAGTTAGAAAGTGAAAGGGAAAAAAAGAGATTTGGAGGAAAAAAGGAGAGGTGAAAGGGGGGATGGTTGTTTTTTCAGTTGCCTCAAAATCTTCTGAGGCCTTTGAGCTTCTCTGCGGCCAAAACCAAAAGACTTGAGCTGACAGGAAACTTAAGCAGGTTCTCACTCTTTCTTTCACACAGTTCTACTGCTCTCTTCCTCCATTGACACAGACAGACACCCACAGCGTTTTCCAACTTTTTTTTCTGTTCTTCTTTTTTCTCTCTCTCTCTCTCCCTTCATTCCACAAAAACACTGTCGGTTTGGCAAAAGCGCTTCCATGTGAATCTCTCCAGGTTGTGTGTGTGTGTGTGTGTGTGTGTGTGTATGCCCCTCCTGGGCCTCTCTTGAAAAGAGAAAGATGGCCTTGCGGCCGTCACTGCTCACCTAGTACCAGAGCACTGCGCTGCTTCCTCCAGAAGTCTCTTTAGAGATTCATGCCTTAGAGCTCACCTTCACCTTCCTCTAATGATACAAATGATCTTTAGGTTACATCATGCTAAATTTAAAATGTCCTTTCAGCAATCACAGGATATCGCATATTCAATATACTTGTTACTAGGGCACGGAAAGCTCAAATAATTTTAAGCGAATTTTTGGTTATAAGTCAGGTCAACTCATTTTTTTCTTTTTATTTAACTAATATTTATAGTGGAAGGGCTTTAAAGGGGACATAACTTTTCAGAGAGCATTTTAGCACGCTAAAAGACTAACAGAAGTTGTGTTGAGCCATCAAATTTCAGATTCCAAGACAATAATTGTCAGTCTTCAAATCGCTTGCTCTTACGTTTATGCGTAGGTCTCTGTTTTTATGATGACTGACGATTTTGTGCACTAAAGGTTACATCATTTAATCATTTTGGTTGATGAATACCTGTAAATTACTCCACTGAAGAACTGCATCTAGCATCTAAACATTGTTAAAAACACATCTGGCATTTGATGGACACCCTAAACCATTCTAGTTATAAATGGCTACCTTAAAGGGACAGTATGTTGGTAACCAAACAGTTTAAGACCATTTACTTCCACTGTATGGACAGAAAAAACACCAAGACATTTTTTTTTTTTTTTTTTAAATAATTCTTTTATGTTCCACAGAAGAAAGTTTGGCATACAGTTTTGGAACAACTCCATAAGTAACTAAATGATGACCGAATTTTCATTTTTGTGTGAACTATCCCTTTAAGACCAACTAGTTGTTCAAACAACACACTAAACTGTGTATTTTTGCAACATCCTTATCATTAACATACAACTTCAACAAAACCTGAATTACAAGGAACATCAAACAGATGTATCTATGATTGCATCACATTTGTTGGACTATAAAAGATCCGTCACACAGACAGTATCTTGGGTAAAGCATTTAAGGCTTAAGCACAAAAAGGTCAACACTGATCCAAGAGGGTTAAGCTACACCATCACCTTCAACAAACCCTTTTCCAAAAAACAAGCACTATGGTCCACCTTACTTTACACCGAAGCAATCTAACACACATGTCGAGCCACCCAGAAACAGGTCAGCCAAATTCAAGAAGATCTAAGAGGCGGAAGGAACAGACATATCCTTATCAGCAGCAGATAATGTGTGTCCTTAGGTACCATGGCTCAAGAGGGGATAAAGAAAGATGTGAAACAAAGCAAAACCAGATTAGATCTAATTAGCAAAGCTCCACGAATGCCCCTAGTGCATTCCGATTAAAGAAACAAGAGATCCTCAACATTGACTCACGCAGTGATACAGAGATTCAGGGGATGAAAGTGTGAAAGAAAGAGCTTTGCGACTCAATTCTCCAGAATATTTTGCAATGGAAGTTCCTTGTGTGCACTAAACCAGCACTCCCTCCTGCGTTAAGTCTGATGTTTGAGAGTTACAGCATTAGCAGATGCTCTAATGAGATTTATGACTGTCTGTCCCTCACATGACATAAGCCCCTCTCCCATCTGCCCCATGACAACCCTCAAAAAGCCTTTTCTGTCGTCTAAAATTTACTGCCTCATACCTCACCCCTCTCAATGAAGGCGGCGTGACCTATGGGGCGAGGAGACCAGAACCAAACACGTCAGCACATACCTTCCTCTCCTGCTCCCACTGTCTCCCTTTCAGTGCTGTCACTCTCACTTCTCCTGTCATTCTAAGATCTGCTGCTTAACACTGATTTAAACAGGACCTACTAGCAACCAGACTAACACAGAACAGATTCTTTTAAATTGTGTTTCTTCAACTACAAGCACTTTTTTGTCTAGTTTTTTTTTTTTTTATTGTTAGGCTTTTCTCTATATCTCCATTTAAGTTGCTACTTTGCAAACACCATTTATGTACTATACAGATTCTAATCGTTTCACACTTGTCCCAGTCACAGATGCTTAATTTAAAAATATGAAAATTCATAATTTTATTACATTTTTACAACTATGATAATCTACAAATAACGCAAAATAAATAAACATTTTAATATTTACTGTGTGAAAATTATGCCAATCTTTACACAAACTACAAAAGTCCTTCAGTTGTCATGTACATAAAAAAAAAAAAAAAAAACTAAAATCAATAATAAAAAGTTTTAAAATGAAAATGTAAAAAATGTAATTTAATTATGTGTATTTAGGACCAATCAAATGTTAGCTATGAAATTAGTCTTAGCAAGACAAAAAAAGTCAGTCTTTCTAAATTGAGATTTTCATTTAAAATATTTTAAATGCCATTTCCACCAAAAGTGACCATAGTTGAAGAAATGCTTCTTAAAATTGTTTCATGCCACCGGTTTACAATCTTGCCAGATTTACATGATAAAAAAAAAAACTGCAAACAATGTATGTAAAATGTTTGTGAATAATTCCTTAGACATTACATTAAGAGATATAATCCTGATCATATTTTTGAGCCACTCAATAACATTCAAATTTCAATCGTTTAAAAAAAGCAAACATCTGAATCTCTCGGAAGTTACCAGTCATGGTTGATTTGTCTTTACCAACTGTTGCGCCGTCTTGTGCCAGTCATTCAATTTACCCACATGAATCTGATCAAATGTACTGAGTCCCACATGAAACCTCTGTTATAGTGGATGGTATTGTGTTTGTGTTGATTCTGACAATAGCACTTAAAACTTTCTGCATCATATGCAACTTAAGTTGCCACTCTAGAGGTGTTTGATGATATATATGTGGTATGAACATATCTGTATGGAGAAGATACTTAAAAAAAAGTAACACTTTTTAACTTCTTGGTTTAGTGCAGCACTGCAAAGGGAATCATAACTGACCTTTGGTTTTCTGTTCAGCAGCCTGTAAAGGAAGAACAAAGGTAGACTGAGAGATGAACACTTTCACAGGTCTAGTGTACAAAAGCTTTATAACAAAGAATGTGTCACAAAAAAAAAAAAAAACAGTAAAAATGACAAGTGGACCATAAATCTTGGAACACATAAGATGTTCAGTATTTTGCCTAAATAGAGATCAAGCTGGATGTTCTAAATCAATCCAAAGAGCTGTGTAACATCAGTGAATGTTACGTTAGTATACACAAGACGGGAACTCCATGATGATGTCTAAGAAGTGAGCACCATAATATCTATCTGTGTTTGAACAGAGTTTCACAGGCAGACATTAAACAGGTTGTCAAGTCTTCAGTTTGGTACCCGTGTTTCACGTTGGTAAAGATGTCTCAGAAGCTTATGACGGACTCGGTAAGGTCCGTTAAGCAGCTTTTATAAGGAGGACGCAAGCAAAAGATTCTACGTGAAAGCTTGTAGGTCATAGGAAAGAAGCCCTCACCTTTTTCTGAGCAGCTTCCTTCTTTTTCTTTTCCTCTTGCTTTTTCTTTTTCTTTTCTTCCATCAAATGGTTCTCCTCTTGTGTGACGTGTTTTGTCCCAAGGCTGTGAAAAAGATCAGTTGTGAGTTACTTTGGTCCCAATCTTTAAAACAAATAATATGTTGTATTTAAAACTCTAATAGATCATTTTAAGACAAAAAATATGTTTAAATATGATTTTTTTTTTCTAATTGGAATATGACCTAAAATCTAAAAGAACCTAAGTATGCATATTTTTTTTACTTTATACAGCAGCTGATAAAAAAAAAAAGAGAACAAAAAAAAAAACTAAAACTAAAAAAGACAGAACAAACTTTATATTCTATGTTTGTTGATGAAAAGAAGGGAACCCACTAGGGGTGTAACGATATATCGCAGTACGATATTTCGCGATGCAAAAATGTTACGATATGTATCATAGAGTGATGTCGATACTTTTACGATATGACGGCAGTCTAATCTTATTGGTTGAGCTACCGACGTGACCTAATCTGCAACATGGAGGTGGCAGTGAGAGAAGCCGGGTTGTCGCTGCATATTAAGGGTGTGTCTCAATCAGCTCTCTAGTTCAGTAAGTGTTTAAACTTTTAAAGGTTTAAACGTTTCTCGCGTCCAGTCTCTTGCTTGGTCGCGTGAGAAAAGTCGTGGCTTTCTTTCACCACAGTGCCACAGCAACAGCTGTGCTCACAGAAAAGCAAAAGATGCTTGCGATGCTTTGCTTTAAGAAGTTGGGGGCCTTCACATATTGCATCTTTCCCGCGTGCAAGTCAGTTATTTCAAATGAAGCCACGCGGCAGTCGCGCTCATAATGGAAGCAACGCGGTCGCGACGGGCATGCGGTGCGTTTTCCAGGCGAATCGAGATGAAAAATGATCAACTGTTCATAATGCCGCAGGTCATGTGACATGAACCAACCGATCAGCTTCGGCCTTTCCGTAACAAAACATCAAAACCTCAGCCGAACAGCTGATCATAGCTGGACAGGGTGGTTTTTATATCTTATCTCGATAAATATATATAGTAGTAAAGGTAATGCAAGGGCTAGAAATCAATTTATCCTTTGCTGAAACTTCCTGATCCTCTTGGCAAGCGCAGTTCATGGTTGCATAGCAACAACAGACGCCACGGGAGCGCAAGCGCTTTAGAAAGGAGAAGCGGTGCTGCCGCGCCTTCCATGCGTTTTAGACGTGATATGAGAACGGTCCCTTAGGATTCTTAATTCTAAGTTCATGTTAAATTTAACTTTTTTCAGTGACAGACAGCCCTATTCAGCTGTTAATTTGAATACAGAAGGTTTTTATTAAACCTGAAATGTGATCTTGTATGTACAACAAGGAAAAGTATTGAAATTTGTTAATGTTTTTAAAATAAATGAAACTGAAATTCAAATAATATTTTGTTCAAAATATCGTGATACGTATCGTATCGTGAACTCTGTATCGAGATACGTACCGTATCGTGACCTGAGCGTATCGTTACACCCCTAGAACCCACAAATGTAATCAACTTAGTGTGGCTTTTCACAGTAGGCTAAAACAAAGTCTGGTTTACCATCGATAATAAGACTGAGCCACAAAAGCTACAACACTTCAACAAAAGACATGCTCTCCTTTAGTACTGAGAAAAACACCAACAGCCCAAAACAGAAAAAGTTCTCTCACCAGCACATTCATTAGATAATACAGACCAACCTGACTGAAGACAAAAACAAGAGCAGAAATCAACTGATTCAAACTGGACTTGAAAAAAAAAAAAATGAAAGCATCAAGTTCTAGTTTTAAAAAAAAAACAAAAAACATCTGTGAACCAAGTTCACTGTCCTACAGTGTTTTTTCTATTTTACCACAGTAAAGAATGTGAATATGATAGGCCTAAAAGCAAACCAAAGGAAGAAACGTTTATAATCCCCTGAGTGAGTGAAGATTTGAAAAAGAAAGAGATTTCATGTTCAGTGAATAACTAATGGAATATTGTTAAATCCTCTGATAATCGGGTGACCAGATCACGATTCGCAAAACCGAATACAAAGCTGAAAAAAATAAAATTTATGGACTCATTGATGTAGAAGCACCTAACCCTGGTTGCAAGCCTAAACTTGAAATACAGTAAACTTGTCCCTCAAATCTGATTGGTTGATTGGAATGTTGTTCCAGGATCAACAAAAATGTTGAAATCACATTCACACACACACACACACACACACACACACACACACACACACACACACACACACAGAGCCGCACAGAGCCGCGCAGACGCACGTGAACACCAGCAGGCTATTCTCTTCCACGTCTATTTGTGCCTGAACGAACACATACATGCAGAAAAATAGGTCAAATGCATGTAAAAGATCAACTATCCTCATAAACACCACTGATTATGGCTTAGGTGAAAAAAAACAACATCTGTGAACCAAGTTCAGTGGTATAAGAGCTGGTCTGAATCTTTGTGCTTATGTTAACAATAGTCAGAAAGGAATGTCAACAAGAAATTCACAGGAAAAAAGGATGTACTTGGGATTCAGAGGAACATTTCTTTTAGGAATAAAAACATTGACTTTGAACTTTGTTCATTTTATACCACCTGTTTTCAGTAGACTCTGCCTGAGTGAATGAATCCGAGATAAACAAATGTGACATGAACCAGATGCACAAAACCAAGACTGATGGAAGCATATGAATGCTCTTCTCTAATAATCACTAAATAATTACTTTAAACTAGAGATGCACGATATATTGGTGCCACACCGGTGGTCGCCAGATACTGACTGATACATACAGTTCAAACTAATTTTTGGAAATATTTTTGAAAGAAGTCTCATGTTCACCGAGGCTGGATTTATTTGCTCAAAATACAGAGCAATATTGTGAAATATTATTACAATTTAAAATTACAGATTTCTATTTTAATATGTGACCTGATCCAGCAAAATGAGTCACAGTGACCCAAATTTCAAAATTGAGATTTTGGTATCAATGGAAAGATGAGACAATAAGCTTTAAAATGATATCCTAGTCAAAGTCATACCTTGAATAGTTTTAAAGATATACCCATTTGAATTATGGTCGTCTGCCCTCTTTTTCAAATTGAAAACCTGAGAAAAACGCTTTTAAAGTTTTTTGCCCGTTTTTTTTTTTTTTGGTGATATCTTTCAAAATCCATTGCATTAAAAGGGATAAACTATTTATTTTACAGCTTAATATGACCAAAGACATTTTTATATATATAAATGCTAAACCAGGCTGAAGCTCAAATTATTTGAAAGTATTTATTTGAATTAACACTTTAAGACCTGAAGGCTTTTTTAGTTATTTTTTTTTTTGTTTTTTTTTTTTTTTTCCTGAGCGACACACACAAAAGTAAAGACTCATAACTCCAAAACTCTAGCAAGGAGAGTCAAAAGGTAGGTATCATTTGATAGAAAACATTTTAAATTTTAAGAAAATATAAATTACATTACATTTGGAAATTGTCTTGCTGAGAAACAGCTGATAAAAGACACAAATATATATACTTTTTTTAAAATAATTTTTCTTTTTTTTATTTGACATGGAATAACTCAGGAACACAATAAGATCGCTAAAAAATTCTTTTTTTGGTGATGCTCTCCTATATGTGTGCTGCATCTGGTTCAAATTTCTTGGTGATAGCATAAAGAATAGTTTGAAAAACTGTTGTTCATTTTTTCCGCAGCCAGGTGGCGCCAACGGGCGGTAAACTCCGGTTTAGAGGTGCTTCTCAGCACTCCTTAGGAGTTAAAAAGATGAGATTCTAAGCTTTAAAATGATATCTATTATGTGTTATTCCACGTTGGAAAACAAACATGGATGGGTCCGGGAACATTGGATACACACTGCATCCCGGAGAGATGAGAGACATGTTTTTAGCCAAGTATGTTAAATAATTTCGTGAGTAATATCTTGTGATCAACGCAATATATTATATTGATTTTGGATTCGTTTTAATCTTGAGAGTCTGCTTTAAATATTGATGTGCCATTTTTATGATCTGTGCATTTTTCATGAAGTTATGAGCATGTGAAATATACATACTTGTATTCAGTTAGCTGCTGTGCTATTTTTGTTGTAAACGCATATTACTCAGACTCATCAGAGGGTGAAAACAACACAACAGAAGCATGTTGGAGGCTTGATATGAAAGTTTAAAGTCTTTGGTTTTGTATGCAAAAAGAATTTTTGTGCTACCTATATGGATTCAATTTTTATTGGCTTTTAAAGAGAGACACGCAAATGGGAGTTTTATTTTATAAGGCGCGCTAGTCTGACAGGAGGATGGCTGGACCGATCGCGTGCCTGTCAGTCGAAACGGGGCTTCCCATTGTTAAAAATCAGCATTTAGGTCAGTATGTTTACATTTCTAAGCTTTTTGATTGGTTCTATACAACGTGTAACACCATATTTGTAGAGCAGAGATAATGACGTTTCAGGGGATACTGGGAAATGCTCATAAGTGACGAGAGGAGTTGAGAAGTTCATTTCCAGCGAATTTAGTAAAACCATGTCAAATTTAATAGCCATTTAAATACCTTTACTCAATTATCTGGACTACGAAACTTTGGGAGATTATTTTTGAAAGTCTGTTCTTTGAAATTAGCTTAAAAAAAAAAAAAATAATTTTTTTTTCATTGTTTTTCCACATTATCGGCCCATATCTTAAAATAGAACGTTGCGACTTCCGACTCATTTCGCCAGATCGGGTCACATATATTTTAAAATGTAATTTATTCCTGTGATTAGGGTTGGGTATCATTTGAATTTTAAAAATTCAGATTCTTATCGATTCCTAATTTCAATTCCAGGTTTAAAAAAAAAAAAAAAAAAAAAAACTTAGATATCATTCACATTTATTCTAAGTCTTATTGCAAAACATTTCGTTGTAGCTGAATACCATGAACAAAAATCAACAGGCTAAAGAGCACTTACACAAAGAACTTTTGCCTTCAAGCATAATTAAAGACGAGTAAACACTCAGTATTCAGTAATTAAAAAAAGAAAAAATAAACAAATTAGAAACTGAACAAAGATACGACTGAAATAAACTAAGATTTTCAGGTATTCAGGTACTGATACTAATCAAATGTAAAATAACATTGCACTTTATAGATAAAATACACATTACAAATATAGTTACAAAAACAGCAACAGAATTTTCTGTCTTTTGTTGTTTGATTAACGTTATTATAGAGACGCCAACAGGAATATTATTGATGTCACTTTAAGAACTGCACTGATCCAATATACTGTTATGCGTTTTCATTTGTCAACTGTTTACATTCACTTAAGGGTGCGTTCACACTTGTCATGTTTGGTTTGATTAAAACGAACCCTGGTGCGATTGCTTGGTTAGTGTGGTTCATTTGAACATATGTGAACGCTGCCATCCGAACAAGCAGACCGAGACCGCTGAAAAGATGGATCTCGGTCCACTTCCAAACTAACTCTGGTGCGGTTCGAATGATATATGAACGCAACACGGACCAAAGACATGTAACCGAACCAAAAACAGGAAGACGAGACCCTAAAAAGGACAGAATCCTCACGCATGTCGGTTTTTCTTGTCATAGTCGTGAGTTTGCCCATCACAGGCATCGGACGCGTGTCTCCACGCAGCAGATCGTTTGTGTGTGTGACGGATGGATTCCCGCCGCTGTTTTGACTCCTTTACACATTTTATAAGCTCTTCACGAGTTTCCAGCTGGCCAAAATACTATCACATGCAGGCTACGCACCGCTACACACACACAACAAGCGCATTTATCTCAGCACACAGCATTGTTTTGGATGTTCGGTAAGTTCCGTCTCAAAATAGGCAATACGTCATAAAATCCGACCAATCACGTTATGAATGTATTCCTATGCCTTAAGGTTCGGTATCTTTTGGTTCGGTGATAAAATTGCCAATCTGAACGCTAATCGGACCAGGACTAAATGTTTTTTTTTCTTCTTTGGTCCGGACCAAATGAACCAAATGAACCGAACTACAAGTGTGAACGCACCCTAAGAGATAACCGACTGTGTTCCGACTGCATTTTGACATATTTGTGCGTGTATTAGTCTGTTCAAGTGCAAAAAGGCGTGGAAGAAAACTCGCACTTTTCACTACGAGAGGTGGCTTTCTGTGAGCGTTTTGGATGTGTGTTTAAAATCCCATTAAAATCACTTTTTTTGTGTGCGCAGCACAGAAAACAGCATGGGTCTTCTTGAGCTTGAATGGTTTAAAGTCATTAAAATGCACACAAAGGAATCGATAAGAGGAATCAAAATTTTAATTTTATAAAGTAGGCTTGCTGTGGTGGTTGGTGTTACCGGCATTGCATGGTGTTCAGTCGTACATGATTACATTACTTGCCCACCGTGGCACCGCCCCCACTGCCATTTTGCTATTTTATCTAAATAAAAACCATTTAGATCAGTTGGGCAAAGAAAACTACAATTATAAACTGCAAGTGTCTTACACAGAAGTCAGATTTCGCTTGTGATAAGAGTAGGTAAGGGTGACTGACAAGACGACTGCGGAGGATTCAAGCATTCATTTTGTTCAAAGAAAGGGAAAGATGTAAAAATCTAATGTTAAAGATCAAAGTGCAACAGATCCTGAGCGTCACTGACAAATATTTTCTTGTCGCTGTGTGAATGCAATAAATAAATAAACAGATTATTTAGTTCCTTTATAATAAATCCTGATAATTTAATAACACAAATCTAAAAAACATAATTTTTCAAACCGCACATTATAATTGTGTGTAGTGTTGTCACGGTAACAAAAGTAGCCGGTAACAATACCATTAAAATTTTACGGTTCTTGGTACCACAGGAAAATCTATTGTAACTATTTTACTACTTTATTTAACTAGCCTATTTTAAAAACAATAAATATGATGGTAATCATACATATAAATATTTGGAGCATGTGTGTGTATGTTTGTGTGAGTATATATACACCTCAAAGAAACACATTTTGAAATATAAAAAAATAAATAAACAAATGCTCAAACATCCATTTTGTAACAGATGTGCATATTTATTTGATCTATTCTGACAGTGAAGCGACACACTACAGCCTGTAAAACTATGAAATAAATATCAGCAAATAATGGTAACCTAAACAATAAGAAAGTTAAATTAAAGATTAAAAAAAGATAATCAGGTGACCAGATCGCGATTCGCAAAAAAGAATACAAAGTCGACAAAGCTTTATGGACTCGCGTACCTCTCTCACTTGGCATGAACCAAAATGTTTCCATGTTTCAACATGTTTTAGGTCCTGCCAGTTTAAACATTCAAGCGATTTTGAAATCATTTGAGTGCACGGAGACGTGAAACCGAACACACAGAGAGCCGCGCAGACGCACGTAAACACACAAAAGCACATTCATTCTCTTCCACGTCTATTTGTGCCTGAACAAACACATACACGCAGAAAAATAGTTAAAATGCATGTAAAAGATAGACTATCCTCATAAACACCACTGATTATGGCTTAGGTTAACGAAACAACCGAGAAAGAAAACCGGATGTGTAACAGTATTTTGGATCCGCGCCGCGCATTCGGTCTTAAAGTGACAGAAGCCCCTGCTGCTTTCTGTCATGAATGTTAATCAAACAAAAGACAAAGAAAAATCACTTTTGTAGCTTTAACACAGATTATTTAATTTATACAGTGAAGACTATGCAGTGTTATTTTACATTTGATTATTTAATTTCTGTACAAATCTTGTAATTTCTTCATTACTTTCTGTGTATTCACTCACCTACAAAATCATCCCAATGATTCTAGAATGATTTATTCTTTCGAAATAGAGCCATTCAAATCATCTGGTGAATTTTTTTCGTATCGCAATATATAATCGCAGAAAAACAAAATATCGCAAAGTCAGTTTTTTCCAATATCGTGCAGCCCTAGCTGGTATCGTCACATTTTAAAAATTTCAGTACCGACTTGGTACTGAAGTGCCGGTACTTTTGACAACACTAATTGTGTGATGCATAAATTCACTTGTAGCATTTGACCATTGGTTTAAGAGATTCATTTTTAATTATTTATTTAAATATAATAGTATAGAATTTGATACCGGCTATTTATTGGTTATCTGCTAAAACATGAAAACAATTATCAGTGTAAATGACTTAAATGTCTAATGACCTTTGCATCAGCATTACCTGTGTATGAGGTCATGGGAAAAATTAACAAGATAAACACATCCCACAACATAACTGCCTCCATTGTTGGTCTCTTCTGTATTTATAAGTGATGCGATCCAAGTCACAGTCAGTATGAAGCACTGTAGGAAATAGCGGTAGGTGGAGGAAGGAGGGGAAATGAGCAAGTTGAAGAGACGGTGGAGATGCGGCGAAAGGGGGGGGGGGGGGGACTAGACGCTCTCTGGGCACAGAGCCAAAAAATGCAGCGCTGCAAGACAAACAAGAGAGTCGAAAGCTCTCGGGAACCTGCTGGCTAGCAACAGCAGCCTACAGAAGAAGAAATCTGTAGCCTCTCCATCAGACACAATCAGGCATTAGAAACCCATAACTTCCAAGCCATTTGAGAAGACCAGACCTGACATTCCAGTAAACCCCTGGATAACACGAAAATCTCCTTTAGTCACCCAGCCACACTCAACAAATAACAGACAAAAGACAGGGTGAAAGAACCTTTGGAGTCCGATTTTATTTCCGCAGGCAACTATATAGCGGTGAAAGTGCAGTGTGAAATCCTGTTTTATGAATTCCAGACCATGTGTAGACACCTTTTTTAATTCAGCAGAAGGAAACTTCCTACCAGCCTGAATGCCAATGAAAAAACAGCAAAAGGTGATTTTTCATACGTTCAGTTGCAGGCGGGCAAACAGCCGCTAAAAATAGCTTTTTGGTGGATTGACTCGCAGTCATAGCAGTCCAGTGACTTTCATCTTCCTCCAAAGTCACTAATGAAAGCACTTTCACACAAGCTCTGCTGACAATTTATTGCCCTAATAGATCACACAAATGCCTTCCATAAAGACCCCTGTCATTATACTCAAATCACGTAGGTCTTTCAGCGATTGCACATTTGTCTCAATAAAATGCAAAACATCCAACAGTTCAGCACACTAATGGACTTAGCATAAGGGGAAACTCATGTAACGGGGGACTAAATTAAGAGTGATCAGTTCTGAGGTTATTAGTGATGCATCAAGGGGGAAAAAAAAAGTTGTCAAATGAATTTTAGTGACATTAGTACAAACCCTGTACTTAGCCATGGCCTTTCATTCTTCATTCTCTCAGTCTTCAGAGAGCTTTACACTGGACCTATGAAACCTTAAAGGGATAGTTCATCCAAAAATTTAAATTGTCATTATTACTTCACCCTCATGTCATTCCAAACATGTAACACAAAAAAAGATATTGTGAAGATTGTCTCAAGTGTTTTTGTCTATTCAATGAAAGTCAGTGGGGTCTAATGTTGTTTTGAATTTGTTCACAATATAAATGGGTGAAATATCTCTTTAAGGCTTAAAGAGACCAGACATGCCCACAAACTGTCCAATCTAATGCATCTAATGCATGATGCACACAATACTTTAAAAATTACTAGCTCTAAATTATAAGCTCTAATCAGACTGAAATCCTGAAAAAAAAAAAAAACCTATTACGGTTTGAACAAAAATATCAATCGCAGCAATTTTCAACACTGATAATAACAAGAAATAGGGCTGGGCGATATATCGCATGCGACTGTCACGCGCATTTCGTCAGTAAAGCCGGTTCCCTGATTACCGCTAAATCGCCATCACCTGCTTTCAAATGGAGCGGCATTTAATACACAGAGCCGTAGATCACTGACAAGCTGTGCAATATCGCGTTCATTATCGAAGGCGATTCATCTGCGATAATGAACGCGATATTGTGTAGCTTATCAGTGATCTACGGCTCTGTCTATTAAATGCCGCTCCTTTTTAAAGCAGGTGATGGCGCTTTAGCGGTAATCAGGGAACCGGCTTTACTGACGAAATGCGCGTGACAATCGCATGCGATATATCGCCCAGCCCTAATAAGAAATGTTTCTTGAGCCGCAAATCGGCATATTAGAATGATTTCTGAAGTATCATGTGACACTGAAGACAGTAGTAATTCAGCTTTAACATCACAGGAATTAATTACATTTTAAAAAAACATTAACATATCAAATAAATACTGCCTTGGTGAGCCTAAGAGACTTCTTTCAAAAACATAAAAAAATATAAAAGCACAAGATATTTAGAGTTTTAAGGCACTTAATAGCAAGCAAATTAGATATCTAGCTTTTTTTTCTGCCTGTGAAATAATCAATATTAACTACTTTTGAGGAAACAAAAACATAGATAGTGAAGTCTAAATGCATTTCAACAGTTCATGGAGACTGTCATCATGGCTTACTCTGAATAAGATTTATCTGTGCCAGTCTATTATTGTGGTATTCATCCATTTCAGATTTACCCACTCCTAAACACCACAAACTGTGGCTCGCTTTACATGTCGGGCAGAGAGCCTCTTCCTGTCTAAGTGGGCAGAATAAGCCACAAATATTCTAAATAAAACATAAATTCCAGATGAACTATCAAATAAATGTTACTTTCAGCACATCACAATTGCTCTAGAATAGTGTATGAATTACAGACTCCATTATGGACATTATAGTTATAGACTCCCAGCTATATGTGTTATTAAAATTTATGATATTAAGACATCCTGATAGGTTTGATGAACAAGAAGGACTGTACTCCTGTAACTGAGGACTGCCATTTTGCAGACAAGGCGAGCAGGTGAAATGTTGCATTCTACGAATAAAACATGTCTTTCAAAAGGTTAATGAATTAAGATAACTGCTACAAGCGTGTCTCAGAAAGGCAAACTTGCCCTTGAAAGACTCATCGGAGCAGCCCTTTGGCTGGCGGTTTTTAACCAATAAAAAAAAAGAATGTAAAGCTTATGCCAAAAACACATCCTGAAGGTTCAAAAACTCAACTTCCTTTCATCAGATCTGCATGAATGGAGAAAACAGCATAGAATAAAGCATGCAAAACATTAAAGTATCTCTAGTACATTAATATCATCTATTATGATGAACAAGTCAGTGGGACACAGATCCAGTCACAATCTTGAGAGATCAGCATACATCTCACTTTGGGAATGACAGCTGTTGGTTAGTGTCTTCTGTCCAAACAAATAAAATGATTATGCTATTGATGAGCCAGGTTGATTGATTCAAGGCACTGATGTCAAAGCTTGAGAAGACACCAAGATCTGCACTGTGCAAAACATAGCCAAAGGGTGCTTCTCATTTCTTTTTTGTGCATCCTCGTTTCCTTTCCTCACGTCTCAGCTCCACCCCGTAGGATGTGAGGGGAGGATGCAAGGCAAGAAAACAAGGAAGGAGGAATCGAAGGAAATGTTATTTGTATATTGGAACGTTCTTGTTCACCCGAGCGTCACTTCAAAGCGTCATCAGCTGCGCTCGAGGGATCTGCCCTCATGTTGTTGAAGTTTGGTTATTTAAAAAATTAATAATAAATATTAATAACGCAAGATGCTCCGATGAAATATGTGAGATGTAAGGTTTATTTAAACTGCAAAAGTAAAGAATACATTTAAATTATTGTGACAGATGTGAAGGGGGAGGAGAATGTATACGTGCGTCAGGTTTCTCGACGAGAAAGACTTCCGCAAAGGATACACCTGTGTATCCTCGCGCATGACTCCTCAGGAAGCTTCCTCACTCCTCACGGTGCAATTAGAGAATTGAGATGTCCTTCAAGATGTTTGATCGGTTTCCGGGTCAAAGGATGGAGGACGGAGGAGCGAGGTGGGATATTGAGAAGCACCCAAAGACAGTAAAAACCAAAAACGCATATCTAGAAAAACATTAAAAAATGTTTCGAAGTGGCTCAGGAAGGAATGTGGGAATTAATAGGACATATTTGCTGAGCTATAAGCGTTACGAGTCTCACACCAGTGACTGTGAGGAGCTCAGATGGGAGCCTCTATTTTAGACCAGAATACAGATGCTAAACTGATACATGTGCCAAAAGTGCAAAGTGCCACATCACCAAGTGTAGAAAATAGCAACATAGCTGCAGATGTAAAATGTGTAAACCAGAGAATTAAACACATGCACACACACAAAACTGACAAACAATAGTTGTTCGCAGGCAAAGAGATAAACACCTGCATGTAACGCTACATTCACAGTAATTTGTTTGGAAAGTAAAATCATTGCCATTTTATTTCAGCAAAACTCTCTACAGTTGTAACTGGATGGAGAAGTTGTTAAACATTTTAGCATTAGTTATACTTTCCTTCTATTTTTGTAACATATCATGATTTTTGGCCAGTTAACCCTATCATTGATCTAACAATGGAAATGACAAGCAATCCGTGGTTTTATCAGTGGTTACTATGGTCTTGTTCAAAATACCACAGTTTCTATACAGAAACTAAGTTTCATAAGGAAATCACACACCAGACTCGGCAACAATGATTCCACTTCAATAACCAACAGCTACAAATCACCAAACATGAAGCCACATGGTGCAAATCCCAAGCCACAGTAATGCTGGTAAGGCTTTATAAGAACAAGCTGAGAGGGGCAATGTGACCTAAGCTTTATGGTAATCTGAGCATTAAGTGGCCTCTTTTTGTCTGACCCTTTTCACTCCTGGAGAACACACAGCCCTTTTCAAAAGGTCTGGCTCTGACAGGGGGACCCTGACCCTGTGAGGGGAGCTGAAACTCTCCCTGCCAAATTAGCAACTGCACCACCACAGGAACAGTCATGGGGACGTTTGACATTGGTGCTGTCCTCAGACGGTAAGCACGTTAGCGTTATCCCGCACAACCAAAAGCAGTATTCAATGCGCTTACGAAATTTTACCATGGTAACCACAGTGTCAGTCTAAACATCAGTTATCGCTGCTACAACAAAACGATGGTAATTTGGTAGTACTATCGTTAAAAAGAAGGAAAATAAACAGTGACAGCAAGATTCTGGCAGCTTACGATGTTTGAATGTCATTTCTTATGAATTTACTGATTTCAAAGTAGTAACAATAACTGACATTTTGACGGAAACTAGCATATCACCAATTTTAGTAAACAAATAGTTACTCTCAACTAAAGAAAACATGATTTTGCCAATAAAACAGGAACCTAAACAAGCTTAAACAGTATTAAAACCGAAATTGTTTCGTTTCAATCTGAATCTTTCAGTCATGAGCAGACAGGGCTTCAACCAGAAATAATAGCAGCGATATTTCTAATCCAAACTCCATGAAAATATAAACACCACAGCGGTTCTTTCTCTATCGTTCATCGCCCAGGGTTATTGGACAGACTGTAACATGATTCTCCATAACAATATAATCTTTAAAAAAACTAGTGAGTTGCCTTCCTAGACAGCATTTTATCATCAAAACGACGTGACGGGACTCCCATGGACACATGTAACGTATTTACACAACAACACACCATTCGAGCGCCAAACTCTGGCTTTAAGTAAACGCAAATCACAAAATTGGTCACATTTCCAGACGTATATGAATCTTAAATACGACTGGCATCCGATAAGAAAGGAGGCTTATCTCGCATCTGTTTAGAAAATGGGCCAATGTTGATGTTCGGGGGAGTAAACATTTGCACACGCAAGCCATTTCTAACCACCAAAACAGAAAAGAGCGCACATGTTATTAAATAAGCTTATCGGCGAGCCTTGGGGTTTAGTGATTTCACTAATTCTGCGTCCCTTTCAATGTCAATGTCAGTCAGAAACCAAACAGCTCAGAAGAAATCCCAAAAATGACGCATTATTATCACTGTATACCAAAAATTATCACACCCCGCCCACCTAAATATTATACCCGTTTTAAAAATGTCTCATCTTACCTTTATTTTGCACAAGGAGCAACTGCTGCGGTCTGCTGTTCAAATGTGATGCATGAGCTGCATGGTGAAGGAGGATGTTGTCGATACCCGTACTGACACAGATCAGATATTATTCAGTCGCAGTCGGGACACTCGCTCTTGCAGTGAGCTGCAATGGCGAGGCTGACTTTCCAGTTGAGGAATTCACCTCTCAATATGCAGTGGAATTTATCCAGATGCGGAGAAAAAACCTCAAAAGATGCCAGTGCAAAAAAGTCAAAAAATAACATTAAACGACAATTTTCCACGTAAGCAAGAAAGCTTAAGGTTGATAAGCGTCAACATTACGACGATTTCAGGAGCAGCTACACACGCGCGCACCCACACAGACGCGCGCACACTGGCAGTTTGAGCTTTTGTATGCTTTTGGGTGTATATAAAGTGCGTAAAGGGAAATATTTCAGCATGCCTTCAGTTCGCTAGTACATATGTAAACGAGTCCACACGAGTAAATGTCCCGATGCTCAGAAGGTAGGGAAATTCCAATGCATCCATTTAAAATGATACTGCACTGACGTGAAGCGTTCACTGGGTTTTCGTTTGTGGCGCTCCAGCAGCCATTTTGTTGAAACTGACAACAGCGGCTCAAGTCTCAATAGAGTAAAACAGGAAGTGCCCCCATTCCCCAGCGGCACGCCACGTGACTTCAACTAACAAACAATCCAACCCCTCTGTTAAAATATCGCTCCACCTTTACTGTTGCTATGACAACGAGGGTCGAGGAACCACCTCCCTCCCCCAACAACACAGACTGACGTACCGCCAGCCATCTCTCGAGTCTCTCTCGTTTGTTTAATCATTAATCGGGCTTTCTCAGCAATACTATATATATATATATATATATATATATATATATATATATATATATATATATATATATATATATATATATATATATATATATATATATATATATATATAAAACCATGGTTGTTCCAGAGAGCTCTTGCATCCATTTTAGTAATGAGGTTTTTACGTACCGCATCAAATATGTTTTTTTGACATCGTTCCACTGGCAGAGGGCGCAGTTTCAACAAACCACTAACGTTAGACGCTTGAAAATCATCTCTTAATGATGACTACTTATTAACTGAAAACTACAAACAAATTAAAGGCAAACATTCTGTGTATTCCCGATTTATTTATCCCTCACTGACAGAGAATGTGGTACTTAAAGCTTTGTTCAGTCATTCCTGTTTTTTGGGGCTGCTAAAATGACCAAGACACATCTTGACACAAGTTATCCTATGGCTCACAAGCTAAAGGGTTAGTTCACCCAAAAATGAAAATTATACCCTGATTTACTATCCTCAAGTGTATGACTATCTTCCTTCAGATGAACACAATCGGAGATATATTTAAAAATACCCTTAAAGGGTTAGTTCACCCAAAAATGAAAATTCTGTCATTTATTACTCACCCTCATGCCGTTCCACACCTGTAAGACCTCAGTTAATCTTCGGAACTCAAATTAAGATATTTTTGATGAAATCCGATGGCTCAGTGAGGCCTGCATAGCCAGCAATGACATTTCCTCTCTCAAGATCCATTAAGGTACTAAAAACATATTTAAATCAGTTCATGTGAGTACAGTGGTTCAATATTAATATTATAAAGTGATGAGAATATTTTTGGTGCGCCAAAAAAACAAAATAACGACTTACATAGTGATGGGCGATTTCAAAACACTGCTTCAGGAAGCTTCGGATCAGTGTATCGAATCAGCGGTTCAGAGCGCCAAAGTCACGTGATTTCAGCAGTTGGCAGTTTGACACGCGATCTGAATCATGATTTGAATCTGTGTTTTTCAGGCTGGATCAAGCTAATGCGCATGTGCAGTCCCAAGTGTGCGTCTCTTGTGCCTCAATTCGGAGGCACGCGTCTGACTGTTTCTATAGGAACCGGAGCTTCTAACGGCCGCTGCAGTGATGCGATGACTTTACCAATCTGCAATTGGCTCTTATTTAGAAGGCGGGATTTATTCCGCCTTATTGTTGCACTTTCTCCCATTCAAAACAATACGAGTGATGCGTCTTGTGTTATTCTATAGTCTTTGGTAAATCGTGGGATAATTTTCATTTTTGTGTGAACTATCCCTTTAAGTGGACAGCAAAAAGCGTCTGGTTATTTGCATTGAAAGCACATTTTTCTCTAACAAACATAAAACTAAAACAATTACTGTTTTAAAATGTGGTGTGCTCCATAGTGATTTGCAGAGTTTGATCATTGTAAATATTGTATTTTGTGTATTTGTAATTTTGTGTATGAGAATTTTTGTATTTATTCACACCACTTTAGTAATTATAAATTAAATATGTGAGAACATGGACTGTTTTAACACATTTGGTCTGCAACCCAGTTGTTTTTACATCTCTGAAATGTTATTTGTCTGCTGAGCTTGTTTTTAATTGAGATGCCTCAAAGAAAGTTTCCTCATAGAAGCTATGTGATTCCACAATTTGGGACACTGAAATATAGGCTTAAAAGAATTTGGGCATGTAAGTATGGTCTCCACCCATGGGGACATTTTCACATTGCAACACTGATCCCCCTCTGTCCCATTCCAGCTTACAGCTTTATCACAGCATGGACTGTGGAAGGCAAATATGATCAGAGAGCTGACCAAACGTTTCGCTGAGCAATGAGCCAAAACCCGATCTCACTAAGGACTCATCTCTCTCGCTCTCATTAGCATTCATCCACCCAATGACAGCCAGAGCGCTTCTGTTGGCCAGATGAATCTGAGAGGATGGCTGGGTCGCTTTAGGTAGTTAAAAGACAAGGGCTCGCCGATAAAGACGTGCTGACAGACCTTCAAGGGGCCAATTAAATAACA
Organism: Megalobrama amblycephala; assembly: GCF_018812025.1. Lineage (NCBI taxonomy): Eukaryota > Metazoa > Chordata > Actinopteri > Cypriniformes > Xenocyprididae > Megalobrama > Megalobrama amblycephala. Next base: position 44,161,879 of record NC_063044.1, read on the forward strand.
ATCCGCCCTAATGTCATCTGCATATGGATTACGGCTGAGATATGTAATGCGGTGGCAGAGGAGAAACGTGATTACTGAGTGCGTTTAATGATGAAGTATGTATAGAGGCATAAAAGATCAGCTTGGCAGGGAGGGCTAATCACAGCTCATGGCAATTAATCTTGCTTGTCGTGATAATTCAGGTTCATTATTCACCATGTCACCTCTTCAGCACAGGAGCAACATCTCAGAGCTGCAAAGGAGGCAACTCAGACTTCACCCAGGCACTGAGAAGAAGCATCAAGTCTTGTCTTGCGGGAGCATCTTAAGACAATAATATAATTACATTTAGTGTGCGCATGCATCGGGAATGTGTGTTGATTTACAGACCAATGATGTGTGCAGGTTGCCACAATTATGGCTGAGTTTTATTAATTTCCCTTGAGATCATGTACTGGACAAGGTAAGGAGATGGAGCAGGACCAGGCTTCCCATGCTGCATCAAAAATTACAATGTCCAAGTGAAATGTTGAAATGAGAGCATTCTCTGATATAGCTATAATCAGATACATAACTAATACATAATCAAGTCAATATAGAATAACAGAATTAGAATTGATTTATAGTATTTATTAATATTTTGAATTAGCTTTTATTTTTTGTTTTCAGTTTTCATATTTTATTTAGTAATCTTGTTATGTGCCTTTGTCATTTTTATTTTTTGTTTAATATTTCTATTTAGCTTTATTTTTTATTTCAGTTTTAGTCATTTTTAGCACTTTTAATAAATTACATTTTCATCAAACATATTTTATTTTATTTCAGCTTTACTTGAATTAACAAATTTTAAATAGTTTTATTTAATAAATAACACTAATTTGTAATGACAATCACGTCCATCATTCAGAAAGTTCACATCCTTTGCACCCGTTTTCTTCTTAATTTAAATGTCCAATAAAAATGTAGCATTTGCAGCTCTGTTTAGCATATTTCACCATTTACATAGATAAAATACATATTATTGTGCATAAAGGTTATAAAATTATAATATAATTATAAAATTATAATTATATTATTAAAGATTTTCCTCCAGAAATCCATTTGGGCCTGTCCATAACCGTCCAGCTAACAAAAAAATCCATCTCAGTTCTTCAGCTCATATGTTGATGTTTATTTGAGATACATCACCATTGGTTAGCTTTACTTATAATCATGCTTATAATCATGCACGCTTGTTGAACAAGCATTAAGATCTTTGTGGTCTCCATGGCATTAGGAGAGCAGTGTAGAAAGGTTAATCAGATTTACAGCACACATAACCATAATTGGCTGCCTTTATAGATTCAAATGAGCAATTAACTACAAGCCGCCTGTGTTGCACTTCCATTGGAAACCTGAGAATGTGCTGCCATAATAGTTTTGTGAAGAAGCCCACAGAGGTAATCAGAGCTTCCTCTTAAGCCTGCGAAGACTTGGCTATTTGGAATACTTAATTCTGATTAGTCCATAGCATTCAGCAGTTTCATATATACCATGGAAATGGTATTTATCAGACGGGTCATTGTACATTGTACTTGTGCTACTTTCAAATATAAAACCACAATGCCATGCTCAAAAATCAAATCAAATTCTAAGATGCATTAAGTTTCTCTACAAGTAGAACTTGCATCAGCAATCAAAACTAATCTGTTCATCTTAACTACCTCAAATTTGGTCCTAGACAATAAATGACGAAATCAAACCCTCTGGTCACAATCGTCAATAAAATGATGAAGTGCTCTGACCAAAAGCACATGGTAGTGAAAAGACCTCAGCCGTGAACTGACATGAGCTGTAGTGACAGCTGTCGTGCTTTGTTTATGATGCATGCATGTGTCAAGGGAAACTTCATTTAGATACATGTAGCTCAGATAATGTGTTTCCATGGGACTGGAGTCTGCCATAAGAGCATGTTGACTGAAATCAGCACAAGCTTTCAGGCTTTCAGGAAGGAAACAGTCTACACTGAGAGCAAAGATTAACCACAGTAGCTCTTGAAACCAAAATGAAAAGGAAATCTTTGAATACATTTTGCTCAGTCACACTTGAAATGTTGATGAAGCTTTTGCTCAGCATTAGGAACAATTGGTTACTTTTATCGCATAATTCCTTATCTCTGTCGTTATTTAGCTGTTTTTATGTACAAGAAAGGATGATATCTTTGAGCTCAAAAGGCAGACCATAAACAGAAAAAGAGCATGACCTTAGATCTTCCTGATCAATACTCTGTCTGATGTAGTAAAAGGGGAGGGGGCATCCTCTTTGCCATTTCTTATTCATTACATTTTATTGATGGAGATAGATGGAGGATAGTGTGTATATGTGTAATGTGATGCAGAGAGAGGCATGCTGGGATATACAGTGGGGTCCAAAGGAGTGTATTGAAAATGCTTTTTGCATTTTTGTAATTAAATGCAACATACCATTACAAATTATACAATATTTAGGTTTGTATATAGAGGTTTGCTCCTCTGTTACTTTAATGATTTCATAAGTTAAAGCTGATGATCATGTTCTCTATCAAGATTTCAGTATGATATAAAAAAAGCATCTTGTGCTTCAACTTGATAGTGATGGTGTTTAACTGGGCATTTCATTTTAGAAAATACAGAACAGACCGTTTTCTGTTATTTTAGAAATAAATACAATTTTTAGTCCCACAGGGTTTAATTTTAGGACCTCTGCTCTTTTTTAACATTACCTTTATTACGCATATGATACATTTTCATAATACGTTTTTAGTGACTTAAAAGAAGTGCAGATTTTTTTCGTTTTACATAATTTATTTGGGGGTTTTTTTCAAAATTTTGAAAACATTTAATAATGTATTTTTTCGAGACTTTGAATCCCATGTGGACTTTGAACCCCACTTTATCTGATCTAATGTGATCTATAGACTTCTGTTTTGTTATTCTGTTCTGTTAATTCCTGTTTGACCTACTCCATTTAGTTCCGGTTTCACTGGTTAATGATTATCTACTCGTTTGTGTCTGATTATGTATTATTTACACCTGTCAGTCATTGTGTTCACCTTGTATTTAAGTTCCCTGTTATGTTCATTCCCTAGTCGGTTCTCGTCTGTTGTATTACATTGTTTTGTATTCTCCCTGTGTTATCATTAAAGACTGCTTTATTAATAATGCTTTCGCCTTGCGCTAAGGCTGTGACAGTAAGAAGCTTGTATAATTATTGTGTCAAATAAATAAATAAATCTCTAAAAACACTAGAACCAGAAACAAAGGCTAATATCAAACAACTTCTCCAATATATAAACACACTTACATAGATGCTCAGAGAGAAACAGTGCGCTAGGTGTAGGGTGGTAATGAGCATGCCACAGTTGCATGCCTACAGCTCCCCTTTTCTCCCTTCCCCCATCCCCAGCATCATAGTGATGAATGCATCCCTCCGGTCAATGACCCTCAAGGTCACAGGAACAGAGTATAGTGAAGTAGAGCCACTGCACCATGCGACATGTTCCCAGCCCACTCAGGTAATAACAGCATAACTCACTCTCACCGACAAACATCAGGCTCACACTCCCACCTACATTTAATCTCAAATGTAATCAAACTGGCTTTAATGCAATGTGCTCAAGCTGCAGTGTATTGTAAAGATTGAAGGACATATACAGAAGGCCCAAAAGTTTGAGAATACAAATATCAGGGATGTTTTCATATAAACCTTGAAATAAACAGAAAGTTGTAGGAGTTTAGACATTTTAATGTAAAAAGTTATAATGTAAAATGAACAAAATTAAGTAGTCCTTTTATATTTACCCTGCTGTAAATGCATATTGCCCGCCATGCAGAGTTACCCTAAAGCCACCGGGGTGTTGGTGGAGCCAGGGATTGGGCCCGTCGTCGCTGCTTGCAGCTATATTTCCTATTTATATGTCTAGGCTTAATCAAATATATAAGGTAGTAGCAATGATCATGTGACTCTTTGAACAGACAGTCAGATGCTCTTCCAATGAAGCTCAGGATGCTCTGCATTGTTCTCAAATCATGCTGGAGAATATAATCATTAGGTTTTGTGGAGTTCATGCAGCTCGAGTGGAGCTGTCATTAAAGCAAAAAAGATAGACTAACCAAAGTCATTTTAAAAAAAGTTCAACTTTTCACTTGTAACCAGTTATGCTAACAATCTAATTTGTACTGAAAAACTGTATTTACTATCAGCCATATTTGCCAATTTAAATTTAATAAAATAAATAATAAAATTGTTAATTATTTTTTTAATTAAATAAGTGCAACACCCATCAGACGCCAAAATGTTAACTTAAAAATGTTCATGTGAAAACCTCCAAATTAACTGATATAAATTAAGTCACAAATTGTTTAATTCATGAGTTTTCCTAAATATTTTATGTTACACCAACAAAACTAAATTTAAGGGTTAGATGAGTCAGTGGAAACAATATCTTACTATCTGAATGAAAACAAGCTTTTCAGGGTAGGTCATTAGAAGTTTCCATATGCCATGCTGTTTTGTTCTCAGACCCTCTGCAGCCTTATTACAGAAGTCTGCCATTCAAAAGCATTCCCCGCGTGTCACAGACTGCAGGCCAAGCAATCTCACATGCCACACTGCAGAGTGACACCACATTTATTAAACTTCTCCACTGGGCACATAAGAGGACATGCACACACTCCCTCTCTTCAATGCCAATGGCCAGAGAAATGGAATTGGGGGGAGGGGTGATATGAATCTGTTTTCGCATTTGAAAAACCAAAGGTAAAATCGTCTGACCTTGACTTATGGAAGTGGAGGAGGGAGGGAGGGAGGTAGGGATGGGAGGAGAACAAGACTGTATATTAATGAGCTGACAACAGGAGCACAATAGCTTGACTGACTGTGATGGGAAGAAAATGGGCCAGGCAGGAAACAAAGGTTGATGCTACCCTGGTCCTGGAAACTAACGGAGGCAGGGTTTTGGGAACCTATTATTACTGAGTCCATGGACTTGAGAACTTCATAAAAAACAAAGTAGAGGATCCAAACAGTTGCGTCACTTTCGTGTATAGTATATCAGCATAAAAACCTTTTTTAAATAACCAGCTCAAATTCAGTTTAACAGGGAGTAAGTGTACTGAAATAATCCTGCACTGTAGTTAAACTATAATTTGAAAATTTGAGGTATTTTTTTAAAGAAATACATACTTTTATTCAAGCAAGACTACATTAATTTGATCAAAAGTGACAGTGAACACATTCATAATGTTATATATAAAATAAATGCGGTTCTTTTGAACTTTCTATTCAGAGAATCCTGAGGTAAAAATGTATCATAGTTTCCACAAAAATATTAAGAAACACGACTGTTTTCAACATAAAAAAAATTATGTTTCTTGGGCATCAAATCAGCGTTTTAGAACAATTTCTGAAGGGTGATGTGACATTGCCAACACAGGAATAAACACTTTAAAATATAATCAAATAGAAAGTTTTACATTGCATTTTACATTGCAATAGGGTCATTCCGTGTCAAATCAACCAGAGGTCCTCGGCTCAAATGATTTTGATTTTGTTAACATTTTTTTCTGTAGAAAGACAAGCATAAATAGTGATGAAAGCCAAAATATTAAATGTCACAGATGTATATTTACTGAGTAATCCACTATTTTGTAGAGGAGGGTCAAAATGACAATTTTGACCTGAGATTTGGAGCCAAAATAAAGGGGTGTAAAAATGACTTTAGAAAGATGGCAGCATCATTATTTTATTTTTACACAGAGATTGGAAGGTCTATTAGTAAAATTTGTTGACTTTAGCAATCTTTGTTTCATTATATGCCAACAGTGACAGTTCAAAAATGGCAAAAATCACTTCTTGTGTTTTTTGCCTAAAGTTTGCATGCCTGTGAGTCAAGAAGTATTAAAGATATCTTAATATCCTTATATATTCTGGTTCTTAACAAACTTTCCTTTTGGTATCTGCATGTTAAAGGCCCTCGATGGTTTAATCCCAGAGATATGGAGATCTTAATGCGGCTCCATGAGTAAATTGGTCAATTGTACACATTTTCAGAAATAAAAAAAAAAAGAAAGAAAAATGGTGGGTCACTTTGCATAAATATACATCTGTGACATTTAATATTTTGGCTTTCATCAATATTTATGTTTGTCTTTCTACAGAAAAAATATTAACAAAATCAAAAATTTAAGCCGGAGAAAATTTCCGAAATTTGGTTGATTTGACACGGAATGACCCAATAATATTTCACAATATTAGTGTTTTACTGTATTTTTTTAAATCAAATAAATGCAACCTTGGTAACCATAAAAGACTGAAAAAAGAATGAAAAAATCCTATCCAAACTTTTGAACAGATAAATAAAAAAGTTATTTCTTTGAAAATAGGCTTGCTATAGATTGCAAAAACTATTAAAAAACTCATCACAACTTGACAAACAATTACTATTAAAAACACCAAAAGCAGGTGGTAAACAGCTTTAAGTTTTTTTTTTTTTTTTTAATTTTCTAATGAACATAGAAGCAATAATTCATTAAATGATGGAGAAGGGCATTATAATCGGGCATATATCCAGCCATGCACACTTTCTCTATAAAAGAGCTAAATCGGGTATCCGAACCACAGTGGTAGAGTGATGCTGTATACAGTCCCATGAAGTCTGCCAGATTGTGGAGGTCTGCTCCATCTTCCACAGTGCTATCAGAGAATGCAATTTATTCCTAGTGAATTCCTTGCAATATAATCAATTACCTCATAATCGTATGAAAACAATAACCATGCATCTTTGGTCAGTTGCCTAGAGTCAGAGGCCAAAAAGGTCAACCTTTCAATAGACACTGATTCTGCAGACGTAGGGCCTATGAATTCAGATTAACAATCAGAAATGATTCAGTCTCATAGAAGCACCATCATTTGCTCAGTTCAGCTGGGGTTAATCATGTCGTCAATTATGTCTTCAGGCTATTTTAAACTGTCTACATTCAAACAGTAACAAGAAGGTGAACATGAGACTGCAGAACTGTGCACAGGAATAGGAGATACAGTCATAAGCAACAGATGGGACTGTGTGCAGATAGATTTTCAGAGGGTTTACATCATTAAGAAGAGATGAAAAAAAGTAGGTTTTGTGAGAAAGCCATCTATAATGAACCTACTAGCACAGAAAGTACACGTTTGTAATGACGAGTGAAAATGATTGTTAGAAAATACACTGTTAAACAGTTTTTCACCAATTCTGTGTTCAGGATTTTTTTGGGCAGTGCTAAAACGGTGGCTCAATGATGCACTAGAGCCACTGAGCATGGCCCCGCCCCTAACGCTATTATAACTACAGTGTATTAGCATCACGGGTTACTGTCATTACTGTTACTACAGCCCACATTTTGCTAGCTATAGCTGTGCCTTCGTCACGCAAATGCATATTACCTGGTTGCAATTATATACAAAACAGCTTGGAAATTTAAATTTCTTAAAAACAGTGATATGAAGAAGAGGTGGATTCAATTTTGTGAAAAGCCATCTTGATGGAGAGCTGACAATCATCACCAACACCCGCCTCTGCAGTGATAATTTTACACCAGACAGTTTTACAAACTTTCATCAGAAACAGCTGGGATTCACTGATAATTCATTGTTATTGGTGAATGGGTCTGAACCGATAATCTCCCGCCTCAGCCTTAATCCTCTCGTCCCACTGACAATCGATAGCATGGGGCCGGACAGAGTCTCTCCCGCCCCGGCCTTCATCCTCCCGTTTCGCGGCACCGACATCTGGTGCCACAGTCGGCAGTACGTGTCCACCAATGAGAGTAAGATGCCTTATGTGCTTATGTTATAATTAGGTAGTCCACAGTAACTCTAACTAAATTTTTCAACCCTTTAAGGTGATTCTTTTGTTTATATGCATCAGTATGTTTGACTCATTAGACAAGTAAGTTGAGAGAGACGACACCTTTCTCGCAAGTGGGCGTGGTTTCAAAGCTGCCAGCGGACATGCCCTCAGCCTTTGAGAGCAGAGAATACTGCTTATTTTTTCAAGATTTTGATAACTTATAGAGTACCTCAGGAGATGACGTGATTTTGTATGCAAAACCCGGAAGCGAGTTAAGCATTTTAGGACTTCCGGTTCCATCACCTGTGGTCTGTGGTTAACAAAGCCTCTAAATATTTTCATGTTTTGATCTATGACATAAAATCACACCAGTTATAACCCGCTTGTGATTTTTTTTAAACCTTTATTGTGTCTTAAAAACGGCGGTTGCTAACAAGTTGCTAAAAGTAACTACTTCCTTTGGCGGGGACTTTAGACGTCATCATGACAAACAGGACATTTGGACAGTGTTTCTCATGAAAAAGTGGATAAGTATTCATACACATCACAGATCATAATCAGTGAGCATGTTTTTAAATAAAGTTGTTTTCTAAATAAAGTTTGAGGAAGCTTGGTGGTGACGACGTTGATCCATGGTGTGCTGTAGTCCGTTTATAACCTACTGTTAGCCTTTTATATCTGACGACTTTATTTAGGCTTCAAAATCTATAAATGTTGTGTTCACTTGTAAAGATTATCTTGATAGACAAAACGTGTAAGTGTCATAACCCTTAGTAAAAAAAAATTCCAAAAGTCTATGGGAAAAATTCACTGGCTTTCGATTGAAGGAACCCGTGCGCCGCTAACTTCTGGACTGGCCTACAAAAACACGTCATCCCTGAGGTACTCTATTTCATTTTAATCATTCAAATTTGGCTGGTAGGTTAATAACAGATTTTTTTCTGAGGTGTGACAAAATCAGAGCACATATTTTATTATTGCTTTACACAGACTTTAAACAGGATTGCGGGTGCTTAGTAAATAAGGTTTTTGCCCTAAACTACCTCACCAAAGTGGCAAAACTGTTTTGTGAATTCAGCCTCCCCACAAAAACGCAATGTATTTCTAGCGGTCTTTATTCTTCACTCACTCAGGGCAGTTGTGGCCTAATGGTTAGAGAGTCTGACTTGTAACCTGAAGGTTGTGAGTTCGAAACTCAGTACTGGCAGGAAATGTAGGTGGGGGGTTCTCTTCCACTCTCATTACCCACAAGTGAGGTGTATTTGAGCAAAGCACCTAAGTCCCAATCGCTCCCTGGGCGCTTCAGCAAAAAGTGGCAAGTTTCCTTGCCATAAATGCTTGGATAACACGCCTACGTCTCCTTTGATTAAAAATAACAACTACTTCAGTGGCTACGATATACTTAAACCTACTAACATTCACAACAGTTTTTTTTTTAATCAACATTTAGAAAATATCACAAAAGTTTTGCACAGATCTGTAATGGAAACCCTTGGATAGGTGAAATGCAGAGCACAAATTCTGAGTATGTATGGGATACCATACTTGACTACACATCATGTCACTTTCACTTTTACTCAACCACTCTTTCTCTTCTCCCCTTTTCTAGTCAAGACATATATTCTACAGAGAGCAATAAATAATTTGAAGGGTCCAGTGGGTCCACATAATCCAAAAAAAAAACAAAAAAAAAACTACCTGGTTTGTCTATAAATGACTTTCCTTTAATACTTTTCCTGATAAATTTACTCACCCCCATGTCATCCAAGATGTTCATGTCTTTCTTTCGTCAGTCGAAAAGAAATGAAGGTTTTTGAGGAAAACATTCCAGGATTTTTCTCCTTACAGTGGATTTCAATGGCTACCAACAGATTGAAGGTCAAAATTACAGTTTCAGTGCAGCTTCAAGGGCTTTAAATGATACCAGATGAGTAATAAGGGTCTTATCTAGCGAAACGATCGGTCATTTTCGGAAAAAAACAACCGTTTATGCTTTATAAACAAAATATCGCCTTGAACGTACTTTCCGCTTCCGCATTATTCATAACGCTTACGCTGAATGTTCTACGCCTTCCCTATTCAAGTTACGGAAAGAACGCGGCGCCAGTTTCGTTTTTTTCCGTAACTTGAATAGGTAAGGCGTAGGACATTCAGCGTAAGCGTTATGAAGAATACGGAAGCGGAAAGTACGTTCAAGGCGATATTTTGTTTATAAAGCATAAACGGCTATTTAGAATTTTTTTATTTTTTATTTTTTTATTTTATTATATGCCGGGAAAAAAAAAATCTAATCATCAGTCTAATCATTTACATAAGTAATAACACACCTCTCCTTAACAAACCACATGATTTGAGGTATCATTCATGTCCATAGCACAAAAGGGACAGAATAAATCGTTCAGCACTATCAAGTCTTTAGCAACTTCACAAACACCACAACTCACTGAAGCTAAGCTATCTAACTATCAATTCCTGAAAAGATATTTGAATTGCATGAGAGAGAAACCCCGAATGAATCAATTTCCAGTGTTTCTTTGCATTTTAGTTGTGTGTGTTTGTAATGTGTGTGTGTTCGGCTTGCTGTGTTGACCTGCAGAGTTCTGCCAAATCAGCGCAGCACGTCTCTGACAAACACTCTGTTTCTCAGCCTCCTCCCAATGAGCGTTACACTGAGTTAGTCAAACATAAGGCAGAACAGCTCACGGCTGCAGTCTTCCTCTGAAAACAGGCTGCTGACCTCCAGACACACACACAGAGAGAGAGAGAGAAACACCATTGCAGCATCTCTTCTACTAACCATTACTGCTACAAGTCTCATTCTCAAAACAGCCCGCATTCCCTTCCTACTAATTAACGATTCTCATAGACTCCTTGAGTCACAGAGTTTGAGGACTGTCACTTTGTAGATCAGTTTCAAATAATAGCACAGCCTGCAATTGAGAGGATGTTCTCGGCAGAACAAAAACAAATGATTTCCAGCTGTGACGACCTAACATGCAGAGCATTGGACTTCCAGTGAATCAGATAATGAAAGTTTTGTCATCATTTCCTCACCCTCCTGTCGTTTCCAAAACTGTATGACTCTTTCTTCTGTGGAACTCAAAAGAAGATATTTAGAAATATGTTGGCTATGAAATGGAAGATATTTCAAAGAACTGTTTTTGTGTATACAATGAAAATCAATTCGATCCCATTTTGTTTTTGGACCCCATTGACTTTCATTGTATACACAAAAACAGTTCTTTGAAATATCTTCCACATAAGAAAGACAAACGAGGGAGAGAAATGGAAAAATTTTCATTTTTAGCTGATCTATAATCTATTTTAAGCTTAAAGCCCTGATTTAGTAATGTAACAACTATCTGACTAAGCAGTCTGATGTATAATGCGAATTCTCGGTAAATTCTGCCACATTGTCCGTCCTGTCCTTTGTTGTCTTTGCGGAATAAAATATACCCTTTGTGAGTCCGGTGCTTTCCACTTCATTCCCTGCAGCTGAAGTGTTACATGTCATTAGTGTCTTGATGTAATAAACCACACATTTGTTATGTTTCACTGAGTCCAAACATCTCCAATAGACCTAAACTGTGTTCTTTCTTCTTTGGCGAGATAGAAATTATATGACAAAATGCCAGGTCACGGCTCTTGTGTGTATGTGCTATTAAGCCAAGGGACACTTTAAGTCTAACAATTAGCAAACACGATTACATCTTCTCTATATTAATTTTTTTATGTTAAATGCAGTTCAGCTCAAAATGTCAAGAGCGGGTCTGTGCATTTCCTCTAATGAGTATTCAATGACTGCATAATTCAAATTGCATTGCAGGAACAGGACAGAATTTTAATGTGTGACGGCTTCTGGACTGTGGCATTTGCAGTCTTGAGCTTGTTTTTTCCTGCAGTCAGGAATGAGGAATAAGTAGACTGATTTAATATAGCACATAAATTAATTACAGATTACAAAATACTAAAACCAAACTATTCAAATAAAAATAAAAAATGCATTAAATTAAAAAAATAAAAGCATTTTTATTAGACGTGTCAGACGTTTGGATCACACTGTGTATGCAATAATGAAAAAAAAAAATTACATTCTGTTTTATGCTAAAAACATGAATACAAATGTATATTTGATATGTTTGTGTGTTTCAGTAATAGCAGCTGCTGAGTTGGGAAACTGGGGAGTGTCTGGTTGACTAGCAACGAGGTGATGGAGATGAAGGTGGGAAGCAGAAGACTAAAACAGTGAAGTGACAGTTCAGAGATCAGCAGCTGATGAATCTTAATCTCTGAGCTCTCGATTTGTCTTTATCTGAGATAACAATACATTGAAAGTGGAAGAATTAGTCATTATATCAGACTTCCCTTTTATTCTGTAAGGGTGGAACTCCTACAGCGGTTCAGGCTGTAAGGTTTGCCGAGCGACTAAAGAAACTTCATCAGTAAGATGTTAGAATACTGTAAATTTCTTGTCTATTACCACCCACTGCAACTTATACCAATGGCGGAAATAAGTGCAGTTACTGTATAATAGCAAAATATGTGGGAGAGCGTTGCTATAGTGTGACAATATTGTATTGCAATAGGGAGCACATTAATGTTAATACTAAATCAAAACTAGTTAGCACATCATTTGTAATTGAAAGGGTTTAATGACAATATCTGATTATGGTTACACTTAAAATAATTACAAAATAGATGTATGAGATGATAAAATCATATAGGCCTACCATTAATTGTACACAGCATGTATGTAAAAAGTTACTCAAATGTGAGACATTCAAACTGACCAATCAGAAGATTAAAACTTCCCCCACTGTACTAAAGGTGTGACCATTTGTTGACCCCCGATGTACACACATCTTGGCCTACAGGGCTTGATCACTATCAGCACCTTTGTGCCTTCCAAATGGCCCTTGTAACAAGAGAGAGGGTGTTGAAACAGTAAAGCAAATGTCTTTGTTCATTTTAAAATATCTTTAGATATTTTCAATTCTTACAATTCTATATTCTCTCTTTCTCTCACTTTAATGCTTATAGTCTGATAGTTATTCATTTTAATGTCTACTGTCCTCCCTCACATAACGTGTTTCTTCTCCCTTTCCCTCTCTCACAGTAAAATTTAAAGGTCCCGTTTTTCGTGTTTTTTTGAAGCTTTGATTGTGTTTATAGTGTGCAATATAACATGTGTTCATGTTTCGCATGTAAAAAAACACAGTATTTTTCACATAATTTACTTATCTGTATACCGCTGTTTCCACTGTCATAAAAACGGGCTGATGACTTCCTTGTTCTATGAAGTCCCTCCTTCAGAAATACGTAACGAGTTCTGATTGTGCCAGCGGTTCCTGTGTTGTGATTCGACAGCAGCTTAGCGCATCTTTCCCGGAAAGGTCACGCCTCTTACCATAACGTGGAGATGCACGCGCGCAGTGTTATTGTAAACATGTCTTTAATTTTACCCTATCAATTTGAGCCGGAGTCAGACCCGGTGATTGGACTGTGGGATGAAAATAACAGCGTTTCGACGACATGGCGACAAACACACTCTACAAACGCAACTCTTGTGTATTCCTGTGGGCGGAGGTTAGTCAAAAAACTGTTTTAGTGACGTCATTAAAGAAGGAAGTAGAGGGATGTAGTCCAAACTGGCCGTTCGATGTAGGCAACTTCTGTTAAATAAAATATCTCGCTTGGCATTGAACTTTGAGCTTTAAAATTTTACAGATTTTATTTATACTCTAACAACAACATTACACACTAACTAAATTTTGAAACATGGGATCACGAAGAACGGGACCTTTAAATTAAATTTAGGATGTCAGCCAATTCCTGCATTGCACTATACCCTATAAAACATCAGCTATAACCATGCTTATCGTAAATTAGCATATATCTGTATGTTTTTCATACCTTATGAGAGAAAATGTGCATAAAGCGGGAACAGTATGGGTAAGAAGTGTGTGTGTGTGCATTGAGAGAGTGCTAAGAAAGTGGCAAAAAAGTGCATGTCAAAGAGAGAGAGGGAAGAAAAAAGTGCACACTCCTCACAATTACTGAGTTGAAGTGCTGGCCATCATTCAGTGCTTGTAGATATGAATCACTATCACCAGAGAAACTGCACTCACATCCCCTCTCCTTCTGCTCATCCACCTCTCCACATCCATCAAGAACACGAGGGTTTGTTATAGTACCACTCAATGGCATACATTCATCTGCAATTATACAGTTTTTTTTTTTTTTATTTGCTTTGGTACTATTTTCACATCTAAGGTAGATTTTCAAAACTCTTTGTACAAAAATTCAGACTGATCACACTTGTAACACAGCTAGTCATTGTTTCAAAACTTGATCTCATGCTTTCGTTCTAGTTGTACATATTTTCATTCTACATAATCACTGTTTCAAAACACAAGATCATTGTGATATGTAATGAGAACATTTGGTTTAATCACCGAAACACAACAGTATGATCTTCTTTCAGTTTAGTACTTTTAACAATCAGTTAATTCAATAGCAAACAATGCAAGATACATGTTTCAAACCACCCTTGTTGCTGAAATAATTAGCCTATACTGTAACACAGGCTACAGATGCCACATTAGAAGATACACTTTACCTAAATTACATAATTGGAATAAAATCTGTAATGTTTTGTAATAGTATTCAGTGTATTATCAAAAGGTGTGATGAAGTATGAAACAGCCATGATGTTCTGTGCTAGAACAGTTTGCTGCCAATACAGTAAATGTTCTCACTGAACCATATGACTGAATCTATACTGTAGTTGACCTTTATAAGGGTGACTTACAGTAATGTGGCAGTCTCTATCATGGTAATCTGTTTACAGTTTCCATGTTTTATAGGGATATTTCATAGATGTAATTGTTTTTATACTGTACAAACTGTATATTCTCTCCCCTAACCCTAAACCTACCCATCACAGAAAACTTTCTGATATTTTAGTTTTCAAAAAACATAATTATGTATGATTTATAAGCTTGTATTCTCATGGGGACCAAAAAAAAAAAAAAAAAAAAAATGTCCACATGAGGTCAGAATTTACTGATATTACTATACTTGTTAGGACATTTGCCCATAACGTAGGGAATACCATGACCACACACACTTTGAACATAGTGGTTATAATCTAAGATAACTTGCTTATAATGTAAAAAGAATTCATTACTCTTGGTTATCTGTATCGGAAATTGACCCTTCGCTGGGAGTTTGATTGACAAGCAATCTAACCAATCAAAACGCAGAATCTGGCATTTTGTCCGACAAAGCAGTCAGGAGTTATGAGATTAACCTCGGTGGACTTGAACTTGAAAAATGGTGTGTATTTACGTCTTTCTGCGTTTGAAGCAACATTCCTTCTGATGTTCATTCACATTTATTTGATGCTATAAATGAACTAGTGATCGGTTCACGAGCTGCTTGATCTGAGGCGCTACAGCAATCTGTCACGACACATTAAAGAGCCACAAAATGGTTTTTATTGAATTTCTTAAAAAATTACACAATTTGAAAGCTGGGACTTTGTTTCATATCATAATTAACCTGCTTTGTCTTGTCTGTCGACATGTTGTCAGTGTCCTCTTTGCTCTGCGATGTATTTTTCACTCTGTGTGGCGTGACAGCGCCGCTTGTTGGACAAAGCAATAGTAACTGAGGGGGTCGGGTCTTTGCGAAGGGTCAATTGCAAACAAAGTAAAAACTATATATATAGAATCTGTATCTATAGAAATCTATAGGTGTACCAGATGATTCACTGATTAACCATTAAGATCATTTGGATTAAATAATAGACAAATGTATTAAACTGAACAAAAAGATATGCAAATCAATAATAGCATTATGTAAGGCAGTTACTGTGAATGAAACATTTATATAGATGAAAAACTTATTTTGTGTAGTGAAAAGGATACTTTTGAAAACAATTGAAAATATGCTGAACTGTTTGAAAAAAAGTTAACTTTTGATGATCTGTTGTGATATTAGTACTAAGAGTTTTGAAAATTTACCAATTGCTTGCAAAATTGCACCAAAGCTATTTAAAAAAAAAAAACTGTAACAGACTCACATCTTTTATCCTCAGAGGTGAAGTGTGTAATTTCCTGCCACTAACAGCACCTTTTTTTTTTTTTTTGACTATATATACTTATGAATAAATAGGTAGTATGTTCACATCATTGGTTGAGTCAATCTTGTTATGTCCTGTCCAGTGGGACATTAATGTTAAAAAGCATATAGTTTTTTTCCAAGGTCGCTTATTCAAGACAAAGGCGTAGCTTGAAGATGCCTTGATTTTGCGGAATCATGGGAGGTGTTGTCTTCACATCTACAGCCGGTGGAGAAGAATCCGACAGGGCTCGGGTAGAAATCACATTAATGGATGAGCTAATGTATTAAAGATGTATTAACATTACTGTCGTATGAAGCAGGGTGTGGCTGAAAGCCGTTGGAATTGAACGAGGCCATTGAAGCGATTGCTAATGAGAGACGAGCGTGACACTCGTCTTGAGAGCAGTGGAGCTTTTATTATGCCGCAGACGAGCGTTTCCGCTTCTTCTGGTCATGCGTATGTGGGGTAACGCAGCACTGTTTTATCATATTCGATACATTTGCGTGTTGAAAGTTGTTATAATACTACCCTGTGCGTTCACTCGGCGGCTGCTGAGACATTGTTACTCACTGCAGTAAGATAGAACGATATTAGGCATGGTAACACATGGTATTCGCAGTAGATCAAGAAAACGAGATTTAAACAATAAGACTTAATGTGTTGAGCTATATAACAATGATTAGTTTTCTGTTGATGAATGTATCCAAACAGTTGCTCACCTGTCTAATAAAACATAATATATTAAAGCGTCTTTAGTGTTTTCGTATTTTCTACAAAAAACAGAAATCGAGGATAACGCAGGTATGATGTCATTGATAGGCGACGCACGGACACGGTCCGTGTCCTGGTTAAAATTGCTTATTTCTCTGGATTTAAACATTTTTGGAAACATTTGGGATGATGTAAGTACACAAGTCAACAAAATATAGAATGCTGTTCTAATGGCTTTTGGATATTTTAATCCAAATATCTTACATATTGTGCCTTTAATGTTTTATATTACTGCAATATAATATTAGTTTACTTTGTTTTTTAAACCTAAGGGAATAGAAATGACAAAAAAGATGTCACAAACAGCATTTCTGTTGCCAAAGGCACATTTTCTCAAGAATAATCTGGACAATGAATTCAAAGACTCTTAACACAAAGATGCAAAAATCTGGGCAATTCATCAGTACATTAACCAAACTCGCATGTCTACTAAAGATCTGCTCTCTATGAGGTATGTGTTTATAATATTTATTTAAATGTATTAGTTTATTTTAAATGTAAGTCTTATATGTGTAAGCCCTATTTAAATTATTTAATTTACTTGGTTTTCACTGATGTTCACTTTTGCACATAGTTCTGTCCCACTTTTTGTGTACACACTGTGTATGTACATTTTGATGCACTACATAATTGCAACAAAATATCTGGCGTACGTCAGCACAATCATATTGACGCCTTTGAATCTAATAGACATTGAGCTCAAGCCACAAAACTTGAATTTTAATTCCATGAGGTTTGTAATGAAAAGCACAATATGAATAGCAGCCCTTTGACAAAGCAATTATACTTTAATGAAGGCATCTATGAGTTTGATTACAGTGGCGTTGCAATGCAATCCCCCTCCACCTCCCATTCAGTTAATAACACTCTTGAAAAGCCACGCTGAGTACAGGATCCTGGTCTGGCTCTGTGATACTGGGGTCTGTGCACCACTCAGTGACACAAGGGAGGTTTAACCACTTAAAAACAACAATTTAGTTACAGAGGCACTGGATAAAATCAATTAACACCAATGCTGCTTTGATTTAATGTGCATCTAATTAGCATGACAGCGTATGAGGGGTGGAGGTCCAGAGGTGTGCATTCTACTGTTAGCACTTTGAAACAATCGTCTTCCTCTGTGCTCTTTTAAATAAGGGAGAAAATATGCAGGGGAAAAAAATCACTTTAAAAAGTGAAGGGGCTAAATAAGCTATGATGTGTATTTCTTGTAGGGCTGCACGATTAATTGAATTAAAACCGAAATCGTGATATGGCTTAGACTGTGATTTAATTATATAAATATAGCGTGTGTTTTTTAAAAGTAATAATTATTATGATTATTTTATAGTCATATTTATATATAAAATCGCTATTTTTTTTCACCAAATCATGCAGCCCTTCAAACATACACAAAAAAATCATTTCAAATAATCAAAAATCAAAATAATGAATAAATAATTAAAAAATAAATAAAAAAAAACATAATTGCATTTTGATTTTTCCAAATTCATGGGAATGAAGTGGCAAAATGCAATTATGTTACTTTGATTATAGGTTAAAGAAAATAGTTGAAAACAAAGACGAACGAAAGCCACAAAACTACAATTCTGATTTGATGGGGCCTTTAAGATGATGGATACTGAACAGAATTTCTTATTCAATATCAAGTTAAAGTTATCCCAAATAGTTCTTAATTGATTTTCTTAATTAGGCATTTGATTGATTTCGCAGTTTCAAAGCATAAAACGTTAAACAGAGTAATTGTCTTAGACAGTGAGTGGAATGTGATTACAGAACAAACAAACCTCAAGCATCTACCTCAGTCTTTCACAAAGGTTTATGGTTGGATGAGAGACTGCCACAAAAAATGTTTTTTTTTTTTTTCAATATATTTTAACTGTGTTTGTTTATATAATCAAAGTTGAGAATAGGGGTGGGAGATTTGACCAAAATCTTATATCACGATGTGAATAATTTTAACAATAACAATATATATATATATCATGATATAGTTATTTTTGCTTTAAATAAGGTTATCCTATAATAACAAAAAAAAAACTAAATTAAAAATAAAACTTATTTCAGTACTTGCATGCTGTATGAGCAGCAGCTTTTTGTGCATGTGTTTCAGGTGCGTGCGCTAAGAAACAGTCTCTCAAACAGCTTGTGCATATACTGAAATGAGTTCTTTTGCTGCTTACTGTATTTAAACGGTTTATAAACACTTGTTTATAAACCCCAAGGATTATAAACTCATTCAAATGATACGCTTACTTGAAGGCAGAGCCCGGCAATGTCACATGAGTGTGATAGAGACCATAGAAATCTCTACCGATTGACAAATTTCTACCGATTTATCATGTCTACCAGTATATCACCCACCCCTAGTAGAGAATATTCATTTTTGGGTGAACTACCCCTTCAAGCACTCACAGGGTGAGTATCCATGACAAAGAATTCATATCAACCTTTCCAGAAGTGAAAATGTCAGCCAATTTCATCCTCTTCTCATAGAAGCAAAGGCTGTCCTCACACCCATAAAATCTCTGCTTATTTCTCTATTTGTCCATCTTTGATGTCTCTATTTGAAGGGGGAGTGCTGAATAAAGAAAAGTGTCCTATTAAAATGGGCAGCAGATAGGCAGAGCATGTCTTTGTGTGGCTGATGAGCGCTCCAGCTCGTAATTGCACATCAACACAGCGGAGGATGAGGGACAGGACGGCCTCCTCTGCCTTCCTCTGAGTGTTTAGGCAGAGAGGAGAGCTCAACCTCCAAAAAAGCACTGGGCTAATGAGCAGCATCTTTCGCCACTAGTCCCATGTGAAGCATTTCAACTCGCTTGTCTCCTTCCCTCTCTTTCTTTTCTTCCCTTCAGGCCTCGACGGTTACTCGATATGTTAACCAATTACTGCAACCAAACTAGTTGGTGAAAGATGTGCCAAAGTGAGGGTAACCGCAAGGACACGCTATCGACATGAATACTTTAAACCTTTGTGTAAAAGTTGACATATAATTATGATAGCAGCAATGTTTAAGAGTTACAGCACAGCCATTATCTGTGGTAAAAGACCTGTACCTATTGCAATGACAAAATGATCTAAATCTGTATTTAATTGAAATAATAGAATTAAAGGTAATTCAATAAATCTATATAGAAATATTGAAAAAACAACCGCTAATAAGAATGACAAAAACACATAACAAAATTACTTAAAATGAAAACTGAAAATAGAAAAATAAAAGCTAACTTAGAAAATATTAATAAATACTATAATTGTATTAATAATACAAAAATAATACTGACATGGGCGGAGCTTAAACTGGACGTGGCCCAAGCTAAATACAAAGCCCACTTTTAGATGTAACTAACTATAGTTATAGTTTCCAAGTAGCAAATATGACTTCATAATTCATAAAATTATTTATCAGACATATTCAGCTTTACACACATCATCAATGCCATTTTGAGGGAAAAAAAATAAATAAGTACAAAAAAAGTACATTTCTTGGAAATTACCACTTTTACAAATATTTACATGATGGAAATGTATTACATTAATATTCAATTATATAGTCTCCTGCATTAGATGCAGAGAGACTGTGGTAATTATTGCATTAGCAGTCAGGAGGTTTCAGGTTTGGCTGGAGGTTTGAGCCTGTGTGCTCTAATCTGAGGTCATTTTAGGTCACAGGAGCGTTTAGTTGGCCATATGCTGGCAGAGATGAGGCCCGTCTCTGCCCCTCCCAGGCCTCGGGCTCTCTCTGTGTGGGACTCCGCTTGAACAGCTCTCCCTACTAGATAATCAGATGGCAAATTAGGCTTTTGGGCATTGTGTGTGAGAGGGAGAGAGGGGGGGAGGAACTTTTAATCTCCTAAATATAGGAAAACCAGAACTTTCAAACAATCTTCACAGATAAAACATCTTTATATTTTTAAATACTAATCGCACTGTATGCAATTGTGTATATTTTCAGTAATTCTAACAATTTTTATTCAATTCAGAATAAAGTACAATGACAAAACTGCAGATCTTATGAAAAGTGTGTGAATTCATCTCTGATAAATGAGAAATACTCTGAACTTCACATATCACTTTTTTTTTTTTCACACCCTCTTCAGAAAAACACCTATTAACTCAACATGGTATTAATGGTTTTCACCTTGTGCGATTGCACCCTGAACTCATCAGCTGGGAAGGTGAGAGTACATTAGTCTCTAATTGAGAGAGAGAGAAATAGAGGCTTGACAGTGTTGTTCCCCAGTCAGACAGAGCAACCGGGGGGCCTCACTGCCAAAAATAAAATAAAAATAAATAAAACTTTAACAATAAACAATACTAAAACATGGCTCAATTTGAATACATTTTAATTTGATTTAAAAAATAAAAAAATTAATTTAAGGGAATGCCCAAAATGTTTCAAATGAAATTAAATAAATAATAATAATTAAAAAAAAATAATAGATTTTAGGGAATGCCCAAATGCATCAATTAAAAAAAGTAAAGTTAAGTAAAATAAAATAGTAAATTTAGGGAATGTAAAAATATAAAATAAAATAAATGAACATTCATTCATTTTTGACCCAAAACACTTCAATTTAAATTAATTAAATAATAATAAAAAATCATAGATTTTAGGGAATGTCCAAATGCATCAATTTAACAGGGACTTATTATGCCCCTTTTCACAAGATGTAATGTAAGTCTCTGGTGTCCCCAGAATGTGTCTGTGAAGTTTCAGCTCAAAATACTCCACAGATCATTTATTATAGCTTGGCAAATTTGCCCCTATTTGGGTGTGAGCAAAAACACACCATTTTTGTGTGTGCCCCTTTAAATGCAAATGAACTGCTCCCAGCCCCCTTTCCAGAAGAGGGCGGAGCTTTAACAGCTCGTGCTTCGGTTGCTCAACAACAACAAAGTCGGAGAATCTCACGCAGCCAAAATGACAATTGTCGGTAATGGTGTTCAGCCTTACATTGTTCAAACTGGAGTTGGACACTGATGGAGAGACTCAGGAAGAAGTTACATCTTTTAGAATGAAACTGGACATTTCTGAATAGTTAGTGGATAAATTTATGTAGTTGCTGTGGAGTTGATTCAACTCATCGACTAGCATGTGCCATCATGTTAATCTTTTGTGCAAATCAAGCATTTAATTGACCCTCGTGATGGCATGGTAACAAACACTCTACTACAACAACTCTTCCTCTTCTCTAAAGCAGCCTAACATGGCCTTGCCCCCCTTTGTTGTGTGTTCCCGAGGACAGGGAAGAAGCTTGTTGTAGTTTGCCATTTGTTGTAGTCCTTAGAAAGCAATTTCTCTAAAAGAAAATATCTCCCTTTGCATTGAACTGAGCTTTGTAACTTTGCAGAAGTTGTTTATGCTCAAACAGCAACATTACACACCAACTAAAGTTAAAAAAGTGAAATCATAATAAAGGACTTAATAAAAAAACAAATAAAAAAATAACAAAACAAAACAAAACAAAACAAAACAAAATAAAATAAAATAAAATAAAATAAAATAAAATAAAATAAAATAAAATAAAATAAAATAAAATAAAATAAAATAAAATAAAATAATTAAATAAAATAAAATAAATTAAATTAAATTAAATTAAATTAAATTAAATTAAATTAAATTAAATAAATGAGCATTCATTTTAGGCCCAAAACTCTTCCATTTAAATTAATTAAATAAAAAAAAAATCATAGATTTTAGGGAATGCCCAAATGCATCAATTTAAATAATAAAATAAAAGCATTAATTGTAGTTGATGTTAAAAATGCCTCAATTAAAATTAAATCAAATAAAATAAAACATTAACTTTAGAAAATGTTTAATAAGTAAGAATGTTGGGATTATTATTTGCCTTATTAAATATCCCTTAAAGAACCTGCTGTGGTGGCTGTCAGGTTTAGAGAAACGAGCGCCGAGATAGACAGCCTATAGGGCAGCACTAACTCGCCAGCTGAGGCCCTGTGATTGCTGCCATAGCAACGGCAGGCAGGAGCTACACAACCTGGCAAACGTCAATTAACACAGATATGTAGATGTAGTGTAGTGGCTGTGAGCAGAGACACATTCAGTTCTGTTAAGATCTGTTGATGTCCTGGCATTAGACAAGAGCAAATCATAGCATTCAGCAATGACAGAAAGAGTAAAGGACTGTCTGCCTTGTCTAACACAAAGACATCAGTATGTGCTCAGTCCTCTCTTCTCCAGCCTGTGACTGGATTGGCATTTTGGTGATGAGGTTAAAGCCAAGAAGAGACAGACAAAGATACACCTGCCTCCACTAATCCAGATATTGATCATCATCCTTGTGCAGTCTGTAGATCAATGCAGACAATGAGATGCAGGCTGTAACCTCTCGAGGGACTTGAGAGGAGAGATGATGTACTGTATTCCAGGCCTTCTCCTACAAACCATCTAGGGACTTGATTGGGACTCTGAAGGAGGCAACACAATGTTTACTGCCAGGATATGATCTCAAAGGAGACATTACACAAATATAGAGCAACACCAAAAACCACACACTCACAGACACACATTTAATTGCCCAAGGGGGGGTATCAAGCTGAGGGCTTCACTGCACATCCCCACATTTTCACATCAATGGCTGTCTGGAAACCTTAACATCCATCACCAAAACCAGACGATTAGACCCCTCTGTCTCCGCAGACACCGATCTGTGGAAATCCATATGCTTGTGAAGATCTCTATCAATGGTTCAAACAGCAGGTTTGTTTGCCCAAACTGAAAAAGGTGTAAATGACAACCCAAAAAAGTTATTGGTCTCATTTAAGTAATTTATTAGTATAGTTTGACGTCACAGCACAATGAAGGGTAATGTACGCATCGCAACAAGCTTGTGAAATCCTCTAAAATGCTTCTCTAAAAAGTACAAAATGTAGCATAATGGTTTAGCTAACCTCATGATGATAATGCTGTGCTAGTTAATAAGTGAATATAAAAATATATACACACACACACAAGTGAATGAAGAATAATAGATTGATATACTGATATTAATATATTGATATTTAACATTATTTTAATACAGGCCTATTTTATGTCCAATTTGGTTGTGTTACTTTGAATAAAAGTGTGGTTATTTTACTTTATTGGCTTGTATTTTTAAAATTTAGATTCTGTAAAATTATTGAATTTAAAGGATTAGTTCACTTTAAAACAAAAATTAACCCATGATTTACTCACCCTCAAGCCATTCTAGGTGTATATGACTTTCTTCTTTCTGATGAACACAATCGGAGTTATATTAATAATCACCATGATGCTCTCATCTTTATAATGGCAGTTAACGGAAACCACCTGTTTGAAGCTCAAAAAAGTGCATCCATCCATCACAGATGTACTCCACACGGCTCCGGGGGGTTAATAAAGGCCTTCTGAAGTGAAGCGATGTGTTTGTGTAAGACAAATACCCATATTTAACACGTTATAAAGTAAAATAACTAGCTTCTGGTCAAACAGATCCTTTATTAACCCCCCGGAGCCGTGTGGAGTACGTCTATGATGGATGGATGCACTTTCTTGGGCTTCAAACAGGTGGTTTCCATGCACTGCCATTATAAAGCTTGGAAGCATCAGGGTGTTTATTAAAGGTCCCGTTCTTTGTGATCCCATGTTTCAAACTTTAGTTAGTGTGTAATGTTGTTGTTAGAGTATAAATAAAATCTGTAAAATTTTAAAGCTCAAAGTTCAATGCCAAGCGAGATATTTTATTTAACAGAAGTCGCCTACATCGAACGGCCAGTTTGGACTACATCCCTCTACTTCCTTCTTTAATGACGTCACTAAAACAGTTTTTTGACTAACCTCCGCCCACAGGAATACACAAAAAAAGGGGGCGTGGTCTTGTTGCGCTCCCACGGAGAAGAGCAAGAGTTGCGTTTGTAGAGTGTGTTTGTCGAAACGCTGTTATTTTCATCCCGCAGTCCAATCACCTTTGTTTGGCCTTCCCAGGGACGCTGTACTTAGAGATCAATGGTTACAATTTATGTTTAACTCGGTTCCCGAAAATTATAATCCACATGTAAAACTATGTGCAGCACATTTTGCTGAGGACAGCTTCCTCAATCTCAATCAGTTTAATGCCGGATTCGCACAAAGATTATTCTTGAAAGATGGAGCAGAAGCTGCTGTCGAATCACAACACAGGAACCGCTGGCACAATCAGAATTCGTAACGTATTTCTGAAGGAGGGACTTCATAGAACAAGGAAGTCATCAGCCCGTTTTTATGACAGTGGAAACAGCGGTATACAGATAAGTAAATTATGTGAAAAATACTGTGTTTTTTTACACGCGAAACATGAACACATGTTATATTGCACACTATAAACACAATCAAAGCTTAAAAAAACCACGAAAAACGGGACCTTTAATAACTCTGAGTGTATTCGTCATATACACCTAGGATGGCTTGAGGGTGAGTAAATCATGGTGTACTTTTCATTTTAAAGTGAACCAATCCTTTAATTAAAAAAGTCTAATAATAATAATACAATAATACAAAAAATAAAACTAATTTAAAATAAGAAATCAATATAAATATATATATTTTTTTTAAGTCCAAGTTTATCCAGAATTTACGGTTTCGGCCCAACATTTTCATTTTGGTGCATCCTTACAAATCAATTGTTGTCCCAGTCTGTTGTAACTCCAATCAGAGGAGTCGCTCAGCTTGACCCAAATGACATTCTCAAAGGGATAATGGGGGAAGCAGTGAAGTGTAATTTGTGTGTTTAAATGCAAACACCCCTCCTCTCAGGCTTTCATCAGGCCCTCTGTAGCTTGCAGTGACAGAGATAGGCGTCTCTGTTCATTACTGTCATATATCTGAACACACTGAGCCCTGGCAAACATCAGTGTCACCAGCAGACATTTGATTGGCAGGGTTTTCCCTGTAAGACACTGAAGTCTCAGAGTGTTTGCACTGGCAGAAGGGACTGTTTATAGGCGTGTAAAATCTTTACAGAATCCTTCCTTTCTGCAAAATAGTGCCTTGAAGGAAGATAATTGTTCAGCAAAAACTAATTTGTTTTTATTAGTGGCACTCGATAAAGCAAATGGATTTGAAAAAACCTCTAACACTAATACAGTAAATTTCAGTGCATAAAGGTCACATATACATTGTTTGCCAATTTTTTGCAGGCGAGATCCAGTCGTTTCAAAAGGAATCCATGCAACTGGGAAATTTGTATGAGAGTGAAATATTTCCCTAAGCATGTTTCGCAATGGGTTCAAGTCAGTCATGCTGATTTACTGTGTTGACCAACATAAAGCTGCTTGATCTATGCTTCATACTTCGCTACACTACTGACAACAGAATATGGACCTTTTTTGCCTGCTAAATTTTTGATAACATGACCGCACCATAACCTGTACTATTCGTAAGACTGGCCGTTTCTAAGTGATAAAATTTTTAACGATGGTAAATGTCAGAAAATGGTGGATGAAACAGGCAAAAAGTGCTGGAGAAAATGGGCAGCAATCGTGTTGGAGAAAACAGGTGAAAAAATAAAGAAAGCATGTGAAAATATGGTGGAGAAAACAGGCAAAGTAAGTAATCGCCTAGAATCCACCCTAGCATAGGGTGACCATATGTGCCATTTTCCCAGGACACGTCCTGTCCAGGATTTCTAAGTTGCATAAAATGTTGTTTTGGTTTTGTTTTCATATTTGCTGAAGGTAGCCTAATGATTAAAAAATTATTTTACCAATAGCGTGCATTATACATAATCGCCCAATTGTGGCTTGCGAGAAGGCTGGATCTACAGAGAACGGTCAAAGCATTGCAAATACGACAACATTTTAATGCACTGCATGAAGACTGTCAATAAGAACAGTGGCTTGCACAGACCTCCGTTTAGAAATCACGTTCAGGGGGCACATCGATATGACCACTTTCTCGATTAAAGAGGCAAGGGCTCAAGCCATTTTAGGCAATTTAGAAATCCTGGACAGAACGCTTCCTGGGAAAATGGCACATATGGTCACCCTACCCTAGCAACCACTTAGCAATGTGCTAAACACCATTTAGAACACCTTAGCAACACATTGGCGAACACTAGCCACATGGACACTTTTTGTTTCAATCTGAATGAAATCATTCCGATTGATGAATCTGAACATAGTGCTTACATAAATGCTTGATATGCGTGTTTATATCACAAGCTTCAAATCATATTTAATCCTTTGACATGCGCACACTGCACAAATATACAGAGTTTCCTGCTGTTGTCACATAATAACCATCCTAATTTTCTTTGTTTTAAAAAGCAGACTTAACATTTATCTATTTTAGGTCCTAATTAGGAGATGATGAGCACACAAGAAGCTTATATTAATCAAGATGTAAAGACGCCCATTCCTGTGCCCAAAACGAGGCACCTGCAGATGAGAATCTGAAGCAAACACTTGTGGGACAACGTTGTCCTGCACTATATCACAGACGATGAGTCGAAAGAGAATTTTATATTGATACTACAGTCATTTATTATATTCAACAACATCATCAGCTCATTCCGTCCATGCATCATTCCACGTCATTGCACGAAACTTTCCAGTTTCGGTTTTCAATCCGATCAAATGTTTACTTGTCCTCTCGATCGGATTAGAAAAGGTTTATTCCACCCCTCTCAACCCAAATGAAATTTCAATCGGCGGTGATGACAGCTCAATTTTATTTTGAAATGTAGTTCTTTTGGTGGTCTTGCTGTTGCTAACATGGTTTTTACGATGTCACTGACATTTGACAGACAGCGAGGAAGTTGCAGCACTTTGCTTTGCTTTCTGAACATTAAAGAGATGAATGTAGACTACAGGGAACATCAAAGAGGAGGATCACCAGTGGGCCTGAAACAGAGAGGGTCGGGCAGCTAACATCACACCAGCTCTGTGATCAAAATGGATAGCCACAGATCTTCATTCATTACAAATTAAAGATGACTGGCATGCAATCACATAACCTGGCCAACTTCCACAAGTGCACATCCTGGTATATGGGAGCCGCTCTGCCCTGGAGCGCAATGTGATGAGATGATTCACCACAGAGGCTCGTGAATTTAGAGAAGCTCATTATTGGCTGTGGGCTACAAAATGTCCAGGCCATCTATTCGGTTAGATGTCTTCATAAGACCAGGTCCATCCTCAAGCACCTCAATCATCTCAAGAGCATCCACTCAAAAACCAAGAGACTGCAAAACAACGTCTACTGTACCTTCAGGATGTGAGGCTGTTTAAGCCCAGCTATGGTTATGTGTAATGTTATATGGACCTTCCTTTAATATAGTATATTTATATGTTGATTTTGTAGGTTTATAGTGTGTTCAGTTTAGGTCTTTTAATGTTTTTCTGTTAAATTGCTGTGTTGAGGTGTATTTCATTATTAAAAACTTTAAAGTCAGTGAAATTCTTTGACACAGTCTTAAGGTGATGATACACGGGGCAACTTTTTGAGCAATGTTGCCGAGCAACGTTGCTTGGGCACTTTCCCACTGAGAATGAGCAACAAATATATATCTGGATACGTTAGATCGGTCATGGGCAATTTTTTGAGATCCTCCAATCAGAATGTTAGCAGCCGATCACGTGACCGGTTCGGAGATTTCAGAAACATTCAAACAAGATGGCGGCCCCTCAGCGGCAGTGGAGCGGAGAAAAGGAGTGTGAACTTTTATCTTTTTATGCTAGTAAGTTGTCATGCGTCAACCCAAAACATGGAATTTACCTCATATATTGCTTAAAATACCAACAACTGTCCAAAGTAATGTGTGTATGCTGTAATGAAGCCATTGAATGATTTCAGTTAAATACTAAAACGACGGGATTTGTTTAACGGCTGTAGTAGCGTAGGCTGTAGGGCGATTGACACATGAATAGCTTTTGATGCGATCAACGCGGGTTCAAATCCGCCTTTTGCCGAACTCGCTCTTCTCCCTTTTCCTGTCACAAATCAGATCAGAAAGGCATTTATTTTTAACAAAAATTAAGAAAATATTTGAAAAGTTGAAATAAAGTGCCTAACAAGTGTTTATAATAAAGTATTTATTGAGTTGGCAATAGATTTGCTCCTCTCTGATTAGTTGCTGCCAACTGTCCGTTGCCCTAATTAGTTGCCCTGTGTCTCATCAGGTTGCCCGTTGACGGCAACATTGCCCAGCAACATTGCTCAAAAAGTTGCCCCGTGTATCATCACCTTTAGTGATTGATTGAAATTTCATTGAAATTTCATCAGTGACATAAGGAGAGGACAGACCCAATGGACATCCTAAATAAAACCCTATTATCACTCATCACTAGCCAAAGGGTATTATTAACTCAAGGCTTCTAACGTGCCCTATAATGAACTCTATGGGAGTTTGGAAGAACACATTCATGTTACAAAAGAGGTACTGCCATCTACAGTTCAATTAAGTGCATTTATAAGATATTACAATACAAAATATGCTCCTTAGGTCACTCTTACAGCCCAAATCAATATCTGACACATTTCTTGGAAGCATCAAAGTAACATCCAGCTGGCTCACTGCCTTCTGTCTCAACCAGCAAAACTCATGGATATTCATTATGGCTTGAGGTTGTGTGCTAAGGTCACACAGTCGATGGCAGTAATATCATAGTGCAGGGGTGTAAAACTCAGTTCTTGGAGGGCCACAGCCATGCAGAGTTTACTTCCAACCCTGCTCCAACACACATACCTGTAGTTTTCAAATAAGCCTGAAGGACTTGATTAGCTGGATCAGGTGCATTTAATTAGGGTTGAAGCTAAACTCTGCAGGCCTGTAACACCCCAGGAACTGATGCTGCATCCCAATTCGCATATACTCTGTCCTAATGTACTGTTTTTGTGAAGAAAAAGTACGTATTTTTGAGTGTATAGAAGAAGAGTAGGCAAGAGTACTACTACATAATTGTATCTTTAACGGACGGCTCTGTTGCTTAGTTTCATGCATCCTATCACTGTTTAAACAGCCCTGCCAACCATCTTGTCTAAAATCCTCTACATTTAATCTAATTTAATTTCCTACCGTTTCGGAGAGAAATGTAGTCGCGTGTTGAACTGCCAGTCGTGGGTCTTTCATGCAGAGAACTCATGTTTGCATAATGATGCATTTAAAAGTTAATGACCAAATGCATCTTTACAAAAGTCCAAAATGCTGTTGCAGATGAAATATAATGTGGATAACACTGAATAAATTTTCGTCAGGTTAGATATGGATTATTAATCACTCAAAACCCTAAACCTCTCTACTTCACCTTCAGACTCGCACATCCGCCATGTTTTTTTTTTTTTTTTAAACACTTTTTATTCATGTTTGTAGCTCTAATCGAATCCTCGTCCAGCGCACAATGGGTTGTGGGCAGTATTAACCGTTAGAGTGTGCACGGATCTGAACTTCGGATTCTAACCGGAAAAAGAAGACCACCCGGGTATCGAAGGAATACTCGTACTCAATACTCATACTCAGCATACTGTTTGCGACACACTAATTCTAATTTCGAATACTATTTAGGATGGACAGCATACAAATTGAGAAACAGAATGAGTTTGGCACCCATCATAGAGAAACCAAAGCTTCACGGGAGCTGAGAGGATAGTCTGTGCTCAGAAAATCGCAAACTCTCACAACCAGATTCATGAAGTAAATACTAAAAAAGTGATTTTCTTAGGGACTGTTTACACAGAACGTGTTTATGAATTCCACTGTCTGCTAGGCCATTGTTTTTCTATGCAATAGATAGTGTTTGAGTGTTGCGCTCACATATTTTGCAGTACCTTGTGCATACATTATTCTAAAAATAGTTCAGGTTAAAAGTTTTTCCTACTTTTTTCCCTTTTAAATGCAAAAATGCATTCTGTGTGAATGGTCTCTTACTAAGTATATTTTCTTTTTTTCCAGTACAAGTACCAGTCAAATTTGTGGATCTCAGTACCAATTTTGGTACCATAGAAAAAATAGCTGTAAATATTTTGTTTGTTTTTATTATACTATTTGAAAATTAAAAATATTAAATAAATAAAATTATTTTTTTTAATGCTATTAATGATTATAAGTAAATAATACATTAAAACATTAACATGTAGCCTTCAAACATTGTTCAGTTAAATAAACATTGCATTAAAACAAAATCACATGAAAAGTTTAGAATGAATTAATAATAATAGAACAAGTGGCAGGTCTATAACACTTACACTTAAAGACTTAATGCACAGATCTATTTTGACATATCTGATTTTTTTTTTTTTTTGTCCCATATATTGTCAAATTTCACAATCTCAGATACGATACAATCCCGCATTTTAATGTGGTTGTCACTCTCCGAAACTTTTCAGCGTGTACATAGCAGCATGAAAAAAAAATCAACTTTCATTTAAATTATGAATGGGTTATAAACAGAAAGCAAGCAAAGAGCGTTCCCTTTATAATCAGTGAAAACTCCCGTTATATAAACAAAAAACAAAAATCGGACATATACTGCTTATTTACATAGTCTCTTATAAACATCGTCTTTATACGGTGTTGGTTATAATAAAATGATTTTGGCTTGTGCAGAGCTCACTCTGAACAAACTCTGATTCTGACAAACTAAAATGCGTCTGATTGGCCATTGCGTTCATGCAATCAACAGACATGTCAGTGATTGGCTACAATGCTCAATGCTGAAAAATCACATTGTAAATTAGAACTGGGTATCGAATTCAATACTTTCTAGGTAACGACCGAATTGCCTCCATACTATGGAGTATCGAAAATTGTCTTGTCATTCCGTACCAAATTTCGATACCTCCAAACAGAGCCGGGGAGAGGGGGTGGAGAAATG
The DNA here is from genome assembly GCF_018812025.1 of Megalobrama amblycephala. NCBI lineage: Eukaryota > Metazoa > Chordata > Actinopteri > Cypriniformes > Xenocyprididae > Megalobrama > Megalobrama amblycephala. The sequence continues at coordinate 44,193,441 of NC_063044.1, forward strand.
CTCTCGCTGTCTCGTTTACATTTACATTTTTACATTTAGCCATTTAGCAGACGCTTTTCTCCAAACGACTTACAAATTAGAGTAGTAGAAGCAATCTATCAACATGAGAACAACAGTATGTAAGTGCTGTGTGAAGTCACAATTATGTCAGTAAAGTGCTCGTAGCAAGGATTTTTTTTTTTTTTAAATACACAAAGAGATGGAAGAAGAAGAGAAATCAAGGTAAGTGCTTCTATTACTGGGTCAAGTGCTGACGAAAAAGATACGTCTAGCATGTTTTTGAAAATGGCTAAAGACTCAGCTGCTCGGATAGCGCGTGGCAGGTCATTCCACCAGCCAGGAACAGACCCGGAAAAGGTCTGTGAGAGTGATTTTGTGCCCCTTTGTGATGGCACCACAAGGCGCCGTTCACTTGCAGAACGCAAGTTTCTGGAGGGCGCATAAGTCTGAAGTAGTGAGTTAAGATATAGCGGTGCAGAGCCAGCAGTCGTTCTGTAGGCAAACATCAGAGCCTTGAATTGGATGCAAGCAGCTATTGGCAGCCAATGCAGACCGATGAAGAGAGGTGTGACATGTGCTCTCTTCGGTTCGTTAAAGACCAGTCTTGCTGCAGCATTCTGGATCAGTTGTAGAGGCTTGACAGTGCATGCTGGAAGTCCAGCCAAGAGAGCATTACAGTAGTCCAGTCTGGATAGAACAAGAGCTTGCACAAGAATTTGTGCGGAATGCTCCGATAGGAAGGGTCTAATCTTCCTGATGTTGTACAAGGCAAATCTGCAGGACCGGGCCGTTGTAGCGATATGATCTGTGAAGCTTAAACAATCATCAATCACCACTCCAAGGTTCCTGGCTATCCTGGAAGGAGTAATGGTTGACGACCCAAGCTGAACTGAAAGGTTGTGATGAAGTGTTGGGTTGGCACAGACCACAAGCAGTTCCATTTTTGCAAGGTTGAGTTGAAGGTGGTGGTCCTTCATCCAGGCAGAAATGGCTGTCAGGCAGGCTGCGATGCGAGCAGCAACCGTCGGATCATCTGGTTGGAATGAGAGGTAGAGTTGTGTGTCATCAGCGTAACAGTGAAAGGAGAAACCATGTTCCTGAATGACAGATCCTAGTGATGACATGTAGATGGAGAAGAGAAGTGGTCCAAGCACAGAGCCCTGAGGTACCCCAGTAGCAAGATGATGTGACTTGGACACCTCACCTCTCAAAGATACCCTGAAGGACCTACCTGAGAGGTAAGACTTGAACCACTGGAGTGCGGTTCCCGAGATGCCCTTCGACATGAGGGTTGACAGGACGATCTGGTGGTTAATTTGTCAAAAGCAGCAGACAGATCCAGCAAGATGAGTACTGATGATTTTGAAGTTGCTCGTGCCAGTCTCAGTGCTTCAGTGACTAAGAGCAGGGCAGTCTCAGTTGAGTGGCCACTCTTGAAACCAGACTGGTGGTTGTCAAGGAGGTTGTTCTGTGTGAGATAAGTAGACAGTTGGTTGAACACAACTCTCTCAAGTGTCTTTGCAATGAAAGGAAGAAGGGATACTGGATCTGTAGTTTTCTAAAAGTGCTAGATTCAGAGTGGGTTTTTTAAGCAGTGGGGTAATCCTAGCCTGCTTAAAAGCTGTGGGAAATGTTCCAGTGTGAAGGGAAGAATTGATAATGTGAGTGAGTGCAGGTACAATTGAGGAGGAGATGGCCTGAAGAAGGTGAGTGGGGATAGGGTCTAGCGGACAGGTAGTAGGGTGATTAGAAAGAATTAGGAGAATTTGTGTGTTTTCCTGTGAGATGTTATTGTCAGTGTGTGGTGTGGAGAATTGGCCGCTGATGTAGCGCAAGTAATAACGTTGCGCTACATTGCTATTTATATCTAAATATATAAAACTGCGTGCAAGAGAGACCCTATATGCGAAAGAGTGAGTGTACCAATGGTTTCACTTTCAGTTTATCTCTGAAAAGGGCAGGTGAGAGTACCGCCTGTTTATGTGAGCAGCCGGTTCACAACATGTCATTCCAGATACTGTGAACAGCAAAACAGAAGTGCCACATTACCTGCACAAACAGCGGGACGCGCAATGTTTTTTAGAAGAAGAAGAACAATTGCTGAGTGATTTAAAGATCTCCAGTGAGCCTCACATACTGACTTGAAACTGATCATTTTGCATTGAAAACTATTTGAACTTTATTAAAACTATTTGCACTGATTTATTGTGTTGGTTACAGTTTGTTCATTTGTGCTTTCTTATTCCTTTGTGCAGTGCAGTGTTGGGCAGTAACGCGTTACTGTAACGCAGTTACTTTTGACAGTAACTAATACTGTAACGCATTACTTTTTAAATAAATTAACTCTGTTAACCGTTACCATATGGTGCGTTGTACGTTACTTTTTAAAATAAATTAATTTTGGCTGAAGTGTAGCCTACAGCCTAACCTGTTTACAGCAGTGACGCATTGTAGGATTGGTGGATGCCAACCACTGTAAACACGAAGACGCACTGTGGGCGTGTTTCCGTTTATTCAAGTATGTACGGCAGTCATGGCGAGTCAAGGCGAGAGCAATACGAGTTTCTCAAAGTGGAAATATGCTCATTATTTCACTTTGTTGAGCATAAAGACAAAAACCTTTTGTAAATTAGCTGTGTCTTTCTGGTTCAAGTCCTATCTATGTACGGCATGCTGGTCGAAAATATGTGAAATAAGTTTTTCTGTCGCTAGAGTTGTTCATTTAAGCCATTAGTTGACTATTCACATTTATATTAATTTAATTTCTTAAATACTGGAGAGAATAAACTAATAATACGTTTAGTAATATAGGCTTGCACTCAAGCGCACGCAAACGCTTGCCATAAAGAACCGGCAAAAGTAATGATTATGAATATGACAAAAAACAGCAAGGAGACATTTTAATTGTTTATTAATAAAGTAATGTTTTCTGAATCAGTGTCGGCTGCAAAGATGAAGTTGACATTGCTGACTCTCATCATCTCCGCATATAGGCTACTGGACATGCCTAGAGAGAAAATGCACATTTCATTCAGATTACATAATTAGAGTAGACTCTTTTCTAGGGTTGGGAATCGTAAGAAATTTTCCGGTTCCGGTTCCGATTCCGGTTCTGCCTAACGATTCCGGTTCCGGTTCCGGTTCCATTCAAATAATTAAACAACTAATAAAAAATAATAGTAAGGGAAAAATGAACAATACTCAACTCAAATAGTCCTTTTTGTGTTTATTATTCTTATAAAATGAATTTAACAGACTGCTAATCTCATATTCGCTAACACTTTACAATAAGGTTCATTAGTTAACATCAGGCCTACATTAACATGAACTAATAATGAACTGCATTTCTACAGCATTTATTAATATTTGTTAATGTTAACATTTACTAATACATTATTAAAATCAATAGTTGTATTTGTTAACATTAGTTAATGAACTATAAACTAACACGAACAAACAATGAACAGCTGTATTTTTATTAACTAAGGTTAAAGATTAACAAATACATTAACAAATGCATTGCTCATGGTTAGTTCATATATGAACCTTATTGTAAAGTGTTACCACAAATTAGATAAGATGCTTGAACACACGTAAGATCCAGACAGGAGAAACAGAATATTTTTGTAAATTGGATTCATAGATTGTTTCTGACAGAATGATTCAGTGATAGACACACAGGAAATTTGTTGCCACCTAGTGGCGTAACAATGCAATCGATGCAGTCGTTATTTGAAGTCCAGTTACTTTCAGAAGGTAATTTATTATATTTTGATCGGTAACATCAGCGCTTCTATCTAAATAATAAACTTTTGTATACTGTTATAATTGGAATATTTGTCAGACAGAAATAATGATACTGTGCGTTTGAAAAGATTGTGAAGCTGTTTATATCTACACATGACAACTCTCTTCAGATCAACGGCAGCGCGAACGCAGATTTCAATGTCGAGATTTTATTTTTGTCAAAGGTTTAGGCCTAATATACATGGGCGAATCGTTGTCTTTTAGGAATTAGATCATGTGGGTGATGAAATCGAGAACGCGATCTTTTAAAGATTAATCGTGCAGCTTTGTGCATCTCTCCCTCTCTCTCTCTCTCTCTGTTGATATCTGACGTATACGAGTAGCGCGACGGCTTTTCGGTAAATTCATTGCTATAATATTAATGAGATGAGACGTCACTATTAAAGAATACGCTCCCCGCACTTCGCCCACCCATCACACCAGAACCGTTTTCGGAACCGAAACTTAGAAATCTTGCACGGTTCCGGTTCTTTCCAAAAAACACTACCTGTTCCGGATGAGAACTGGTTCTCGGTTCCCAACCCTACTCTTTTCGTTTTTAATTATTCTGTTTTAAAGTAGATATTTCAAGCTTTCTATAGATATATTTCTCATGTCTGCGAGGCAAGCAGCCTATATGCTGAGTTTCGGTTCATTTAGCCAGTCGCGCTCCAGTTAACACGCCAGTGATCGCCCCGCGCATCCATGATTATATTGTCTGCTATATTTGCTTCTTATTTATTAAATCCAGGAAATTGGTTGATGAAAAATTGATTGAAATTAAGATACAATTTTTACAAAATGAAATTCACTTTAAAGAGAGGCTTTATACAAAACAAAACTTAATGAAGTGGTCAAAATCATGTCTGAACCACTCCATGACTCCCGATAAATTGCGCATCTTATGATGCATCTTACTCATGGTGTTCACTTTTCGTAATCAAGTAAATGAATTTAAAACATAACATATGACTATTTAAACATATATATGAAACTACATTTTCTTTATTGACAGTACAGAGAAAGCTGTAACACGATCACATGAGAATGCGTATCAATAGTACGAGTTTGTAATCTCGTAGAATATATACGCCAAAATGAGTTTTGGCGTGCTTATGGCACGCGGTTTTTCGCGTGCATATGATACGCACTTTATGGCGTGTATATGATACGCTCTTGGGTATGATGGGGGTGGGAGAGTGGGGGTTTCGTACATATAGTACGCCATAAAGTGCGTATCATATGCACGCGAAAAACTGCGTACCATAAGCACGCCAAAACTCATTTTGGCATATATATTCTACGAGATTACAAACTCTTACTAATGATACGCATTTTCGTGTGATCAGGCTGGGGCATTCAAGTTATTTGACATATTTTATTTTTTTTAAAGTAACGCAATAGTTACTTTCCCTGGTTGATTAGTTACTTTTATAATTATGTAATTCAGTTACTAACTCCGTTACTATTTGTGAGAAGTAACTAGTAACTATAACTAATTACTTTTTTAAAATAACGTGCCCAACACTGGTGCAGTGGCTCAGGAGATGAGTCTTTGTGTCTGTAAAAAAGTATACAAAATTGAAATATAAAACCAAAGATTTTTTGAGGTAATGTGTAATGTAATCTTGTTAAAACAGGTTTTGTAAAATAGGTATCGAAAAAGAATTGGTATCGAAGTCGAGATATCGGTATTCGGTATTGAACATTTTTTGAACAATACTATAAGAAACATTTGACACTCTTCACAGAGAGCTCAAAAATTTGAAAGCAGCGGGTACCAGACTTACCCAATACTCTGTACTACCAGAACTGCAGAAAGTCTGGTACGGTTACTTTTTTCAAATTTAAGTATCTACCAAAGTACCGGTACTTTTGACAACCCTAGTCTAAACATTCTTAAATCAGATACATTTACTTGAGAAGCAAAATGACATAAGATTAGTGTTGTTGAAAGTACTGACCGCAATACATATTCAGAAATGAAATTGTAAAAATGTGACGCTCTGAGTGCTGTTGAGCTGATTCATAAACACCTCTGATTGGCCATTGTGTTTACTTGCTCATCAAATATGTCTGTGATTGGCTACAGTGATCAACACATGAAAGTGTTTGAATTTGAAAGTGTTTTGAAAGCAGAAGCGGGAGTGTTTGAAAGTAGATGTCTATCAGCGGACCATCTGTTGATAGACGCCTGCTGTCAAAAGCTCCTGTGTGTATCTGTGTAAGCGCTCGGTGAAGAGCGTCATTGATGACTATTTACAGCATGTTTTTGAAGCATTGATCATTGAAGCCAATCACAGACATATCTGATGAGTGAGAACACAATTGCCAATCAGAGGTGTTTACAAATCTGGTCAGTACTTTTGACAACACTACATATAAGTCTTGAAAAGAAAAAAAAAAAGTCTTGAAAATATAATTTTTTCTTGTTTTAAGCAAAAACTCACTTAATTTTGTTTGTTTTTTCCCCAGAAAACAAGACCTAATATTTTGTTGTTTGCCTCTTAATAAATAGTTAGTGTGCCGATTCAGGCTGCGGCCCCTTTAAATTCTCGCGCTCCCTGCCCCCCAAGCTCTCGACTATAATACATTACATAAACAAAGTTCACACAGCTAATATAACCCTCAAAATGGATCTTTACAAAGTGTTCGTCATGCAGCATGTCTAATCGCGTAAGTATGGTATTTATTTGGATGTTTACATTTGATTCTGAATGAGTTTGAGGCTGTGCTCCGTGGCTAAAGCTAACATTACACACTGTTAGAGAGATTTATAGAGAATGAAGTGTTTATGAATTATACAGACTGCAAGTGTTTAAAAATGAAAATAGCGACGGCTCTTGTCTCCGTGAATACAGTAAGAAATGATGGTAACTTTAACCACATTTAACAGTACATTAGCAACATGCTAACGAAACATTTAGAAAGACAATTTACAAATATCACTAAAAATATCATGTAATCATGGATCGTGTCAGTTATTATCGCTCCATCTGCCATTTTTCGCTATTGTTCTTGCTTGCTTACCTAGTCTGATGATTCAGCTGTGCACAGATCCAGACGTTAATACTGGCTGCCCTTGTGTAATGCCTTGAACATGGGCTGGCATATGCAAATATTGGGGGCGTACATATTAATGATCCCTGACTGTTACGTAACAGTCGGTGTTATGTTGAGATTCGCCTGTTCTTCTGAGGTCTTTTAAATAAATGAGATTTATATAAGAAGGAGGAAACAATGGAGTTTGAGACTCACTGTACAGTATGTCATTTCCATGTACTGAACTCTTGTTATTCCAACTATGTCGAGGTAAATTCAATTTTCCATTCTACGGCACCTTTAAGAATGTTTAGATACTAATTTACCACAATATGTCAGCTGCAACTGAATAAATTATGACAGAATTGTCATTTCTGTGTAAACTTTCCCTTTAAACTGACAGTTTCTGAAGACATTTTAAAAATTGTTTCAAGAGTTTTTGCCCAAATTTTGAAAGTGTGGTCCAATGCAACACTGACTGGACCTCACTGACTTTCATTGTATGGACATACAAAAAAAAATCTTATCTTCTTTTGTGTTCCAAAAGAAAGTCATTCTTTTAAAATTATGACAATATTACTACACAAAGGAGACAAACACAGTAACATGAATCAGGTTATGTTTGCTTCGAATGTTAAATTGTGTGTCCTCGCATATGCATGTGTTTGCTCTTGGTGGTTTGCATAGACTTAACCTATGTGTGTGCTTGATTGCATATTGCGTATGTAGCGCTTGCTCCCCGGCAGAGCTAATGAAATGCAAACAACCCGAGCTGAGAGCAGCGGTGACGTGATCTATGCTCTGCTGCTGAGAGAGGAGGAGGGGAGAGATGTTGCGCGGTGTTTGTCCATTTGCGTTTGTGTGTACGTGCGAGCCCTTGGGGACAGCGTGCACTATGGAGTGTGTGTGAGGTTGGGGGGCTGTGCAGACAGAGGCAGGCTGGTGAATAAATCATGGAGCGATAGCGAGAGCGCGCTGCAGCCGTGACGCCCAGTCCGACTGCAGCTCTGCCAAAAGCAAGAAGAAAAGGTCAAGGAGAACGGAGAGGAATGTGTGGAAGAAACGTTCACAAGTGTGGTTCAAAACGTAAAACAGGAGAAAACCCTGGCTTATGTGATCATAAGCTATGTGATATGAGCTTGAAAGGTTTTGGTTTGTGCGTTTTTATGCTTTTGACACCTGCCTCTCCAGGCATCAGCCATGTGTACATTTACTAGTGACAACCACCCCCTCAGGCTGTGTAAGTGTGTAATTAAAGCTCTATCACACCGTGCACAGAACTGGGGGTGATTTAACATATCTGCAGCGAGGCATTTCTGCAACTGATGACCTACTGCTGAATGCTATTATGCAAAATGCCCTCCTGGCATAAAAAATGCTACACGCAGCTTGTGTTTCATACCTCAAATGCACACAGATGCACACAGCCTCAGGGTGACTAAAACTAGCATCTAAAATCAGGATCTTCAGAATGTTTTGATGAGATACAAATAAAATACAACTAAAAATTCAGCAGAGCAGGGCATCCCAATTCAAGTTATTGTGCCTCCCCGCTCTGCACATTTTGTATGTCTCTCTCAGACTTAAAAGGGTATTTCACCATCTTAAGGGAGATTTCATGCCGAAGCAAGGTGTTCTTGTATGGGGCAATTTCAGCGTTATGGACATGACATTTGCAGTCAAAACTTGAAATATAAATTCTCAGAAAATGCATTTATTACCAACATATTGAACTGTCTGTTTATATATTCATAGTCCCTTATTAAAGGAGTCGAGGCATTAGAAAAATGTCAATTTATACAATCGTTTTATATTTTAGATTAGGGAAATATACATGCGTTACGGACGTGACAAAAAAAAGTCACCAAGTTTTAGGTGTCAACATATTTTTTAGGAATTCTGTGAATTACACTGCACGAACCAAAAGTAATACTAATGAACAGCAGCAATATGAAAATATTTCATACATCGTCATCACTATGAAAAAAACTTTAGTTATGAAACAGTGTCACAAACTGTAATTTGTGTACAGTATTAAAAATTGTAGTTTAGTATTAGACTGCCGTAGAAAAGAGTGGGGTTTCTCATATTAGTGATGGATAGATTGGAACAGCTGACATACCTGATATAAGGCATAAGAAAGATCTTTATTAGCGCTCATGGGGCAGTACTTACTTAATTTAGATATAATATCTTGTTAATCTTCCCTTGCAAATGATTTGCATTATTCCTGCACACATTTTATTAACTGGTTGGTGTAAACCGATAGCGCTCCTGTCTTAGATAATTCAATTAACACAATGCAGCGACAGGCCTCCAGGAGGTACACTGAACCAAAAGCAGTCTACTATAAACGCAAGAGCACTGTGAAGCTGTGTGCATCACTGTATAGGTCTCACCTGATTCTGTGGACTGAATGGATTACGTGACATGAAAAGGAGTACTCCATATCAAAATGCAGTTATAATTTGATGCATTTTGTAGTCAGAAAGACAAAGGCCAGTTGCATTTCATCAACACAAATGTAGTCGCTGCATTATGTACACAAAGTTCTAAACCTAAAAATAAAATTTGTGTGCCAATAAGGGTGAATACCTGTCATTTTTTGAATAACAGATGTCACCTTTGCATCCAGCATGTCACAAAATGCATTTTGTTCTCAAAATGCCCAGAAATCTTTGAAAGAGATACAGTACAGTCCAAAAGTTTGGAACCACTAAGATTTTTAATGTTTTTAAAAGAAGTTTCATCTGCTCACCAAGGCTACATTTATTTAATTAAAAATACAGTAAAAACAGTAATATTGTGAAATATTATTACAATTTAAAATAACTGTTTTCTATTTGAATATATTTGACAAAGTAATTTATTCTTGTGATGGCAAAGCTGAATTTTCAGCATCATTACTCCAGTCTTCAGTGTCACATGATCCTTCAGAAATCATTCTAATATGCTGATCTGCTGCTCAAGAAACATTTAATGTGTACAATTGTACAAAATATTTGTGTACAGTATTTTTTTTTCAGGATTATTTGATGAATAGAAAGTTCAAAAGAACAGTGTTTATCTGAAATCTAATCTTTTGTAACATTATAAATGTCTTTACTGCCACTTTTGATTGATTTAATGCATCCTTGCTGAATAAAAGTATTCATTTCTTTAATTTCTTTTCAAAAAAATAAAAATAAAAATTCTTACTGACCCCAAACTTTTGAACCGTAGTGTATAATGCTACAGAAGCTTTGTATTTCAGATAAATGCTGTTCTTTTGAACTTTCTTCATCAAATCAAGGAATCCTGAAAAAAAAAGTACACAACTGTTTTCAACATTGAAAATAATCATAAATGTTTATTGAGCAGCAGATCAGCATATCAGAATGATTTCTGAAGGATCATGTGACACTGAAGACTGGAGTAACGATGCTGAAAATTCAGCTTTGCATCACAGGAATAAATTACTTTGTCAAATATATTTAAATAGTACACAGTTATTTTAAATTGTAATAATATTTCACAATATTACTGTTTTTTACTGTATTTTTAATTAAATAAATGTAGCCTTGGTGAGCAGACGAAACTTCTTTTAAAAACATAAAAATCTTAGTGGTTCCAAACTTTTGGACTGTACTGTATGTAACTTGTTCACAAAAGGGTTGTTCTGAAAATCACAAAATGCATTTTCTCGACAAAATGTTGCATTTCATGATTCCGTGGTTCAACAACATACATGTTTAATACATAGATATCAGTTAATTAGCAGATATTTATTTTAAATACACAGTTTTATGAAGCAGGAACTTTGGACTAATGAGATTTCACAATGGACACGGCTACCCATGAAATGCTATAATAATTTGGCTAAGTATGGTATTTTTTGCCCCATCTTAAAAATATAAACCCAGGCCAAGACAAATGTAGTAAAATGTGCTGTGCCATTTTAGTGGGTAGGAAACCACAACAAACAGACCTTCGTACATATCTTTCTTCTTTCTCTAAAATGATAAAAGGGTGGTTATTGGATAATCAAATATGTATTCATAAATAGTGGTTCTTTGTTTGTTTTTTGGTCTTGTATGTATTTTTTTGCTTTTGTGTGTGTGTTTACCATCAACCTGCCAGGGACTGCAGATGAAAATTAGCCAGAATGGCTAAATCTGGCACATTTACATAAGAGACTTGTTTCTTGTGTTAATTAATGTGCATTGTCCTCTTTTAAAAAATAAATAAAAAAAAAAAACTACCCAAAATATTGATGATAAATGATCCCTCTGAAAGCTATCTACATCTGAATAATGAACCAAGGCTTGCAAAAATGTTAGGTGCAAATGCAGAAAACTGCAGAGCAATTTACAAGCAGGCTAACATTTTCATGGCCTACTAACTGTTCATTGTAAGACAGACAATCTAAATTGCGCTTTTATGGACCCCTTTAACTAAGAACACTTGCTAGGGTTCATTAGCTGGGACTTAAACAATAACACATCTGTAAATTGGCTGTCGTCCATATCTGAAATGACTATCCATCATCAACATATAGCTTCAAGGAGCTTCTAAAGGAGAGAGATGCAATAGGGAGCACTTGTAATTCCTCTCTATCTGTCTCGAGTGTGACCCCTGAGGGTAGGGAGCACAGTCCTCTGGTTGCAGCGTATCAAGCATCAAGGCCCCTGATTGGCAATTGATGCCTGAACAAACTTGCAGCCATCAAATCAAGTCCAATGAAGCTATATTTTCAGAGATGCCAATCAATCAAAGAGCTTTATTCCAGCCTGGCAGGGAGTCTTTTTTAAAGCTGAAGTGACTGCAGGCAATGGCACGGGCAGACATGCCAATCTGTCAGATTTCAATCTCCATTCAGCTGAAAATAACCCCATCACGTTTTTTCTATTGAATATCAATGAACACTTACTACAGCAATCATCCCCATAGCTTTCATTTATAGCATATAGGTAGAGCCGATTAGAAATCTCCATCTCAAAACATTGATTGCAACACTGAATCTGATTGTTGTACAATTTTCTTCTCCAACACCGGTGCGGGCTTGTGCTGAGAAACACTCTCATCTTGTGTTAACTACATACACGAACCACCAGGATTTGATTACATCAGGTAGTAGTAAGTGGGGATGGAAATCTACAGATACCTGGAGATACAATCTTATATCAATATCTGAGTCATGAAAAGATAATATTGCGAATTTGTGTTACTCTAGATCAGCGGTATTCAATATAATTGGGCCATTTTACCATTTCTACAAATTAAAGTGAGCAGTGTGTCAAAACAAGGGAGCGGTACACACCACAAGCACACAGGGTTGTTTACGGTAATGACCTTTCGGCGCCATCCCTCGGATTTCAATTTGATGAATGATTAATGAAGGTCTTACGGGTTTGCAACGCCATGAGGGTGAGTAATTAATAAAAGAAATTTCATTTTGGGTGAACTAACCCTTTAAGAGGTAAACCCTGCACCCCCAGTATGTTTTCTCAGTCCCAAGGCTTCTAATGTGCCATATACACACACGTATGTGTCTAAATGTAAAAATAATAATAATAATAATAATAATAATAATAAAATAGCCTAAAACATAAAGGGTTAGTTCACCCCAAAATGAAAATTCAGTCATTTATTACTCACCCTCATGTCGTTCCACACCAGTAAGACCTTCGTTCATCTTTGGAACACAAATTAAGATATTTTTGATAAAATCCAATGGCTCAGTGAAGCCTGCATTGCCAGCAAGTTAATTTACACTTTCAATGCCCAGAAAGCTACTAAAGACATATTTAAATCAGTTCATGTGAATACAGTGGTTCAACCTTAATGTTATGAAGCAACAAGAATACTTTTTGTGCAACAAAAAAACTAAATAGCGACTTTATTCAACAATATCTAGTGATGGGCGATTTCAAAACTCTGCTTCATGAAGCTTCGAAGCTTTACGAATCTTTTGTTTCGAATCAGAGATTCGAAGCGTTTATCAAACTGCCAAAGTCACACCCCCTAGTGGTGAACCACTGAAATTGAAACACTTATGACGTAACAAAGCCTTGTTTACTCAAATCACATGACTTTGGCGCCCCGAACCCAAAAAAATAATAATAAAAAATCACTGCTTTGGCTCTTGGGGCCCGAGAGTCATCTTTAATGTCTATTTTGATTGTAAAGGAAAAAATCCTAAACAAAGTACTATGACTGCCCTCATAGAAATGTATAACTGTTCCAAAAAAGTATTGTCTGGAACTGCTGGGAAGTAAATATAGAGACTGGATCTTATACTAGATCATATAGCTACTAGATCTTATACTAATTAGTTTTTTTTTATCACTTAAGGTCCTGTGGCAGGTGAACAAGTATCACTGGAATTAATAAATAATAAAGTCTAATGGATGGCTTTCTCCAAATTTTATCTAGACACTGATCTTCACCAGGATGTGGCTAAACATAAATCATACATCACAGAATCACATCAAATCTCTCAATAATGACCATTATGTCCACAGAGCTGCATGTTATCTGCATTTCCTGATGGGACAGGTCAGGTCAAAGCATCCTGACCTACTAACCTCTCTGGCTAGACATACTTATGTGTGGGATTTATGCTTGGCTGGTGTACCAGACTCCTCAGGGAACTCATATAAGCCAGAGGTCAAAGGTCAAGGCTTCTGGCTGACCGAGTTGACCCAATGCAGCCCTCTTACTTACCCGGTTAACGGCTCCCCGATCGTTATCTGATCAAAGCGCCTTCAATACTCTCGGAGGAATAATGCACAGACAGAAAATTCATGACTCATCTCACATCTAAAAATCATTAGCGGCTGTATGCTCTGCTGACTGAATGAGAAAATTAGGATTCCCCATTCAAACTGAAGCCCCTATTGTGAATACCAGATGAAGACCTTTAGAAATCTACCAGACTTTCACAGAATCGCTCCACCTTTGTTCAGGAAAAAAAAAAAAAAAATCCATTTATACTGCTTTTGCATGTTCTCTCTTGCCAATGTTGTTTTCAAGATTGTTGTTCAAACTCTACATATTATGGTTGATACAATGGTAGGCAAGATAAAAAAAACAAACAAAACAAAACAGCCAGTCAAATTGACATCAAGCCTGCAGACAGGAAACGAAAAGATACAAATGTTATTTGAGCTGACAGCAGAGCTGACTGCTTTTGCTGTTCTTTTTCCCCAAAACAATGCAATGCAACAATGTACATTCAGAGAAAAAGTCACTTCTTGATTGTGCCCACACACAAACACTTGTATGTGTGAGAAAGGCAAAAGGAGGCTGCGATAGGACGATGGCAGTGGGTTTATTAGAAGGTATCTGATCGATATCCATTAGAGTTTTAATTTGCTGTGAGCTTCTGCAGGCAGTCGTGGGAGGATGATTGCTCTGAGACTGTTTGGATGAGTGCCTCGACCAGTCTGCCTTACTCTCTCCGTTAATGAGATCTCACTGCTCTAGCATACAGACACACAAACCTGTTTCAGCCTTTCAAATGAATAGAGGCTTTCTCATATACACACAAGCGTGAACAGGGAGTGCAGTGTGCAGTAACACACACACACACATCTGCAAGAAAACTTAACAAGAACTTTCTCTGGACTGCAGTGCAGTTTAAATGTAACAATATACAGCTGCAGTATAGGGAAAAGGAATATGCACTGTTAATATTACAGGCTCAATATTAGGGATGGGCTTTTTGGCAATTTTTCATTTCGATCATCGATAAGTTTCACAAACGAGTAATCGAGTACTCAGGGGGAGATAATGAAAATATCTGAAGACTGTCATGAAAATGAATGTTAAAAAAAAAAAAAAAAAAAATCTGACATGAATACCTGTCTATGAAAACATGAACACTTGATAAGAACACTGTTAGATTATGATTATGATGCAGCAATGTTATTAAGAAGCATCTAAAAGGAATAGCTGCCTGAGGTGAAGAGTGACTTTATGCCAATAAACTGAAGCCCGTTCTATGACACATCCTATGATATTAATCAGATAACTCCGATACATAACATAGACGGAACATTACAACTTATCTGCATAAAAGGATGCAAATGCCAGTGAACTTTAAGTTACACGCTATAGCGAGAGTCAACGAAAGCCAGCGAAAGAAAACCACAACAAATTCACATTCTATTAGGCTACATTCACTATTGTAATTTATTTATTCTAATATTTCAGCAATATTTTGGATTCAATTTGCACTTTCTGATCAACCAAAATGTCATTTTACAGTATGAAAATCACTGATGATCACAGGTGCCGATTTATGTTTCTGCTGGTGCCCTCTCTCCATGAGAAAAAGCATGTTGAGATTTGTGACAGGACAAAGTTTGAGCGCGTCCAAAAAGAATTCCGCTTTCGAGCAGAGAGATCCGTGCTCGTGAATTACATGGATGAGCTCTCGACATTAACGAAATACAAACTGCCTCAAATGGAGCTCAGGGCACCGCCCAAAGTGCTGCTATAACCAATCAGGAGAAGAAGAAAAAAGAAAAGAAAAAAAAAAACATTTCGATCATCATTTACATGATCGATCGTCGCTGTCATGGTCGAGTACTCGAGTACTCGATCGCTGTTGCACATCCCTAATCACTATAACACTAGTGCACTATAAACAAAGTCTTCTGAAATCATTCGACAGATTTTTGTGAGGGACAGAGCAAAATGTTTTGTTATTCACTGAAAAATCACTGAAAGTGAAAACAGACATTATGGTAATAACCATGTTGAACTACAGATAAGCCCTTACAGAATGTATGTCGAATCCTTGCCAATAGCCCAGTAGTCACTGCTGTCAATCTACCTTTTTTAGATATGTTCTTCTCTACAGTTGACAGTATTATGCATGCAAAGTAACATTTTGCCTGAACGATTTACTAGATAAACATAGCTGTACAATGCCATAGACATCTGCCTGCAACACAGCTGTAAACTTTCTATAGGCTAGTCCAACTCAGTCCCACCTTGCATTAATCATTCAGCAGAATTTACAATAATCAAACTTAACCAAAAACCGGAACCGGATATTTAACCACATAAACCTAAACTTGCAGGAAAACTCCTAATTTGCAGGAAAGTAGATCTCCAGGAGCAGGAATGGGTGCCCATCAGTGTTGGGCTTGTTACTCAAAAATGTAATTTATTACTCATTACTAGTTACTCCTTTCAAAAGT
The DNA here is from genome assembly GCF_018812025.1 of Megalobrama amblycephala. NCBI lineage: Eukaryota > Metazoa > Chordata > Actinopteri > Cypriniformes > Xenocyprididae > Megalobrama > Megalobrama amblycephala. The sequence continues at coordinate 44,209,460 of NC_063044.1, forward strand.
AATATTATTACTTTCTGGCAACAGTAATTAGTTACACTACTACTTTTCCTTCACGCCCCACAGAAGTTGGAATTGTGTATCTTCCCCATAAAATTCTTTTAAAATGTTACTAACAACATATTTCTGCCTCATCAACACTTTTGAGTAAAATTGTTGTATTTAACTCATTAAATGAATAGTTCACCCAAAAATGAAAATTTGATGTTTATCTGCTTACCCCCAGCACATCCAAGATGTAGGTGACTTTATTTCTTCAGTAGAACACAAATGATGATTTTTAACTCCAACCGTTGCTGTCTGTCAGTCAAATAATGCTAGTGGATGGGAACTTCTACTATAAGAGTAAATAAAACTTGCATAGACAAGTCCAAATTAAACCCTGCGGCTCGTGAGGACACATTGATGTCTTAAGACATGAAACGGATCGGTTTGTGAGAGAAACCGAACAGTATTTATATCATTTTTTACCTCTAATACACCACTATGTCCAACCGCGTGCAGCACTCGTTAGTAAGGTCTGATCGCGCTCTGACAGCGGCAGTGATGTCTCGCTCTCATTGAAGTATATGCGCGAGACATCACTGCCGCTGTCAGAGCGCGATCAGACCAAACGAATCGAGTGATGAATGCAGTTGGACATAGTGGTGTATTAGAGGTAAAAAATGATATAAATACTGTTCGGTTTCTCATACAAAGAGTGTCATACATCAATGTGTCGTCACGATCCGCAGGGTTTAATTTGGACTTGTCTATGCAAGTTTTATTTACTCTTATAGTAGAAGTCCCCATCCACTCCCATTATTTGACTGACAGACGGCAACGGTTGGAGTTAAAAATCATCATTTGTGTTCTACTGAAGAAAAAAAGTCACCTACATCTTGGATGCGCTGGGGGTAAGCAGATAAACATCAAATTTTCATTTTTGGGTGAACTATCCCTTTAACTGTCATGTGTAGTTTGAAGCTAATTGTAACTATAATTTCTCTGTTACCCATATAGTGTTATATTTCATGGCGCATTTTATCAAAAGAAATCACATAAATTAAGAACAATTTTTCGAAAGTTTCCAAAAAGATTTTTAATTTTAGTAATATCAGTATCTTGATCAGAGGGATGTGGGTGGGCAAGCCATGTAATGCCAGAGTAAAGTAATGCCACAACTTACACAACAGTGTTCAGATCATCTTTTCTCCTGACAAAATCAATGTAATGGCAATATGTACATCCACTGAATATAAGCTTTTCCATATTCCAAGCTTGCCTGCTGCACTGGTGACTTCATGTGCTTGTGCAAGTTGTGAAAATTGTGAAAATAATTCTAGGAATTATTCGATTGTTGGATTTCAAATTACTAGGGGTTTAGGCATCAATAGTAACTAAGTACTGAGCTGTTTTATGGATGGTAACTGTAATACTATTATCTTATTAGTAATTAGTTACACTACTACTGCGAAAAATAATATTATTATGGTAATTAGTTACTAGTAACTAGTTACTGCCCAACACTGCCCATGAACTACAACTTCAATATATATTGTACATTGAATCAATTGCTCAGATGTTACCTGGGTACAGTGTTATTTTAGGTATTACTAATATATTATATAGCATTTAGTTATTAGTATTGTAACGTGGCTGTTTTAGAAGATAGCTTGTTGGATCCATATGCAGTTTAAGAGTTTATTTAAACAAAACAACAGAGATAAATCCAGGCAGATTACACAAGAGTCCATGCAGGCAATGAACAGGATGATCCATACCAGGGAACAACAAGAACTAAAACAAATGCACAGATCCAATTAGTGTATATATATATATATATTCAAAAATGACAGGTGGATCACTACTACTGACTGAAAAGGTAAAAATGAACCTAAAAATGAATCATTCATAAGAATAAATAAAAATGCTGTTGAAGCTATGTTTTGTTTTGTTTGACAGCTATTGATACACGAGACCCTAAGGCCATTTTAATAGCTTGAAAATGATGCTGTACATTACTAATGTTTGGGGTCTCAGAGACCCTTATGAATGGTTCAAAACCCGGAGCAACAACTGATGCCTTCAGAGTAAGGTTAAAAAAAAACATTAGACAGTGACTCAGAAAACTGTTCTGTATTACAAAAGTTACGAGGTGTATTATGGGAAGAACTCTTGTGAGGCGGTTTTGTAGCAAATGTGAGTTGGCAGATGCATCTTCAGTAGTAACAGGATTGTCTGTGAGCTCTTTATAATCAGGACTCCAGAGATTTCTTACAGGTCTGTTTTTCTGGCTTTGTCTTACTTGTTTTCTCTTTGCCTTCACCACTCCACCTCCTTCACAGAGAGAAACGCATAAAAAAAAAACAGTGGTGAAAAAAAGAGAAAAAAAAAATTACAACAGAGCAGTCTTGCTGAGACGGCATTTCCATGCAGGATGAATCCCTCCGTCTGTTTACTGCTTTTGACACCAGCATGATTAAATACTGTCTCCAGCATCACTCTGCATCACACGTGTGTTTGCTGTACTTTCTCTCCTTAATACACGTTTAGAAACACTCAAATTCTCTATGAATATGCAATAATGGACACATCACTATTCGCTAATGAACCACTAAGCTTATGACCTACAATTCCAGCAGCCAATTTTGCTTGTAAAAAAAAAAAAAAAAAAACAAACTTTTAATGGTACAAAGCCAAACAAATGTGTAAATATACATATTAAAGCTGCATGTAATAGAAAATCCAGTGTAATGATAGGACGTTGAAGGGGCACATAAAATACAGACTAAGGAATGCAAGCGATTTCTGCTTTCAAAAGTCATTATTTAACAAGGCAAGTCCCATATGGTTCTTTGCAGAATATTCTGAATCAGACTGCATAATTAAAGCCATCTCCTCTTCACGCCGTGTGTTCAGAAAGAACTACACAAAGAGGGACCCCCCTGCAACAAGGAGATTAGGAACAAGCAAGCTGTCAGATACCCATGATCCTCTTTGCTCCTTCAAATCTCCTCTGGGTTTTAATTGTGCTTCAGCTCAGGCCACTGGTGAGCTAATTGCACTTTTGTCGAGTGCCAAGTAGAGTAATTTACCTAAAAATGAGGCTGTTTCCTTGGCAACCAACATCATTCACAGGGGCAAGTCTCTGCTTACTGTGACAAACTGCACAAGCTTATATAGTTGACTCATACCTGACAACAAAGCACTGAGGCTTTGGACCACTACTTCAACATATAGCTACAGTATGTTACAGACAGTCCAAGAGACAGACAGACAGATAGATATTCCCTTCTTCCATAACATAGCATAACATACACACAACACAATGCTACGTGCAAGTTTGCATGTGAGGTTATGGCCTCTTGGGAGCCGATTAGTGGGGCTAGACAGTTATCCTGCTTACCAGCCTCAAGTTAGCTGTTAGAAGCAATCCGGAAACGAGGTCTACGGGACAGACCACGGCGTTTCAACCAAGCACAACAGTCAGCCGAATAAATAGCAAGAATGCACAGGTTATGTATGGAGCATAGTGCCACTTAAACAATAATTTATCAGTTTATTAATTTTAATAAACATTTTCCACAAACAACTGAGCAAGACTGGGGTTGTGAATATCAGTAGGCACAAGGCCGCAGATAATCACACAACAACACAATTGCGAGTGTTATATTTTTAATAAACAACAAATTTGAAGAGTAACTTACCTTTTAGGCACAATGTTTCCAGTTTTTTTTTTTTTTTTTTGGTGTATTTTTGCTCTGCCAGAGAAAACAGTTCCAAGTCAAAGCAGAATTAACCGTCGCGCGTCTTTCCAGCAAATCACAGCAGTGGTGTTTTCCTCCTGATTGAATCAGTGTTTTGAACAAATCAGTTGCATGACTCACGAATAAATTAGGGCAAATTCCAGTCAAAGTGAGCATCAATATGCCTTACTCACTCCGAAGGGCAGAGCCCTTGAAGTTGTTACTTGTGTGTCATAATGAAGTCGAAACGCACTTGGCGAATGGAGTAATGAAATAGGCTAGCCTACTGAATTTCCTCATTAGCTTCACATGGAATGACAAAGCTAGGCAGTGACAACAGGAATATCTTATTGATGTTAATATGATATTTACAAATAAATGTACATTTAATTAGGTTTTTAAAATATTGTGTTGCCAACCTGCTTTACGTTTATAAGTTAAGCATTAAACACATTTGTTACAAATGAAACTTTTTTATTAATTATTCTGTTTATACAACTCCAACTATCCTGCCATATCTAGATTTAAAATTAATCATTAGGAATCGCCACCCTGGGTTACATGACCACAAACGAATAAATTACTTCCTCAAAGTGACAATCGCATGACATGTTCCCTTTGCTAAAGGACTTGTGGAAGTGCCCTTCACGAAGGGATTCAGTTGTTCACTTTTGTTTTGAACGCCCCTACAAATGGCACCCCTTCCTGAAGTGCCCATCAAGGGTGCAAAAACGCAGTTTGGAATTCACCTAAAGACAGTGTGGACGTTTTGGTGCTGAATGAACGGTTTGGTGTTTGAACGAACTGGTTGAGTGAATGATTCAACTGACTCACTCATAAAGACAGAAAATTTGGTGTAAGGATAATAATCTGAAAAAAAGTCACTGAACAAAACCTGACACAGCGTATAACTTAGTAAATAGGAATAAGGGCAGGAATGCATGTTTAGTTCTTGTTTAAAAGGTTTGTTGAATGTAACAAATAAATCACAATAGATAAATAAATAATTTAAATGCTTCTCTTTTTTTGCTACTTGAGTCGACTTGCATGACTCCAGCTAGCTGCATTTTGCAGCATTATGATTTCTGCATTTTTACAGTTTAATATGATTTATATGCTGTTTTCTCATGGGGACCAAATAATGTCAGGTTTTACTATCCTTGTGGGGACAATGTGTTACACACATACATATAGACACCTAAACACACACACACACACACACACTGGTGGTGACTTCCCATAGACGTAATTATTTGTATACTGTACAAATTGTATATTCCATCCTCCTAACCCTACCCATCACAGAAAACTGCAATTTTAGATTATCAAAACACTTAATTTAGTATGATTTGTAAGCTGTTTTCCTCATGGGGACCAAAAAATGTCCCCATAAGGTCAAAATGTACTTGGTATTACTATACTTGTTGTGGGGACATTTGGTCCCCATAACATACGGAATAATAGGTAAACACACACACAACCAATCAAACAATGTTGTTTTCTTCCACGTCTCAGTTTCTCTCTCTAGTAATTGACAAGCATAAATGTAGTCCTTTGAGCTGCTGTTAACACACGCACACTCTCATCAGGCTGACACACGGGCTCTCTGCAGGGCACTGCTTCATCAGACACACCGCATCTGATCCACTCATCCACAGGGGACAATAAAGTCACTGCAGACTCTGCTGAGCAGCTGACCACTGCAACACTGTGCTGGGTCACTTAATGAAGTGAAGTATATTGGATGTGTGTGTGTGCGTGTGTTTGGTGCATGTAGGTAAGTGTCACAGTCCTGTAGCTCCTGGGGCTTGGCAGAGCGCCCAGCTGAAAAATGGAGCTTACAGTCTTAAGCAGACTCTGCCCGGCATGATCCTCAGCACTGACCTGGTCAATCTGGCATCTCCAACACCAGATGATGTTTACTGAGTGTAATGCGGTTGTTTGACAAACCCAACCTTTGGGTTTAAATTTTAATTAAAAAATTTAAACCAATGGTTGGGTTTGTCCACATTTGACCCAAACATGGGTTGGAAACATGTTATAATTTTTTTGTACAAATTTTAGTTTAGTGCCAAGTACACCCAAATAATTTAATCATTTCGATACTGACTTCAAAATAATATAAAATTAATGAATTTAAGTTATTTATTTAGAAAAAATATAAAACCAAAATATTTTAGTTTATTTATTTTATGAATAATCAGAAGCAGATGAAATCGTTGCGGACGTAACAAAACAGAGCAGTTTGGAAAGGGCTATTATATGTAAATATCCAGGGGTGTTCCTGCAGCAGCCAAGCAACTACCACTGAGATGAATGGAAATGCTAATAGATGGCTTTTTTATGGACCTCCTTGGAGATATATCCAAAAAAAGATGTTTATCCTCCAGATCGTCGATTTCCCTGTGATGTCAAAGCAGCTGCTAAGACAGACTTGTCATCTGTATATCTCACTTGTGCTCAGTCCCAGCGCCACAATTCATGTTTATTCAGCTTAATTAGCTCCCTATCTCTCCCTCTCACTTGCTTTCTCTCTTTATAATAAGTGGGTCATTGGCAAGGGCTCCGAAAAGCCTGGTGCAGATTATTTTTAGAACAAAACAACTGTTGGCTAAGAGGCACAATTTAGCATTATGATTTGCAGAGGAATAAAAACATAAAATAAAGAAAAAATCTTTAGGCGACGGAGCGTAGTGCATAACCTCGTTTGAAAAAGGAATAAATTAAAAAATATATAAAAATGAGTGTTTAAAGCTAATTCAAACTGATGGAGCATGTGAAGATTATTGTACTTATGTTACACAAAAGGTTTTAGATTGTAATTGCTTGTGACAGATTTGGCAACACTTGAGTCATTAGTTGGTTACCATGATTTTCACTTCAGAATACTGTTCCAAATGGTCACCCAGGTGAAAAAAAGGACACTTCCATAATTTAGCCTATTTAATGTACTCTATTTTCGCTAACTATCTGAGTATATGAAAGATGGGTTCAAGTGTACAAGTGGTAACTAAATATTTTTTTTTAAAATACAGAGATAGTGTGTTAAGAGCACATTTTAGTTCATATTCATGGTGACTCAAAATAGCACAGTTGAGTACACAGATGTTCTTAAGAACATGTACTTAATATACTAATTTTTAGTATATTAAGTACATTAGTGTGTAAAAATAGAGCACTTTAAGTACATTATGGATGTGTACTTTTTTTCACCTAGGCAGTAATTCCTTTAGAAGAATGCAGTAATGTAGAGCTGACCGTCACCATGCTAATGGAATAGAGTTTTACCAGACAGTACCCTACTATCCATCACCATGGCATTTGCAGCAGGTCAACCATGGCCCTTGAGAGCCTGTTGTCTATGGCAACACTGCAATGAGTCACAGTGGCTACATATATATAAATATGACAATACTTTGACTGATAGAAATTAAAGCAATAAGCCCTGTGAAGCCGTGGTTTACAGTGAATTTATAACAGCTAAGGGGTGTTGTTAGGCACGTAGAGCGCCACTTAACTGTTCACTGTTTACCACGGCTTCACGGGGCTTATTGCCTTTATAAAACGGTTACCACACAATACAAATATTAAAGCCAAAAAATATGTGTCAATGCAACTCTCAATGCGGCTTCCTTCCGCTGGAAAAAATAGTCCCTGACCGTGAACAGCAACAGAAGTTACATTTATCTCGCCATTAGATGACGGCAAAGATTGTCTTTATGAGCGAGTCGCTCAAAGACTATTATATTGAAACTTGTTGTGAACACGGAACAAGATGCAAATGACAAATGCTTTGACTAGCGCTGTCAGTGTCAGCAGGGCACGAGAAAAACACATTAAATGTTAAAAGGACAAGATCGCAGCGGATATTCAAACAGATTTTTTATTATGAACAGGACTGACCTGAAGGAAAATGCTAAATCTGAATTCAGGTAATACACTCGGTCACTCGATATCTCTCTCACAATACTCTTCTACATAATAGGCTACAGTAAGCTTCAAAGAACAAAACCAAAAGAGAACAAACGTTTACGTTGCTATGACAGACGCAGCAACATAGGCTTCTTCACATTCAGTGGCGCAGATGCGGTCAGCTGTATGTTTTCGGGAATTTAACGGCTGCGAACCCGGCTCAACCAATCAGAATCAAGGGCTGGAACTATCCGTTTTAGGAGTTTGATTAACAGGCGTACTAACCAATCATAACGCCGAATCCGCCATCAGGGGAGTTAGCAGATTAACATAGGTGGACTTGAACTTGAAAAATGTATGTATTGACGTCTTTCCGAGGTTGAAACAACATTCCTTCTGATGTTCATTCATGTTTATTTGATGCTATAAACTAACTACTTAGGAAGAGATGATCGGTTCACGAGACGCTTGAACTGAGGTGCTAAAGCGATCTGTCACGACACATTAAAGAGCCACAAAACGGTATTTATTGTTTAAATTTCTTAAAGGTGCCATCGAACGTTTTTTTTACAAGATGTAATATAAGTCTAAGGTGTCCCCTGAATGTGTCTGTGAAGTTTCAGCTCAAAATACCCCATAGATTTTTTTTTAATGAATTTTTTTAACTGCCTATTTTGGGGCATCATTAAATATGCGCCGATTCAGGCTGCGGCCCCTTTAAATCACGCGCTCTCCGCCCCCTCCCGAGCTCTCGACTCTATCATTGCATTCACACAAGTTCACACAGCTAATATAACCCTCAAAATGGATCTTTACAAGATGTTCATCATGCAGCATGTCTAATCGCGTAAGTATGGTATTTATTTGTATGTTTACATTTGATTCTGAATGAGTTTGAGGTTTTGCTCCGTGGCTAAAGCTAACATTACACACTGTTGGAGAGATTTATAAAGAATGAAGTTGTGTTTATGAATTATACAGACTGCAAGTGTTTAAAAATGAAAATAATGACGGCTCTTGTCTCCGTGAATACAGTAAGAAACGATGGTAACTTTAACCACATTTAACAGTACATTAGCAACATGCTAACGAAACATTTAGAAAGACAATTCACAAATATCACAAAAAATATAATGTAATCATGGATCATCAGTTATTATTGCGCCATCTGCCATTTTTCGCTATTGTTCTTGCTTGCTTACCTAGTCTGATGATTCAGCTGTGCACAGATCCAGACGTTAATACTGGCTGCCCTTGTCTAATGCCTTGAAAGTGGACTGGCATATGCAAATATTGGGGGCGTACATATTAATGATCCCGACTGTTACGTAACAGTCGGTGTTATGTTGAGATTCGCCTGTTTTCTGGAGGTCTTTTAAACAAATGAGATTTATATAAGAAGGAGGAAACAATGGAGTTTGAGACTCACTGTATGTCATTTCCATGTACTGAACTCTTGTTATTCAACTATGCCAAGGTAAATTCAATTTTCAATTCGATGGCACCTTTAAAAAATGACAAAATTTGAGACTTTGTTTCATATTAAAAGTAACCTGCTCTGTTTTGTCTGTCGACGCGTTGTCAGTGTCCTCTTTGCTCAGTGATGTATTTTTCACTGCACAAGAACATGATGTGTGGTGTGAGAGCGGCATGGCTTGTCGGACGTAGCAACAGTAATTAAACGGGACGGGTCTTTGCGAACGGTCAATTATATATTAGATATCTTGAAATATTTTAAACTTTTTTTTAAGAAAAAAAATATCAAATATAATTTAACAATTACATAATTCTTAGTAAATAATTCTTAGTAAAAGTTGCTCATAATATAAACATAATATCGAGATAATATAGTGGACAGATGCGAGTCGGCTACACTGGTGAATGCGGTGATGATGCTAACAGGATGTGTGTGTGCATGTGTGTGGACACAACTGCACAAAGTAGCTTCATTACAGAAGCAGCAGGGGGTTCTGTGGGATTAACTGTGCAAATAGTATTCATTTAAGAGAGAATTATGCTCTCATAACCTTATGCTCTATCCTCTATGGCCTAATGGCCCAATTCTGCTGGGAAGAGGTCTCCATCATACAGGCTCCAGGGCAGAGTTATTTCTAATTGACCAGCCCTGCACTTCTGTTCAGACAAAATAAACACAATCTTCAGCTGGAGGTTAAGATGTTAGCTTCATCACATGCTGGGTGAAAAAAAAGCCACTCTTTAAGTGTTGCTGCAAATTGAACCACTATTGATATATTTTAATACTTTTTTCTGGAGCTTAATTTAACCTCTCTTTCATTCTCCTCTGCTCATCTTGTAATCAGCTCGCTCAGGGAGAGTTAAGTAAGTTAACGCATGCAAAACTCACAGCTCTAAACAAAACACAGTAAAGTGTGTGGGAGGCAGTGCTTTTTAATGACTAATTATACCAATGAGGTTTTGCTAATTAAGTCACTGAGTTCTGTGCTGATGAGTGCATGTAAATAGCGCTGCCGCACTGTAATCTCGCATATATTCATAGCTACAGATGAAAATCACTATAATCTTAAAATGTGCATTTTTTTCCATTTAAGTCATTTCTTAAATGAAAACTGTCGTTAAGAAATGTAGTGATTATAGCATTAACATCACACCGTGTAAAATTGTATTCAACAGTTAAATTTACCTCATTAATTCATTCTAATATTTGTTATATTGTGTTTTTAAGTGTGTCATGTCTACATTAGTTCTCATTAGTTGCCTTCATCTGTGTTTTATGGATTATCTAGTAAAGACTTCATTTGTGATTCATGTGATTTACACAACCTGTTACTTCATGAAAAAATATAAATATACAATGTGTATTTACATCCTGCGGTATGACACATGATACCAAAACACCATCTAAAACTGCTTCAAATGTCATAGAAATTGTACTATAATTATTATTTTTAATTAAAAAAAAAAAAAAATATATAATATATATATATATATATATATATATATATATATATATATATATTTGTCACTTTGTAAAATGAGCTAGTGAAATCAAACAGGTGATAAACTGCTTTTTAAAAGGTTTTGGTTAATGTTCATGTTTTGTCATTCACTGTGCTCCTCATGTGATCCTGTCATGTGATCTTGTCATGTGCTTCCTTTGGTTCATTAGGCTTGTTCGATTTCATGCAGCACTGCGCAGACCGATCGGCGGCTGACTTGCAGTGTATGCCGGTTAGAAATTTTGTCCGACTTGAGACAGCACCGATGCCACGTGACTGTGACGTATGGACGTATGGTGAACTGCTGTATAAAATAAATATCACATTTGCACTCCTGCTATTCTGAACAAAAAACGCATTTTTGCTGTTCGATGTGCTCGTTAAAAATATTGAACAAAGAGTTAATGTCCATGTCCATTTGTCACCACTCCAACAAACAAAATCTGATCATTTCATTTAAGTTATCTTTGCAAGTCTCTTTTCTCTTTATCTGTGTCTTGATAGAGTACAGTTCAAACATGAGAGAAAAAGAAGTAAATAATCTCCTATAATATCTAGAGCAGATATTCATTCTCTCTCGCTCTGCCCATTTATCAGTACGGCCTCATCTGGGATGAGCATCTACTCTGTGTTCGGTCCAGAATGAGAGTTCAGTGACTGCTGACAGAGGACTGACCTCATTCAAAGCCAGGTTATATTGGCCTGTCACTCCAGTGCTGTTTGAGCTGGAATAGTGTGAGTAAGGGCAAAGACGGGGAGGGGGAGCTGCAGGGCTTCAGGTGTAACAACAGATCTACCGCTCCCTGGAGCCCCATTCTGCCTAACAACAGCCTCGCTTTAGCATCTCCTGCTGTTACTGCATTTAGACACACTAACACAACCTGATTGTTTATGACACAAAATCCCAGGCAGTGAGATTATTCCGTCTCTCACTCTGAATATAATGCCGCTGAATTGCAAGATATTTGGCCAAAAGCTGACTAGTTTTTGATGATCTTGAAGTTTGAAGCTTATGACAAAAAAAAAAAGAAGCGTCTGTGGTTGTAATCTCACTGAATCTGGAGTAATAATGGCTGTTGCAGTGGTCTTTATGTTATGTATTAACATAAAGACCCAGATTCAGTCTCATATTAGCGGGAACGTGATGGGAATTAGCGAAATACAGGCAAAAACTCACATGATAGTGCTTCTACATCACTGTGATTGGCAGATTAGTGTGTCCAAGCTATAATGCCCGCCTTTCGTGTTTACAGCTACTCTCTTTAAATCAAACTTGTGCAAATGCACAGACTCACAACTCACCCACCTAGACATTAATCACATCCAGTGATTATGAAATAATATGTGAGGTTAAAGGGTTAGTTCACCTAAAAATGAAAATTCTGTCATTAATTAGTTTGGCAGTTTGATACACGCTCTGAACCACTGATTCGAAACAAAAGATTCGTAAAGCTTCAAAGCTTCATGAAGCAGTGTTTTGAAATCACCCATCACTAGATATTGTTGAATAAAGTCATTGTTTTGTTTTTTTTTGGCACACAAAAAGTATTCTCGTCTCTTCATAACATTAAGGTTGAACCACTGTAGTCACATGAACTGATTTAAATATGTCTTTAGTAGCTTTCTGGGCATCTGAAAGTGTTAATTATCTTGCTGTCAATGGAGGCCTCACTGAGCCATCGGATTTTATCATATATATCATAATTTGTGTTCTGAAGATTAACGAAGGTCTTACGGGTGTGGAAGGACATGAGGGTGAGTAATTAAAGGGTTAGTTCACCCAAAAATGAAAACTGTGTCATTAATTACTCACCCTCATTTCGTTCTACACCCGTAAGACCTTCATTAATCTTCAGAACACAAATTAAGATATTTTTGTTGAAATCTGATGGCTCCGTGAGGCCTTCATAGGGAGCAATGACACTTCCTCTCTCAAGATGCATTAATGTACTAAAAACATATTTAAATTGGTTCATGTGAGTACAGTGGTTCAATATTAATATTATAAAGTGACGAGAATATTTTTGGTGCTCCAAAAAAAAAAAAAAAACGACTTATATAGTGATGGCCGATTTCAAAACACTGCTTCAGGAAGCATTGGAGCACAAATGAATCAGGGTAAGTAATAAATGACAGAATTTTCATTTTTGGGTGAACTAACCCTTTAAGTAAGCAGTCAGCTTGGTTAAATTAAATGTTTACCTCTGCGGTAAAGAAGGTGACATATATGCAAATTGGTTTTAATAATAACGGACGGATGGACATCAAGGAAAAGATTAAAAAAGTTTTACCCCAAATGTGGCCTAAAAATGTATTAACATTTTATTTGTTCATTGTTTTTTTTTGTTTTTTGTTTTTTGAACCAGACAATATTTCAAAGTATATCAAAGGAATTCAAAAGTGCTGGTGAAAATATTAATTATGAAAGAGTTAGTGGCAGTTTTCTGATCCCGATTAAAGCCTACAATGCTTTCTGCCTCTGATGCCCTTATGCAGTGAATATTCACCCATAGTGTCTGAGGATGTTCTTGGATTCCCCCTCCACACCAGAGAGACTCATGGCCTGGCTCTGCATTCACCAGAATTAAATCAGGCACTTTTACAGATGGCCCAAGTGAATTATTTATGGCCGCAATAAAGTTATGGCTGCCGCTAATTTGGAGTTTGATGAGGTTATACTTTAACTGAAGATCCTGGGCAAACATGAAGTATTTATTGTTTTCACAGATTTGATTAGTCTTTCATGGACTCACCTCAGACACAGCCTGGTGACGTGTATCTCTGACGCACAACACTGAGGCTGCGAGATTAAATAAACTGCACAGTCTGAACAATTTGTTTTAGGCCACACACACATATTATATATAACCACTATTGATATGTTAATACTTTTTTCTGGAGCTTATATATATATATATATATATATATATATATATATATATATATATATATATATATATATATATATAATATGTGTGTGTGTGTGTGTGTCTAATGTTGACTAATGTTGACATGCATTTTCTGTAAAGCTGCTTTGAAATGACATATAGTGAAAAGTGCTATACAAATAAATCTGAATTGAATTATATATATATATATATATTATACACACACACACACACATAGTACAATTAATGTGTGTGTGTGTATATACAGTGGGTATGGAAAGTATTCAGACCCCCTTAAATTTTTCACTCTTTGTTATATTGCAGCCATTTGCTAAAATGATTTAAGTTCATTTAAGTGGAAAGCCACACACCTGTCTATATAAGACCTTACAGCTCACAGTGCATGTCAGAGCAAATGAGAATCATGAGGTCAAAGGAACTGCCTGAAGAGCTCAGAGACAGAATTGTGGCAAGGCACAGATCTGGCCAAGGTTACAAAAAAATGTCTGCTGCACTTAAGGATCCTAAGAGCACAGTGGCCTCCATAATCCTTAAATGGAAGATGTTTGGGATGACCAGAACCCTTCCTAGAGCTGGCCGTCTTAAACCCAATTGAGCATCTCTGGAGAGACCTAAAAATGGCTGTACACCAACGTTTACCATCCAACCTGACAGAACTGGAGAGGATCTGCAAGGAGGAATGGCAGAGGATCCCCAAAATCAGGTGTGAAAAACTTGTTGCATCTTTCCCAAAAAGACTCATGGCTGTATTAGATCAAAAGGGTGCTTCTACTAAATACTGAGCAAAGGGTCTGAATACTTAGGACCATGTGATATTTCAGTTTTTCTTTTTCAATAAATCTGCAAAAATGTCAACAATTCTGTGTTTTTCTGTCAATATGGGGTGCTGTGTGTACATTAATGAGGAAAAAAAATGAACTTAAATGTTTTTAGCAAATGGCTGCAATATAACAAAGAGTGAAAAACTTAAGGGGGTCTGAATACTTTCTGTACCCACTGTGTGTATGTATGTGTGTATATATATATATATATTATATAATATTATATATATAATATATTCCATTTATATGCTGTTTTCTCTTTTGAGTGACTGTAGATTGACAAGAACTAACATAAAAACAGCAACACTAATGGCTTCCACCACATAAAAGCAGCATGTATTATTTCTGTGTTCATATAAGCAACAAGTGATAAATATACACCAACATAAATTGGATTCCCCTACAACACTTATTTTGACAAGGAGAGCATGCATTTAGATGCATTTGAGGAAAAAAAAAAAAATTCACTACTTCTCTGTTGCCATCTTTCATCAGGTTGCCTAAAATAATAAATGCGAAATATTTAGCTGAGTGTTATGAGAGCATGTGAAAACTTCTGTTCCTCTAAGACCATCATTGCTTGCCCCCTTGCTCTGAATCCACAATGAACATTCAACATGCAGAATTTTAATTAGCATTAGCGGGGTACATATTTCCTGTCTTGTCAACAATCCTGCTTGGCCCAAACAAACACATGGCCCATTTGTGAGTAAACTGGGTGTTAGGGAAGCATTAATATTCATCCTTTTACATCTCTGTCTGAGCTCCCTGAGGTATTCACGTCTGATCAGGACAAGCAGTCACCCATGTGAGGAGTCTGATGAGTGTAGGAGGCTTAATTAATCAAAGCCGTCTCTCTTGCTCTCTGTTATTCACCTCTTTTCCTTCACTTTCTCTTTCCTCTCCATGTTCAACTCCCTCCTCCCATCATCAAAGTGCTGGTGTTGAGGGGAAATGGAGGACGATCTCCCATATCTTTCCTGAGATTAGCATCCTGTTGTTTCTCTGTGAACTCAAGCCGTTTAATCAAACACACAGCAGGCCTGGGCCATAATGACCCCCAAGCATAACCAGCGAATCTGCTCTTAAAGAACACTTTGGGCTCCATTATACAAACGGGAAAAAGCAGCATCTGTCTGGCTACTTATAGTCTTTTAATCATTTATGCATTTAGCAGTCAAAAAAATGGCGATAACATTCAATATGGTGTGATCTGATTTTACTGATATCGCTATTATTTCTGAATTATTAATTTAAAAAAAAGTAGGAATGGTGTATTAAATATTTTGTTAAATTATTTAACGTTGATATTAACTTTCAAAGTGTTGGGTTAGTAAGATTTATTTAAAAGAAATTAATATTTTTATTCAGCAAGGACACATTCAACTGATCAAAAGAAAAAATAAACATTCAAAATGTTACAAAAGATGTCCGTTTTAGCTAAATGCTGTTCTTTTGAACTTACGTCAAATAATCCTAATTAAGCAGCACAATTATTGATAATAATAAGAAATGTTATGTCATTATGTTAGACTGATTTCTGAAGGATCATGTGTGAAGACTGAAGAGTAATGATGCTGAGAAAAAAAGGATATTTTAAAATATATTCAAAACAGCCATTTTAAATTGTATTTCACAGTATTACTGTGCAGCCCTGATGAGCATGAGACTACTTTCAAAAAAATGTACCAATCCAAACCTTTTAAATGTAGTGCATATACTGTACTTCTGTATTACTTGATCTTTTTATCTTGAAGTAAATGTAAACTTCTAATATGTTCTCCATTAGTTGCTCCTGCCAGTATTGACAAACCAGTATATTCAGGTTTAGACAGGTATATGATATGAATTTTGAAATTACTAAGGTAAGAGCCACTACCAGTAATGCACATAAACATGCAAACAACAGAGTATTTCCTTCCTCTGCTGTAGTACACAAGTATAGCTGTGGACTGTGCTGAAAATCCTATTACACAGAGAGAAAAATGTCATTACAGTAAGAGAGCTGTTTCTGATTCTATTTTCTGTTGCAATGAGGGAAACCCTTGTCAGGGCCGAGTGAAGGGTGTCATCCATCAGATGCTATTGCCTGTCTGGATGATAACTCTTAATCCACTTGTTTCAGCAGTAGATAGATTAGCGGCAGACTAATGCACCGTGAATGAAGCGCTGCCACTTGTAGTCAAACACACAGGTGTCAGGAACCATCTCATAAGACAGGCGAGGAAGCGGTCACTCTCTGAGCCCAGAGCCAAAGTTAATAACACATAAGGCCATAAAAGCTGATACAGCATTGGAAAAATAATGTTCTAAGCAAAACAAAGGGAGAGATAGAAGGGAAAAAAAGATTTACCAAAGCATTTGTGATGGAAGTTAAGTGCAAATATATAGTAACTGCAAAAAAGTATTTGAATATCTTTGCATTAAATAACAAAATCTCAAACAAAGTGGCATTTACATTAAGAAATAAAGCACAAGTAAAAAAAAACAACAAAAACTATTCCTGTAGCTCAAACAGTAGAGCATGGGAATAAAACATAAAGAAATGTACACTCTAAAAAAAGGTGCTATATAGCACTAAAAGTGGTTCTTGGCTCGTGATCATAGGGGAACCACTTTTGGTGCTATGCAGAACCCATGCTATGCTCTACAGCACCTTTGCCAAATGGTGCTATGTAGAACCCATAAGAGGTGCCATATCACATTTTATTTCTTCAACAAAAATGGTGCTAAACAGCACCAATAGTGGTTCTTTGGCTCATAAAGAACCTTTAAAGGGGCTTAACAGGTTCTTTGTTTGGCAGTAGTGCTATATAGCATCTTAACCACCCTGAAGAATCGCTGAAGAACCATACAGGGGCTTAACAGGTTCTGTATACAGTAGCAGTGCTATATAGCACTTCAGTCATCCCAAAGAACCACTGAAGAACCATACAGGGGCTTAACAGGTTCTGTATACAGTAGCAGTGCTATATAGCACTTCAGTCATCCCAAAGAACCGCTGAAGAACTGCTGAAGAACCATACAGGGGCTTAACAGGTTCTGTATACAGTAGCAGTGCTATATAGCACTTCAGTCATCCCAAAGAACCACTGAAGAACCATACAGGGGCTTAACAGGTTCTGTATATGGTAGTGGTGCTATATAGGACTTCAGTCATCCCAAAGAACCACTGAAGAACCGCTGAAGAACCACTGAAGAACTGCTGAAGAACCATACAGGGGCTTAACAGGTTCTGTATACAGTAGTGGTGCTATATAGCACTTCAGTCATCCCAAAGAACCGCTGAAGAACCATACAGGGGCTTAACAGGTTCTGTATATGGTAGTGGTGCTATATAGGACTTCAGTCATCCCAAAGAACCAGTGAAGAACCGCTGAAGAACCATACAGGGGCTTAACCGGTTCTGTATACAGTAGCGGTGCTATATAGCACTTCAGTCATCCCAAAGAACCGCTGAAGAACTGCTGAAGAACCATACAGGGGCTTAACAGGTTCTGTATACAGTAGTGGTGCTATATAGCACTTCAGTCATCCCAAAGAACCGCTGAAGAACCGCTGAAGAACCATACAGGGGCTTAACAGGTTCTGTATACAGTAGTGGTGCTATATAGCACTTCAGTCATCCCAAAGAACCGCTGAAGAACTGCTGAAGAACCATACAGGGGCTTAACAGGTTCTGTATACAGTAGTGGTGCTATATAGCACTTCAGTCATCCCAAAGAACCGCTGAAGAACCATACAGGGGCTTAACAGGTTCTGTATACAGTAGCGGTGCTATATAGCACTTCAGTCATCCCAAAGAACCGCTGAAGAACCGCTGAAGAACCACTGAAGAACCGCTGAAGAACCATACAGGGGCTTAACAGGTTCTGTATACAGTAGCGGTGCTATATAGCACTTCAGTCATCCCAAAGAACCGCTGAAGAACCGCTGAAGAACCACTGAAGAACCGCTGAAGAACCATACAGGGGCTTAACAGGTTCTGTATACAGTAGCGGTGCTATATAGCACTTCAGTCATCCCAAAGAACCGCTGAAGAACCGCTGAAGAACCACTGAAGAACCGCTGAAGAACCATACAGGGGCTTAACAGGTTCTGTATATGGTAGTGGTGCTATATAGCACTTCAGTCATCCCAAAGAACCGCTGAAGAACCGCTGAAGAACCACTGAAGAACCGCTGAAGAACCATACAGGGGCTTAACAGGTTCTGTATACAGTAGTGGTGCTATATAGCACTTCAGTCATCCCAAAGAACCGCTGAAGAACTGCTGAAGAACCATACAGGGGCTTAACAGGTTCTGTATACAGTAGCGGTGCTATATAGCACTTTAGTCATCCCAAAGAACCGCTGAAGAACCATACAGGGGCTTAACAGGTTCTGTATATGGTAGTGGTGCTATATAGCACTTCAGTCATCCCAAAGAACCGCTGAAGAACCGCTGAAGAACCACTGAAGAACCGCTGAAGAACCATACAGGGGCTTAACAGGTTCTGTATACAGTAGTGGTGCTATATAGCACTTCAGTCATCCCAAAGAACCGCTGAAGAACTGCTGAAGAACCATACAGGGGCTTAACAGGTTCTGTATATGGTAGTGGTGCTATATAGCACTTCAGTCATCCCAAAGAACCGCTGAAGAACCGCTGAAGAACCACTGAAAAACCGCTGAAGAACCATACAGGGGCTTAACAGGTTCTGTATACAGTAGCGGTGCTATATAGCACTTCAGTCATCCCAAAGAACCGCTGAAGAACTGCTGAAGAACCACTGAAGAACCGCTGAAGAACCATACAGGGGCTTAACAGGTTCTGTATACAGTAGCGGTGCTATATAGCACTTCAGTAATCCCAAAGAACCGCTGAAGAACTGCTGAAGAACCATACAGGGGCTTAACAGGTTCTGTATACAGTAGCGGTGCTATATAGCACTTCAGTAATCCCAAAGAACCGCTGAAGAACCGCTGAAGAACCATACAGGGGCTTAACAGGTTCTGTATACAGTAGCGGTGCTATATAGCACTTTAGTCATCCCAAAGAACCGCTGAAGAACTGCTGAAGAACCATACAGGGGCTTAACAGGTTCTGTATACAGTAGTGGTGCTGTATAGCACTTCAGTCATCCCAAAGAACCGCTGAAGAACCATACAGGGGCTTAACAGGTTCTGTATACAGTAGTGGTGCTATATAGTACTTCAGTCATCCCGAAGAACCAGTGAAGAACCACTGAAGCACCAAGATTTGGTGCTATACAGCACTTAAAGTGGTTACCCTATGATTACAAGCCAAAGAACCACTTTTAGAACTATAGAACTATTTTACTTTTTAGAGTGTATACCTTGAATGATAAACCAATACTATAAATGGTAAATGATAAAACAATAGATGTATTGTCGAAAATTAAGACAAAAATATATCATACAACAAGGTTGTCTCAGAAGAGTGAAGTTAGTTTCAAATACCATATTGCTTGATATTTTGCATCTAATGCAATCTAATTCGCACATTTTAAGTGTTTTTTTTTTTTTTTTCCCTGCAAGTATCCAAAAGCATCCAGACACGTTTTGGAACACTGTATGTAAAATAGAAAATATCAGAAAATGCTTCATTTTTATTACAGTTTTCAAGCTGTAAAAATGTTTGGTTATAGCACAGGATAAAGGTATACTATTTTATAGAATTATCCCATGGTTGATCTATTTAGCTATTGTTATAGCATCTTCTACAATACCACTCGTATATGGAGAAAAAAAAAAAACTTGAAAATATCCAAGAGGGCATTATTAAAAGGTACAATGGGGGTTGGGCTGAGTGCTGGGCTGCCACGCTTCTTAAATGAAAAATGGCTTTCTGTGTCCCAGGAGCCTGTGAGCGCTGATGCCTTTAGATGCCCAAGCAGGCGAGCATATAAAACCTGGGACATGCAAAACAAGGAGGGAAAAATGAATATGCGAACAAAGGCGGAGTTCCTATCCCCTGGGGTGTGAGGGCGAGGACGGGTGTGGGGAGAACTGAAATCACCTCATCCAGAGAGCTACATCATTTGCATGGTGCATAATCTCCAAGGCTCTGCCATGCAAATGCCTCATAATGTTGATATGGGAGACTTTCGAGTGGCTGTCAGGGGTGAATTTATATATGCACTGCCAGCCAATGCAGGGCCCTAAATCACTTTCAATTAGGTGACACTTTCAATATACAGACTCTGATTTAGAGATATGGATAGTTCTCCCTGCTTTGAGGCTTGAATCAAGCCGGCACATTGCCTAATATCAGATTTAATTCAGCATTTTTGGTCTCACCCCCCTCTGCCAAGTCTATTTCAATTTTCTCTGAAGTATAATATACTCTTTCTGGTTTAGTTAAGGAATAGTATGTTTATAACACCCCATGATTAAATAAAAATAAGAGGAAAGGTAAAAATCACTTTTATACCATTTCTCTGCTGCTATACCATTTGTGACCATTTGATAAGCACCAACACAACATTTATTGTTTGAATTGTGATTTTATTAATTGAGATTTATAATTATTAATTAAATTGAGATTTTATTAAAAATAACATACAAAGATGACAGAATTCAAGTTTTTGCTTGATCACGTTTCTCTACAAACAGCTTATCTGACTAGAGCTCGTAACATGATAGATAAATAGATAGATAGATAGATAGATAGATAGATAGATAGATAGATAGATAGATAGATAGATAGATAGATAGAATGCTAACGTGTATTTGTGGCAGAGAAAGCACTCTCTAAAGCACATGCACACACAACGGGAGCTTATTAATAGCTCTAATTTGATAATCAGGCATAGGGATCTGGGGCGATTTGTAGAGGAAGTAATTGTGCCTGTAATTGTGGCTCAGTCCAGCTAAGGGCTTTCATTTCCTCTAATGGAGTGGCTGTGGCACAGGACAGAGGAACACTGGCTGTCAGAGCAGTCAAAGGACAGAGCGAAGATTTTACACTCATCCATTCATCATCCCTCCTTCATTTATATTTCCGCTCCTGACACTGATGAGGCCTATCAGATAAAGACAGAGATCATATCATACCTCAAGATAATAATCTTATCTGACACTATGATTCACGGTATGTACCAGTCTCAGTATAGCCAAGACAAAATCTGATTAAAATGTCTGCCCCTATCTGCTGAGTCCACTTCACAGCTCATTTAGGTCAAACAATGGCTTAAATAATGGAGTAAAAGTTTTGATTTTAAGGAGAATATGATTATTTCATATCCTGAATGAATTTACCTTTGCTTTTGAGGTGCTTTTAGAGATTCTTTTACAGATATTACCAATGGGCACATGAAGTTTGCACTGAGATTAACACAGACATCAACTGCAGTTAAAGGGTTAGTTCACCCAAAAATTAAAATTCTGTCATTAATTACTCACCCTCATGTCGTTCCACACCAGTAAGACCTTTGTTGATCTTTGGAACAAATTAAAGAGGTGACTCATCCATAGACAGCAATATAATCACCACTTTCAAGGTCCAGAAAGGTACTAAAGACATTATTAGCATGCATTTTACTAGAATATTGGCTATTTATTAGTACTTATTAAGCAAATATTAATGCCTCATTCTGCATGACCCTATTCTACATTCTTAATCCTCCCCAATACCTAAACTTAACAACTACCTCACTAACTATTAATAAGCAGTAAATTAGGAGTTTATTGAGGGAAAAGTTCATAGTTTATATGTGTTCCCTATACTAAAGTGTTACCATAAAGTCATTTTGTCTTGTTTTTGTGCACAAAAAGTATTCTCGTAGCTTCATAAAATTAAGGTTGAACCACTGCAGTCACGTCGACTGTTTTAACAATGTCTTTAGTACATTTCTGGACCTTGAAAGTGTTGATTATATTGCTGTCTATGGAGGAGTCCTCTCGGATTTCTTCAAAAATATCTTAATTTGGGTTCTGAAGATGGAACGACATGAGGGTGAGTAATTAATGACAGAATTTTCATTTTTGGGTGAACTAACCCTTTAAAAGATTCATATCCTGATATGTTTAATTATAACACACTCACATGAAGACTCCAGTCTTTTCAGTAGCCTAACAAAAGCCATCATGGCCACCAACATGTTAAAATTACAAAAATCTATAAATTAACAGCCTGACTGGAGCATTTCTACAAAGGAATAAGAACATTTGAACTGAACATTTTAATTGTGTGTGGTGCTTCATCCACACCATATCAGCTAGTGCAACAAAAAACCTAACCCACAATATTACGGTTTTAATGTGTTTTTGATCAAATAAATTAAATGCAGCCTTGATGAGCATAATAGACCCCTTTCAAAATAGCTGTCTCATTTTGGAGGCTGCGTCCTCCGGAGGTCGCATTTGAAGGCTGCATACGTCATCAAGGATATCTTATTTAAGAAAAGTAACTGTAATAAAATTGATTGTTATTCCTCGTGAGGTGCAAAATACTGTATTTTCTTTCTTACTTTGCAATCTAACGGTTACTTTTATCAAATGAGACTGCTGCGATGACGTAGCCTTCAAATGCGACTTCCGGAGGACGCAGCCTTCGTAATGAGACACAGCTAATGAAGACCCCAAACTTTTGATTATAGCGGGATCTAATGTAATAAACATTTACATGAGCATGAGCTAACAGCTTATGAACAGCCCTAAATACACGTCAGAATGAAAAGATTAGGCTACTTAAGGAAAATAAACAATTACAGCCCTGTGTCTGATTGATGTGCTTGGTCAAGCATCATCACTGCTATCATGATCACAATAAAGTCATCATGAGACAAACAGGAAAGAGACTGACGAAAGGGAACAACAAGAGGACAATGAAGATAAAGGAGAGTGAATGGTTAGAGAATTAGAAATTCTCTTTGTATCTTCCAATATGCGACAATTCAAATTTATTTTGTACATTGCCAACATAGTACTGTGGAAAGGACAAAGCAGGAGGGGGGAAATAAGTCAAGAGTGAGGTGGAAAAAAAAACAACAACAGCAGCACAGGAATACGAAATACATGAGAGAGTAGAATAGAAAGTCCTCTCCCCTCACAGCTGCTATAACTTTTCTGTATTATTCATTGTTTGCAATGTCTCCCAGCCTGTTTCATTCCTGTGGTCAACAGAGATATTAATATGCAACTAACGAATAGATTTCAGTCTGCATACATCAGCTGCTAATTAGACATGACTGTGTCTCCATGTCGTTTCATCTAGAGAAAATGTCTGCTGCTTTAAAAGAAACCCACCATAAAAACAGTATACACTTTAATCATGATGACAAAACAGAGTAAGGAGAGAAATAAAGCAGTATTTGCAGTTCAGAGGTCTATAAGCCCTCATTCACCTTTAATAAACACTGCACTTCTCAGGCAATGGTGTTTCCCTTTATTGTTTAATATCAAGAGGCAAGCAGATTGAAGCTAGCAGTCCAGCAATTTTCCCTTTCCCGCAGGAAAACTCCAGCTGAGAAAAAGAGCTGAGCTGCTCAGAGCCAATCAGAAATTTTATTTAAGGATTCGATTAAACTGTTAAAAAAAAAAGCAAGTCAAATATTGGGAGTTAATAATAATAATAATAAAGAGAAGGGTTACAGTGCCGTTCTCACAGATATTGACTTTAATGCCACAAGAGCATAATAATATGGACAATGAATAAGTAGAAAATTTAATATAACCATATATGAAGTGATGAAAGTTGAAGGCTCATACATTAAAACACACGGTAAAAAAAAATAAAAATAATAATAATTGTTTGAAAAATGATAAATGAAACTAAATGAAAACTCTTTGCCATTGAGGAGAAAAATAATTGTAAATATAATTTTCTTTCACTACAGCTGTTTGAACTGCTTTGGAGCGGTTGTCTTCGATGTAATTGCTCAGCATAGGCGCAACTAATAAGATTTAGATTTTTTTTTTACACTAGACCTGACATTTAATAGCTCAAGGTTATAGTATTTATTTTCTATTATGGGATTTTTATATTTTAAGTCATTACGCTTGTTCAGTGTGAACCTTTCTGGAGTTGTGCCAGGAAAATATAGCTTTCAGATCTGACGTTGCTAAAAATACATATGAATTTCAAGAATATCTGGGGGCAAAGTCCTTATCTCTTAATGTTGAAGAAATTAACATGACATTTCTCATTTTAATTGATCTCTCTTCCTTATTCACTACCTTCCATGACTTTACTCTGACTAGATTTTTCAATGACATCTCGTGGTCCACTGTGTCTCTGCCTGATGGCACATTTCATATCCTGCCACTTAAACAAACAAGATTACATATGGAGACTTTTTTGTTTTATCACATTCAAAGCGGAGCAGGTTAAACCCACACATAACTGCAACAAAATTTACCTCATCCTGTTAGTATGGCAAAAATGAATATTAATACTGCAAAATTTAAGTAGCTACACGTAAATATATGCACTTTAGTTACAATACGCAATTTAATACAGTGACGTCATGGCTCACAGTGAAGTTGCTGATTTCTTCCTGTATTTCCACACAAACACATAAAGGATTGAAAGCCAGAATTTCTGCCAAGGCCGTTGATGAAAACTAAACATGGCTTGAAGTCAAACTGGCCCCTGGGACCCTTCCTCCTTGCACGTCTCTTTCTTTGTATTCTTCCCTCTCCTATCTAATTTTCGCCAGGATGCGAGAGCTAGGCGCGCTACACTGATTTCCATCAGCGCCCAGGAATATAACCTCCTTGTTGCCTGGGCAACCTGCATTTGCCTTAGCTTTTTTGCATATTGCTGCAAGTTTTTTTTACATTAGTGAGCCAGTGGTAAACAGGAGAAGAAGATAAGGCTGGAGGGGGAGGGAGAAGGTTGGTGGCAGAGACACGAGTGGCTCGAGGAGGTGGAGGAGCACTGCGCTGCAGAACCGGGTCGCACCTTGGCACAACACCTAAAACACCCAAAAGCAAAACGCTATTCATTAACCAATGAGTATAGGAAACATTTCCAGGACTGCATTTCTAACCCATTTAGCCTTTTCTTTTGTGCTCCCAACTCTGGAACATGTTGCCAAATGAGTTTAAAACAGTACTTGATTTTAAGTCTTTCACATTGATGGTAAAATAAACTAATTTAAAACAAACCAGAGCTGTACACATATTTAAATGTATTAATTGTTGGTTTTATCTAGTTATTCATGTTACCAGGGTTGGAAGTATTCTCAATATAGGTACACTCTAAAAAATGCTGGGTTAAAAACAACCCAAGTTGGGTTAAAATGGACAAACCCAGCAATTGGGTTGTTTTAACCCAGTTGGGTTAAATGTTTGCCCAACGTGCTGGGTAGTTTTATTTAACTCTACTGTTGTACAAAAATTACTGTATTGCTTGCTTAAAATCAACCCAAAATATGCTGGAAATTAACATTTATTAATATGTTTAATAAATGAGCATTTATTAATAAGATAATGAATAATAAACCTTTTGATTATTATTGTTGCCTCTAGTAATTATGTGTCTGATTTTTAATTTCTCACCTATTTTGGATTCATTTTAAGCCAGCCATATAGTCATTTTTAATCAGTAGTTGGGTTAAATAAAACTACCCAGCAGGTTGGGCAAACATTTAACCCAACCACTGGGTTAAAACAACCCAATTGCTGGGTTTGTCCATTTTCAACCCAACTTGGGTTGTTTTTAACCAAACATTTTTTAGAGTGTAGAGGTTATTTTGGTGTATGTGTATAAATGATATGCTACATAGCTTTATTTTACTGATTAGCAGTTTTTTTCTTAGAAAAGCCTTTCCAGGGACCCGAGATACATATTTTCCAGCTGTCGCCTGGAATCATGATGTTTTGGACTGTCCCTATTTAAAGGTGCTCTAAGCAATGTCACGCATTTTTAGGCCAAAACATTTTTTGTCACATACAGCAAACATCTCCTCACCATCCGCTAGCTGCCTGTCCCCTGAACACACTGTAAAAAAACGCTGTCTCTGTAGTCACCACAAGCTCCGAAAACGGCAATAAAAACTACCTGGTGCAGCCTGGACCACGAATCATAATAAACATGCTCCAGCCAATAACCGACAAGAATGATTTTAAATGCGCGTTCATGACTGTTTCAGGAAGCACGGAGAGGAGGGGGAGGAGGAGGAGGAGAAGGGAGGGTCTAGCTAGCCTCTGTTTTGTTTGACAACACTAAGAACGTCAACAGGAAGTTGAGCGGCAACACATTGAGCAGCAAGATGATCGTAGAGACCATTGGTGGCAATGGTTCTACGATCTACTTAGGCACACAATATTTTTTTTAATACAGCCAAGGTCATTTTTACTATAATATACAATAATATACAAATTATATTAACAAATTGTAACAAGAAATAAAGATATGAGGAAGGGAAGGAAGGAAGGAAGGAAGGAGGAGGAGGAGGAAGGAGGAGGGGAGGAGGAAGGAAAGGAAAGGAAAGGAAAGGAAAGGAAAGGAAAGGAAAGGAAAGGAAAGGAAAGGAAAGGAAAGGAAGGAAGGAAGGAAGGAAGGAAGGAAGGAAGGAAGTGAAGCATATTTTAGGAATATTTTTCCTTTTGACAGTGAAATCGGAGGGAAATGAAAACTTGTCAACTTGAAAACTGTAAACTTGTCCCTCAATCTGATTGGTTGATTGGACAAAGATGTTGATCCAGGAACAAGATGTACTTGGTGTAATCATGTTCACCTTAATGGTCATAAAATAGTGTAAAAATGCTTGCACTAAGGCAAAAATAAGCTTATTTTTCTTTATGCTAAATAATTAAAAAAATAATTAAATGAAAAAATAAAACAAACATTTATGCATTTGATAATAATAGTAACAATAACAACAACAATTATATATATAAAAGAAAGAAAGAAAGAAAGAAAGAAAGAAAGAAAGAGAAAAATCAAGCCTGTTTTTTTTTTTTTTTCATTTTGGCATTATTTACTATATTTGACATATAGTATATTGTATATATTTTTCAATTTATTTATTTATTTATTTTAGGGGGTGAAATGTATGGAGTCCTGCACGACATCATGGCCATGATTTAACAATTCATTCCCGCGACTTACTAATTAGTTCCCTTATTTTAAGTAAATTGTGTGCGCAATATAATTCTTTTACTCATTTTACTAAATCGTGCGCATGAGATAATTCCTTCCCTTGATTTAGTAAACATGCTGTCATTTTGATTTAACTAAAACATAGGAACGAATTATTACAACATGGCCACGATTTAGTAAAAAGAAAGAACCAATTATTATATCGTGCTCACGATTTACTCAAAACAAGGGAACAAATTAGTAAAGCATGCTGGCGTATTAGTAAAGAATTGTTAATTCGTGGCCACAATATAGAAATGTGAGCCAAAGCTTGACAAGTTTTTGTGACACTCACCCAGATACTGCAGAATAAATACCAGATATAAAATATCACATTATGCATGAGACTCTCAGCATCTGTGTGCGTCACTCACATAAAGAATAAACGGTTTTGTGAGTGAATGGAACAGGAAAGCACTTTTGTTACATCAAATAATAGACATCTTATGGTGCTATATGCAGTAAAGAAAGCTTCATCATCTCCTATAAGAGGCATGAACATTAAATAAATGCATCACTGTTGACCTGTGACCTTCCGCTGTGGGCTGTGGGAGTTATAGAGGTTATAGTTTAATGCTGAGTCGGGAGTTACCGAAGGCTAACGGGACACAGGTTAACCTACAGATCTCTCTCGACTCCCCTTTGCATCCCCACCGTACCCAGAGTGCAGCCGAGGAGAAAATGAATTCCTTAGTACCTGATTATACTATTAGCCTTAGCTCCGACTTGTCCATCCAATGTCCCACATCAGCACTTTAATGGCCGCAGACGTGACTCCCCTGCCGAATGAAATAGAGACTGGCTCCTGCAATATGCTAGTAAAGGGCAATTTACCTGATGGAAGCCCCTTCAGCCCCTTCTTTACAACCGTAAGACCACTCATCATCTCCTCAGTCACCTCCTCCTCTTTTTTATTCATTCCGAAACTCATTCTCCAGCCATCCTGTGGTCACGCATCATCTGTCCCACATCGAGTGCACCTGATTGAATACATCAAACAATCTCTCCAAACCTTCCATATTTTACATGGACAGAGCAAAATGAAGAAAAGCAGGAGGGATAGAGAGAGACACAGAGAAGGTGTGGAGGTTAAAGAGGTGCCCTGATTGTGTTATAACGTTCCAAACGTCCACTTGCCCTACAGATGGGAATATACGCTCGTTCTCCAGCGAGAAAACGAATCACTGGTTTTATGGATCCTGATGTTGAGTAGCTCTTGCGAGGCAGGGATTGGCCAGTTGCTTCTTAGAGGTAAAGTTATAAAGCTACCAAGAGGCCAGACAGCAGATGATATATGAGAAAAGTGATTCAACGAAGAGTCAAAGAGGCTTTCATCTCGCCCTGGATGAGGTGAAAATCACACTCTCAAAATAAATAAAACCTGTGGTGCATGGAGACTGAATGCATAAAAGTGTGTATGAACATGTATATTTTACATTTAAATTGATTCTGAATACGAATGCTGAATGTAGAATCATATGGAAATCAAAATAGCATGAGTGCAATGCACAACAAAATAGTTCAGGGGACCGCAAATAGCATGGTTTAAATCTCAGGCTACTGATAGGGGGCAGCGTAGCTCTAGTCAGAGTGAATGAGATGATGATAAATGAGTGAGCGGCTCTCATTAATGCAGATAATTAACTCCAGCGGAGCAACAGCAGGCACGCACACAGCACCGCACAACAACATCCTGCCCGAGAAGGAAACAGGCCACTGACTCTACTGATGCAAGATGGAAATATTTTCCCGTGATACCTAATTGATTTTCAGACAAAACACTGCAAAATTGAATCTTGAAGTTGGTTTGGGGTTTGAGAGAGCCCTGTTAATAGCTCATAAAATATACTTACCATTGAGTATTTGAATGACTATATACACACACACAGTACTAGTCAATATGGAAACATTAAGGTTTTTTAATGTTTTGAAAATAGTCTCTTAATCTCACCATGGCTGCATTTATTTGATAAAAAATACAGTAATACTGTGAAATATTATTACAACTGAAATTAACTGGTTTCTGTTGTAATATATGTTAACATATAATTTATACCCGTGATGCAAATCTGGGTTTTCAGCATAATTTTTCATCATGTTTTATAATTTCTTCAGACTGCAGTCTTCAAGTGTCACATGATCCTTCAGAAATAATTCTCATATGCTGATTTGGTGCTAAAGAAACATATCTTATTATGAATGTTTAAAACAGTTGTGGGGCTTAATATTTTTTTTCTTCAGGATTCTTTAAAGGTGCCCTCGAATGAAAAATTGAATTTATCTTGGCATAGTTAAATAACAAGAGTTCAGTACATGGAAATGACATACAGTGAGTCTCAAACTCCATTGTTTCCTCCTTTTTATATAAATCTCATTTGTTTAAAAGACCTCCGAAGAACAGGCGAATCTCAACATAACACCGACTGTTACATAACAGTCGGGGTGTACGCCCCCAATATTTGCATATGCCAGCCCAAGTTTCCAACATTATGAAAGGCATTAGACAAGGGCAGCCAGTATTAACGTCTGGATGTGCACAACCAAATCATCAGACTAGGTAAGCAAGCAAGAACAATAGCGAAAAATGGCAGATGGAGCAATAATAACTGACATGATCCATGATAACATGATATTTTTAGTGATATTTGTAAACTGTCTTTCTAAATGTTTCATTAGCATGTTGCTAATGTACTGTTAAATGTGGTTAAAGTTACCATCGTTTCTTACTGTATTCACGGAGACAAGAGAGCCGTCGCTATTTTCATTTTTAAACACTTGCAGTCTGTATAATTCATAAACACAACTTCATTCTTTACAAATCTCTCCAACAGTGTAGTATTAGCCGTTAGCCATGGAGCACAGCCTCAAACTCATTCAAAATCAGAAGTAAACAATATAACAGTATACAATACTCACATAATCCGACGCATGCATGACGAACACTTAGTAAAGATCCATTTTGAGGGTTATATTAGCTGTGTAAACTTTGTTAAGGCACTGTTCAAGGCAAGCGCGAGCTCTGTGGGCAGAGAGCACGGGATTTAAAGGGGCCGCAGCATAAAATCGGCGTGCTTATAATTATGCCCCAAAATAGGCAGTTAAAAAAATTTATTAAAAACAATCTATGGGGTATTTTGAGCTGAAACTTCACAGACACATTCAGGGGACACCTTAGACTTATATTACATATTTTAAAAACATAATCTAGGGCACCTTTAATGTACAGAAAGTAAAAAAAAAAAAAAAAAAAGCATCTATTTTAAACATAACTTTTTTTTTTATAATATTATTAAATGTATAAATGTCTTTACCGTCATTTTTTTTTTTTTTTTTTTTGGATCAATTTAATGTGCCTTTGATGAATAAAAGTATTAATTCTTTTTAATCTTACACCAAACTTTTGAATGGCAGTTTATGATTTCCACAAAAAAAAAAAAAAAAAAGCATCTATTTTAAACATAACTTTTTTTTATAATATTATTAAATGTATAAATGTCTTTACCGTCATTTTTTTTTTTTTTTTTTTTTGGATCAATTTAATGTGCCTTTGATAAATAAAAGTATTAATTCTTTAATCTTACACCAAACTTTTGAATGGCAGTTTATGATTTCCACAAAAAAAAAAAAAAAAAAAAGCTGCTAAAACTATTTTCAACATTGATAATAATAAAAAATGATCTTAGAATGATTTCTGAAAGATCATGTGATACTGAAGACTGAAGTTATGGCTCCTGAAAATTCAGCTTTGCCACCTAAGGAATAAATGACATTTTAAAATATATTAAAATAGAAACCAGTTAATTTAAATTGTAATACAATTTTTTACAGTTTTTACTTTAATTTTGGTCACATAAATGCAGCCTTGGTGAGATTAAGAGACTACTTTCAAAAACACACTAAGATTTATAATTATTATTTTTATACTTTTTCCTACAATAAATACTCGTGTATACACATACACGTATGCAGACATACAGATGGAAAATCAAGCAACACTGCACAGCATATCAAAGCACATGAGCTGTACTATCTGACATCAAACATGCATTATGTTGTATTTTTTTTCTGAATCCACCAGACTACTTGAGTGGAAATAGATCTGCTGTATGGCCAGTGCTATTTACACCGATGTGCAAAAAAGATCACTGATTATAAAAGGAACTGCTCGCAATACATCAAAAAGAGCTACAGGGGGTCTGGCCCATAGACGGAGATTAGAGAGCCATCTAGAGGACAAAGCTGAAAATGAAATTGTGGAATGCAGTCAGTTGAAAAAAAAGCAACAAAATAACTCATAAGACAGGCATGTCCAAACTATTTATACATTTGCGGACTATCGCCTATTCTGATGTGGCCGGTGATTGTGACATCTTAGAACTTCAGCTGTTGCTCTTGAGAAATGATATGAAATTCATAGTCTGAGCACTGGGTGTCGCTATAACCTACAGACACATTTCATAATGCAACATCAATTTTAAGGCCAAGGCAAAAGGTTCATTAGAAGATCCCTTGTGAATTTGCTAAGGGTTTTTAGAATTTAGCTTTTCAAATAAGCACACAAGTGTGCGGTTAACGTTACTTCAAAAGACTTTCACGTTTTGTTGAACAACAAATTACACACTTGTTTTTGCTGCTACTGTAAAATATCAAGTATTTTGATTAAATTGTGAATGCATAGATTAGGCAACTTAAATTTGAACACTCATAGGCAGAACTCAAAGTGCTAAGCTAACACAATCATAGGTATAGAAATACACATATGTGGGTAAAATATTAATATTTAATCACACTGATTTTTTTTTTTTTTTTAATCAATAAGTATTAAATGAAATTTAAGTAGGTCTTTATTTACAGGCCATCTTAGGCTTTTTATTGAGCTCAACACAGTTCATTCTGGATTTGTCTTTGTAAAGAACAGACAATGCCTTAATTGTGTAAAAACAATATGTTAAGGCAGCATAACTTACATTTTCTCATTTAGTAGATGCTAAATTTAGTAGTTAGCTAAAGCGACTTAATGAGGAATACAAGCGATTCATCTTTAAGAAGCATTAAAAGAAGAAGCTCTAGCAATACGTTTCAAACATCATCCAGAATAGTACAAGCTAGAACAGGGAGGAATATAAGAAATGGAGAAAGCATTAGAAGTTTTTTTTTTAGTAGTAGTCTACCTTTTTGATCAGCCTTCACATTGAGAGCAACTACTGTATGTTGCTTCCTTAGGCAGCTCACTAGATTTTGGAACAGAGCCTGTGTGTGCTTTACTAAAGAGCAACAGCCATATCCCACACCACCACAAATCATTATCAGAGAGCCTGAGATTGAGACTCTTAATTTGGCCAAGGGTGTAAAAAGAGATGTGTATAACCCCAGAGACCCTGCCATAAAGAGAGTGAATCAGACACCATTAGCCTAACAAAACCTTCAATGTGTCACATGCACTCAGCCACATATGTTGTCTCTTTTCCTTTCTGGTGACTTTTCAATCTTTATCAAAGAGCCAGACCCCCAAGCAGTACTACAAGAATGAAATGTCAAAGTTGAAACAACAGCTAAGGAGGACGAAGAAAGATGCTGTCACTTGCCACCCCTTTGTGCCCACTTTTCCAACAACACACACACCAATGAAAGTGCACAAACTCATGCGCACAATTAGTATACATGCGCAACACAACACATCACCATTGTCTCACTCGATGCTATGGCAGCAAAAACACTGGAAACTGATTGGCGTAATTATTCACAGCCATTAGCTTCATGAAAAACCATCACATCAAAAGGAAACGAGGGAGGATCCTCTCTTGCTCTCCCTTCATCGCTCTCTCTGTGTGTGTTTCTCATCTCGTGATCTGCTGTTTTATGTCTATAATAAACCATTGTGCATGCAAATGGAATGCACCACTGATTTCAAATCCTGATGTTACAAAATGTTGCTTATTTAAAATATTAAATAAATAATACATAGTAATAAATAAAATAAAAAACAACAGTTTTAAGAAATAATTAATACTACATTTATAATGTAAAATAACATAAATAACATGCATTGATGGAAATACACAATACTTAACTGATTTCAAATCCTCACACCCAAGTTAATATCACACCTAATATCACACCTAATACCAAAGTTTAGCTTATTTACATAAAAAAATGAATGAAAAAAAATAATGAAATGGAAACAATATAAAATGAAATGGAAAAAAAAGTTAAAATAAATTGAATCAAATTAAATAATAAAAACCAACAGCATTACTGGAAAAACAATAAGAACTCTAATGTTTTGCTAAAATTATAAGTGAGGAAAAAAAAAGATTGCACTTGACTTGACAGATCCCCCCCACACACACACCAAGTTTAATTGAATTTGCTACTGCCTCCCAATCAAGACCAGTATGATTTGCATATGGCTGCATCCACCCCTCTCTTGCATGTCTGAGAGCCTGGCATTGAGCCAGCAGACAGAAAGAAACAGACATGAAGCACATGGAGAGGGTTACGAAGAGAGGAGGCAAGGTAGCCGACACAAAAACAGGAAAATGAAGCGATACAGAAGAGATGAGAAAAACAAATTTGAAACAAATCGCACAGATTCCTGCAGAGACAATCAAGGAGCAAGGTGGAGCATGACGGCAGGTGGCCACGACCACGAAGAACAAAATGGCAGGTAATGTTTCTAATTAAAGTGCGGTCCTACAAAAAGGAAATACGTGGTTTTAATGAACACAGTCTTATAGCAGCTAACATATGCAGATTAGAGAGGTGGAGTCAGAACTGGAGCTGTCGACTTTCTGCTAATTACTTCAAAGGAGACCTCAAGGACGGCTTGAGCAAATGCCCATTATTGTGGGGAAAAATGCAGGAGAGTTGAACGAAGGTTATGCATATGAGTATAGCTACTCTAGATAATGACAGCATTACCCACTACTCTTCTATATGTTTTATACACTTGGTATTTACATAAATACTCACAAAATGCAAACACATCAAAGCATTTTTTACAACACAGTTTGAGTGTTGACGATCAGTAATGTGGTCCTAACA
Source organism: Megalobrama amblycephala (assembly GCF_018812025.1). Lineage (NCBI taxonomy): Eukaryota > Metazoa > Chordata > Actinopteri > Cypriniformes > Xenocyprididae > Megalobrama > Megalobrama amblycephala. The sequence continues at coordinate 44,243,941 of NC_063044.1, forward strand.
AATGTTGCCTCCTCAATGTGTGGAAAAGCTACGTACTGATGCTCTTTCCCACAGTAGCCATGATTAATTAAACAAACACATAGAAATGGAGAGAATTTTTAGACCAATGGTTCTCAACTGGTTTTGCTTTACAATCTATAGTAACACTTCAGTATGGGGAACACATATTCACTATTAACTACATCTTTTGCCTCAATGAACTCCTAATTGACTGCTTATTAATAATTAGTAAGGTAGTTGTTGTTAGCATTTAAGTTTAGGTATGGGGATTGGATATAGGGATGTAGAATATGGTAAAACAGAATAAGGCATTAATATGTGCTTTAAAAGGACTAATAAACAGCCAATATGCAAGATAATAAGCAACTAGTTAATAGTGGGAATTGTTCCCCATAAGTATTACCCAATCTACAGTGGCAATCCATTATTTAAAATGATTTTAGATTAATCAGACAAATTAGTATAGCATTTAATTAGTTGTCAGCCATAACATCAAAAATATATCAGCTTATTGGTATTGTACATGACTATCCATCCCTAAGTAATATTGCTGTGGCCTGAATAAAATAAAATATTTCCATTTTATTATTATTATCATCATGAGTTACATAAACATAAGGTAACACTTTATTTTAGGGTCTTTTAACTAGTTGCTTATTAGCATGCATATTACTACAATTTTGGCTGTTTATTAGTACTTAAGCACATATTAATGCCTCATTCCCTATTCTACATTCTTAATCCTACCCAATACCTGAACTTAACTACCTCACTAACTATTAATAAATTGGTAAATTAGGAGTTTATTGAGGGAAAAGTCATAGTTAATAGTTTATATTTGTCCCCTATACTAAAGTGTTACCAAACATAAATATTGTGTTATTTTGCGGCATGGTAAGAGATATGGCTAAAGATATGGGCAGTGTTATTTTAGTATTATTTATATAGCGTACTATTACAGTATTTGTCAATATTTTAAATTAGGTTTTTCTAAGTCTTTCATCTAATATTTATATTTTACAGCATGAAATGAAAATTTTTAATAGTTTTAGTTTAGAATAAAAATGTATATGGGTTGCATCGACATCTTCCTAATACTACCAACGAACATCAAGTGACATGAAGTTCTTCCATAATGTTGCAGTGACTGACATCAACACTAAAAAAGGAAGCGTCTTCGACTGCTACAGCTGGTCAGATGACAACTGGTAGTTGCTAAGCAGATTTATTTTTCCCAAAGCATAGATGAGACAGGGCAGCATATAATTAGAGTGACAGCAAATACAAACACGTGCATCATGCAGAGAGAAACGTGAATTAGTCTTCAGGGGCAAAATAAATGTGCCACCTTTAGAGTTTAGTGCGCTGTAAACAGTGGGGGCTTTGCTCACTAATAAGTGCACTCCAAGGGCTCTCTCATTTTCATGAAGAAGGCATCCACAGACAAACTATGCTCATTCAAATGGCAAATTAATTTAATTACAGCAACATGCAAAAGCGCAAATAAAGGGAGGAGCAGGAGGGAGGGAGAGCAAACAGACCGTAGTGGTAACAGATGCCCCGCTGTCTCATTACGTGGGATACGGGAGAGAAGGAATCTGGGAAACAGAGTTCTGTGAGCTGCGAGGCAGAGGACATGGTGCAAGCAAAGCAGGGCAACATCTGTTTCTGTAAAGGTGAGAAAACGGGGTGCCATTTTAAGAGCGATAACAACGCATCTCCATTTTGAGATGGATGAGGAAGGACACACATACAGACATGCAACACATTAAAATGATAACGATGATGTAAGAGAAGACATTCTTTAAAAAGCATTTGTGGTAGTTACAAATATAAGATATTTGCTAGAAACTCCTGGGTGCTTGTTTAAGATCAACTACATGACCTAAATGACCCATGAATGAACAAAAAAGTTTCGAGTCCGTCTTGTCAAGTCCAAGTCCTTAACCAATTGAGTGTGAATGGGAGACATTTATTAATGCCTTATCTAAATTTTACGTCCAAAATGAGTGTGTGTTAATTGCAGATCACTACATTTCAAGAAAATAAAAAAACTTCATAAGTGTGAAACTAACAGGTGCTTCAGGTGGGATTATTCTCTACTGTAGTCTAAGTCTAAGCATCTGGTAAATCCATTTTGTAAAAGCCTCCAATTCATGTGAAGTTAAAAAAGCATCAGATTTAAAGGGTTAGTTCACCCAAAAATGAAAATTCTGTCATTAATTACTCACCCTCATGTCGTTCTACACCCAGTAAGAACTTTGTTCATCTTCAGAACACAAATTAAGATATTTTTGATGAAATATGATGGCTCAGTGAGGCCTCTATTGCCCGCAAAGCCACCGAACTTCTCAAGATCCAGAAAGGTACTCAAAACATATTTAAAACAGTAATTTAAAAAAATAACGACTTTTCAACAATATCTAGTGATGGGCGATTTCAAAACACTGCTTCATGAAGCTTTACGAATCATTTGATTCAAATCAGTTGTTCGTGGCACTAATGTAACGTGATTTCAGCAGTTTTGGCAGCAGTTTGATACGCAATCTGAATAACTGATTCGAAACAAAAGATTCATAAAGATTCGAAGCAGTGTTTTGAAATCGGCCATCACTAGATATTGTTGAAAAGTCGTTATTTTGTTGCACAAAAAGCTTTATAATATTAAGGTATTGAACCACTGTACTCACATGAACCGTTTTAAATATGTTTTTTGAGTACCTTTCTGGATCTTGCGAAGTTCGGTGGCATTGCTGGCAATAGAGGCCTCACTGAGCCATCAGATTTCATCAAAAATATCTTCATTTGTTTTCCAAAGATGAACGAAGGTCTTACCGGCGAAGAACGACATGAGGGTGAGTAATTTTATTTATTTATTTATTTTTTTCCATTTTTGGGTGAACTAACCCTTCAAGCTCATCTCTATGCTGAAGAGTAGAATGGATCGGGAGGAAATGTTACACAAAATTAGAAATAAAAAATTCAAGATTTTTTTTTTTTTTTTAATTGTGAAAAATGTGCCCTGTTAGAGAGCCATATTATCAGTGATCCAGAATAAAATTTACTAAAAGCCAAATTAATGTCTCTAGCAAATGTCAAATGAATGTCAAAATTATATGGCTTTAATAAAAGCAGCTAATTTAATTTAATTTAATTTAATTTAGCACCTATAGATGCAAAATAGTATCATGGAGTGGAGCGGAAAACAGGACTCATTACTGATCAACAAATCTGTCCCAGGACCACATAATGTGTAAGCAATTACAAAATCTAGACACATTTACGAGTCATTAATTAAAAGAGTCAAAATTATTTACCATTTAAATCTTTATTTCTTTAAAATAACAGGATATCAAAGTTATTTGTGTTACTCTGAATACCAATACAAAAATTGAATCACTATGAATATACAGCACAGTACAAAACAAAGATATTTTCCCAATGATGAGCATTAATAAAGGGGTTTGAAGACAAGAACGCTGCAGGCAGCTTTAAGGCACACGGACATCTTGGCACTTAAAGTTTCCTCTCCTGTAGGCCCTTACCTCTAGACTAAGACAAAACAAGACACCTAAACTGACAAAAGATTTCCACATATTCAGCATGACTGGAAGAGAACGAGACATTCTGGAAGGTTTAAGATAAACGGCACTGAATACTGCCTGATAAAAAAAGTGTACCAGGTGTACAGTACGCAGAATTAAATGATTCATTAAAATGAATTAAAACGCACTGCTATTCTCTGTCCAGTTTGGGTCACATTCTGCAATAAATAAGATCGTCTGTATAAAGTATGTAACGATCTCATTTAATCCACATAAATACTATTCAGTTTGGATAATCTTTCCAACACAAATCCCAAACCTGTAACTCATCACTGTTTTTATATGGTGCTAGGGGTCCAATGAGTCAGATTTCCTGTAATTATTTGCACAGATGTGATGAAACCAATAGCAGAACCAATGGCACACCAGGTTCTCCACAATGCTGTAGGCAACTAGTATTTGTTTAGTATTTATAGACATCTGATATCCTGTAGTGTTATAATGTGAAATGGAAAATTTTAAGGTGCTGCCACATCAGCTCTGGGTTCAAAAGATGACTTGTCTCGTATCTGCCTCGCTCAAAATTAAGCATAAATATTAAGAGAGCATTCGACGAATCACATAAAAAGGAGCGTTCTGAGCATTCTGTAAAATAACCATGGCGATTGAAGGTAAGAGTGATGCTGCATGTGAAGAGCTTTTTTCCACAGCTTGACCAATCAGAAACTGCCTCGTAATCAACCTCTGCACGCACAGACACAGACCTGAAGCATTAACAGAGTGAGTCAAACGCATGCAGTATATAGAGAAGCTCTTTAACAGCTGTATTTTTGCCTTCTTCGGCCCTCCAGTGCCCGTGCAGATGGCTCGAGGGTTTAAAGAGCACCGTGGAGTTTCTCTGTAAAGTCATTATGTGCTTCTCTTGATGGACCTCTTCACCTCAGTCCACGGCTGATTGAAGGGGGTGGAAAGGAGTGTAAGGTAAATGGAGGGTTGGGGATTGGAGAGGAGTGAGGAACAGGGGCGGAGGGGTTGTTCATTTGAGGGCGCTAGATTTCGTGGGAGGCTGGATGGTGCACGCCGTTGGCCTGAGTGTTATTCTCGTTGAGCCGACGGACGCGGTACATCTCGTAGTGGATGCTGCTGGTGATGTCTTTAATGTTCTGCATGTGGCTTCTGCAGGACACGAGCCAATCACAGAGTTAGGATGATGAAACAAGCCCAACATAATGGGTAATATACAATGGGCATGCAGATATCAGTCACGTCAACACTTTCACTAATTTTCACTCAAAATGACAATTCTGCCATTATTTAATGACCCTCAAAAAGGTCCAAACCCATATGACCTATTTCCATTTGTTGAACACAATATAAGATATTCTGAAAAATGTCCCTACAACAAAAGCCAATAGGGTTCAAAACAAAATTTGGACTCTGTTGACTTTCATTGTATGGATATGGATATTTTACAAAATATCTTATTTTGTGTTCCACAGAAGAAAGCCATACAGGTTTGGGGCGACATGAGGGTGAGTACTTTTAAAGGGATAGTTCACCCAAAAATGAAAATTTGATGTTTATCTGCTTACCCCCAGCGCATCCAAGATGTAGGTGTCTTTGTTTCTTCAGTAGAACACAAATGATGATTTTTAACTCCAACCGTTGCCGTCTGTCAGTGGTATAATGCAAGTCGATCAGACCTCACTCGATTCGTGAGGTCTGATCGCGCTCTGACAGCGGCAGTGATGTCTCGCGCATATACTTCAATGAGTATATATGCGCAATCAGACCTCACGAATCGAGTGATGAATGCCGTTGGACATAGTGGTGTATTAGAGGTAAAAAATGATATAAATACTGTTCGGTTTCTCTCACAAACCGATCCGTTTTGTGTCTTAAGACATCAATGTGTCGTCACGAGCCACAGGGTTTAATTTGAATTTGTCTGTCGTGTTTTATTTACTCTTATAGTCCAAGTTCCCGCTGACTTGCATTATACCACTGACAGACGGCAGCGGTTGCAGTTAAAAATCATCAATTGTGTTCGACTGAAGAAACAAAGTCACCTACATCTTGGATGCGCTGGGGGTAAGCAGATAAACATCAAATTTTCATTTTTGGGTGAACTAGCCCTTTAATGACAGAAATTCCATTTTTGGGTGAACTAACCCTTTAATATCTGCTAACACTTTATTTTGATGCTCCCCATACTGGAAAAAATGCTTTTCTTACTTAGATGTTTTTGTCTTGATTCCAGTGCAAATATGTAAAAGTTCTTAAATCAAGAAGCATTTTCTAGACAAGTAAAAAGTTTTCAGAAAAAAATAAGTCAAAATCAAGTGTCCCCCCTTAAAACAAGCAAAATAATCTGCCAATGGGGTAAGCAAAATAATCTTGGTTTTGGTTTGAAAAAAGATTATTTTGCTTATTTTAAGGAAAGAACTCACTTAATGTTGACTTATTTTTTTTTCTGAAAACAAGACAATATTTTTTTACTTGTCTAGAAAATGCTTCTTGATTTAAGAATTGTTAGATAATTGGACTAGAAACAAGACAAAAACTCTAAGTAAGAAAAGCATTATTTTTACTGACTACTTTAAGTAACTTTGCAAGTAGATGTTGACTTATTCTACTAACCCTGAATCCTAACACCTAAACCTAACAGTTTACTAATACTCTAATGACTAGTAGTTTACATGTAGTTGCAAAGTTACTTATAGTTAGTACAATGTCTAAAGTAACCATAACTTTTTTCACTGTACTAAAATGTGTAAGAAACAGTCATGAATGTGTAGTTATTTTAATTATTCTTAAATGGCTTTTTTTTTTTTTAAATGGTCAGTTTTTAAAAAAATAAACTTTTAAGATTTGAAGTACACTACAAAGGCACATTCAACACAATTAAGCACACGTCTACAAGGGTATAATGTAATGCTGTTTGTTTAACCACAGGCATAGACTTAATGCACTGACCTTATGAGGAGGTCCCGCAGGTAGGCAAACTCACAGTGGGCAATATTCTCAACTACAGACACCAAAAGGCAACAGGACACAGAGTTAAAAACAGAAGGAAAAGATCACTGATTACATCAATTGGAAATGTCTTCCTCTCTAGCCATTTGGAGCAACATACAGTATAAAGCAAAGACCACTAGTTCACTAGGTAAAGCTGCTGCAGGTGTACTCAGGGGGAGGTGGACAGAAATAAGAAAACCACCCCAGTCTCTAGTAATTCCATTTAAACCGAAGAGTTCCTGAAAGATTACCATGAGAGCTTGACAAATGCCTGGAGTGAAAAAATGTTTATGAATTATAGATTATGTCAAACTCCATGAATGAGACAGAGAATACCACCATGGAGCAGACATCCAGTGTAGGAAATGAAAGGTTTTCAAAGAGACTTTAATAAGAGGAGTCAAGCTCTTCAAAAAGATTAAGCATAATTACAGAGTCATTTGACTCTCAAAACAGCTCACCAAAAATGAAAGAGTTTTACTGTGTGAGCAGCTAAGCACATCAACCGCCCAGATATATGTAGTTACTATTGAAACAAGGTTTTATATTGCTCTACAATGGACCCTTTTCACATTTCAGGGGTTCTCAGATGCGGAAGTCGTCAAACTTCTATAGTAGTGAATGGGAGACGACAGCAAATATAGTTTTTATATTTGCATTTGCTCTAAAAGTTTCCAAAAGCTTTCAAAAGAGGGAAAAATATCAAGAGATTGATTACAGCAGTCAGAAGAGAGAAAGGTGAATTAGAACCTGTCGCAGTTGTTTTTTTGTTTTTTTTTTGTCATATAAGGTAATATAACACAAAGTATAGCGTTATAAATATGTTTTTTTTTTTTTTTTTTAATGAAAATATAAAAAAATACTAAATTTGAGATAAAACAAGCTTGTGACAGCTAGGGATGTGCACAAATAGTCGAATATTCGAATATTCGTTCTGTAATTAATATTCGAAAAATACTATTCGAATTTTACCATGTTGCTTTGCTGGCCGTAAATGCAGTGAATCCATGATAAATTCCTAAGCACTAAAACTCGCAGTTATAACTAAATGCACCGGGTGGCGCTGTGGAGCGTGTTTAACAAGTTTATTTTATCTGATCGTCACATAATGTTGTCGTCTGCCTCGCAAAGTTTGGAATTACTTAGATGAAAATGATCTTACAAAATGGAATTACTTTTGATCAAATTAATTAATGAAACCGAGTTATCATAATATCAACACCATAATGAGAAAGCACATGAAATCTAAATAGACTACCCGTCGAGTGAGGAAAGACAGCTGTCCATCACTGCATTCACGACAGGTAAGCGCAGCTGTAAGTTATCCCCTATCCCCGAGTGAGCCAAGATGATAACTTATGTGATAGCAAAATGATTTTGAGATATATGCTTCCTTTAAGTTTCGTCGAGGGAGATATATTTACGAACAGAAAACAAAGTGCTACTGTTAGAAACTTAGCTTAGCACACAGTGATGTAGGCCATTATTATCTTTGTGTCTCTGCAACGTCTGTCAGCACGGCTCGTTTTCTGACCCGAGCATGTGGATATTATTGTTTTTCTCAACATGAACATGTGAAACAATATAAACACGATAACCATATACTGACTCGAGTGTATTACCGGTATGTACGTTTTGTACAATAACTGGCGCTGTCTGCTTTATTAGTATTTTCCCCGCTCGCGCTGCTTGATATTAAATGCTTTTGTTCTTAATATTTTCTGTTTACACATACTGTTTAATGCTTTGAACTAAAAGAAAACCTTAAGATATAATGTAAGCTTGTTGTGTATATTACCTAATCGTAAGCTTGTTCAGAAATATTACAAAATACAAAATATTGATGAATATAAAACAATAACGTCTTTCTCGTTTAACCTCATTTAAATAAACTAATATTCGAATATTCGTTTTTTACGAGCCCAAATATTCGAATACAATATTTTGGAAAAATGCCCATCCCTAGTGACAGCTGCTGTGGTGTAATGTTTATTATCATAAACAATAATTAAAGGTGCAGTAGGTGATCTGGGAAATGCTAACTTTAGCCTGCTAGCATTGAAAATATACGATCCCACCCTCCCTGCAAAACACAGTCCAAAGCCAAGCCTCCGCCAAAATACATGAACACACACACTCAGCTGCTCTCGGCAAAGCATCACAAGAGACGGCGTTAAACTATCTCATGTTTCAAAGCACATAACATTACAATAATAATGAATGTAAACAAGATGCACATTCATTTTGGTGTTCATACTGTTGACATGGAAACGCATAATTCCAAGTCTGACTGAACAGCTCCAGCTAGAACGTCACAGGTTTGCCATCTCTTTATTACGGTAATTATGGTGTGAACGCAACATAAGATCATTGTTTTGATTCGGTAGGAACTGTAAAAGGTGGCTGCTGTTTGTTTGTGGTGCTCCGTGACTGACGTCTGTCTCTATAAACTCTGCATAGCATGAAACGCGCTGATGACGTAAGATGTCTGCGTGAACAGGGTGTGTGATGGTATGTAAAACATATGCTGACAGGCAGGAAGGACATTGTATTATTTCATTTGGACCTGGACTGGATTTATATTTTATGGTCCTACGCCTTCCACAGATTATATATATATATATATATATATATATATATATATATATATATATACACATACATACACTGTTTAACATAGTGATTGCTATCAGGATATGAGGAGAATTTCGACGAGTATAACAAAAAATGTTTCTGTAGAAAATCACCAATTGCACCTTTAAGACTTTAGTCTGTTTAATATGTAATGTAATACAATATAATATAACATTATATTTATAATGTTACAATAGATTTATATTCTACATAAAAGCTATTCTTTTGATCTTTCCATTCATCAAAGAAAACTGAAGTAATATTTAATAAATATTAGCTGCAGGCACTGGAGATAAAGGCATTTTAACCGTCCAGCAGCTTGCTGACTCACAGTCAAAATGACGCACTGGTGTTCTGAGAGGGTCCTCATTTACAGAGGATAAGGCTTTCTGATGTTTGACTCATATCCGTGTGTCTGTGGTTAATGAGCTCCCTTGATGTGCTTTTGGAACATTGCTGTCTGCATAGACATCCACTAATCACTTTCTCTCTCTATCTCTTCTCTAAAGCGGTTGAGAGACCAAAGAGACACAATACCTTCAATAGTTCCCCATTTTGTTTTCCTTCCCAAGAGTCTTCTCCCATTGACCTGGTACTCCTGGTCACTTCCTACTACTGCAAAAGGAATCATCTCCTAATGGTAATAGGAAGGAAACAGATAATATCACCATGTTTTTAATGAACTATAGATGTTTTTCTAAGTATAGTGCAAACTCACTCTTATTTTCTCATTGATTGTTCGGTCCTCCGCATCCTCGTCGAACTCTTTCTGTGGATAGACGTCAATCCCATTGGCTCTAAGCTCTTCCCTGATCTACACAAAATTAAAAAGTAAAAAAAAAAAATTAAAAATTAATTTTTAAAATTAAAAAGTTGTTTACAAAATGGATAAAGAAAAACCATGTAGTCTTTAGAAACATTGCTAATATCCAAAAATCTTTTTAATACGCCAATACTCTGCAAGACAGGAAGTGACACTAATTCTTTTCGAAAGAAACGGTTTTGGAATCTGTCAGGAGATTTTTCCAAAACAGAGAAAGATCTATGTCTGTGCTCCAAACAGCAAGTGTTCTTCCTGTAAGAGGCACGCCAGCACAAGCACAAGAGCCGTTGAGGTTGGCGAGCACGCTTCCTTACTGCTATGTGAAACGCCACTAACAACCCCAGAACAGATGTTGCTTACCTACACTTCATCATACTATGTGTCATCTCAGCTTCATACCACTGCTCTAAAAATGCATAAACTAGTCCACTGTGGCTTTGTTTTTTTAGAATAATCAAATTTTGAGACAGTCCTTGTTTTCTTGCCATTCATATTAAGCCAGCCACCATCACGTCATAAATAAAACTGCATTAGTGCTTTCACAGGGAAGCAGTGTTTCTGTAGAAGCTTTAGAGACACCATCTGTGATTTTGGAAATCTCTTAGGGAAGAAAAAGATTCAGTTCGCCAACTACAGCTAGAATAACAACATGACAGCCTGTACCAGACATCATGCATCGGTTTGTAGCAATCATATTATTCTACATTGTATTTTGTCTGTTATATAAAAATCACTGAATTTGCATAGTTAGCCATGAATTCACACAACAAGCTGGACATAGAAAAAAAAAAAAGAATGTTCACAATAAAGAAAATGAATGATCGGTAACACTTTATTTTAAGGTGAGTAGTTACATATACTATAGTATATATATATATATATATATATATATATATATATATATATATATATATATATATATACTATAGTATATATATATATATATATATACTATAGTAGTATATATATATATATATATATATATATATATATATATATATATATATATATATATATATACACACACTACTATAATATATGTAACTACTCACCTTAAAATAAAGTGTTATTATATATATATATATATATGCACACACCCTTTCAAAACTTTGGGATCAGTAAGATTAGTTTCGTCTGCTCACCAAGGCTGAATTTATTTAATTAAAAATACAGTAAAAACAGTAATATTGTGAAATATTATTACAATTTGAAATAACTATTTTCTATTTTAAAATATTTTAAAATGTAATTTATTCTTGTGTTGTCAAAGCTGAATTTTCAGCATCATTACTCCAATCTTCAGTGTCCCATGATCCTTCAGAAATCATTCTAACATGATGATTTGATGAAACTTCTTTTAAAAACATTAAAAAATTTTTTTTTTTTTTTTTTTTTTTTTACTATGATATTAGGACAGGACCATCCTGACATTTTTAACTCTGAAAAGATTTTAGCAAACACTGGGTTGCCACTTTATGTATGAATGTAATTTGTTGTCTTTTTGAATAAATCTGGACAAACAGTCATGTCATTCTGACAAAGTCATGTCGTTTTAACATTGACCAGCATCACAGCATGGCAGTCAGTCAAATACTTATTGATTATTCAATGGAAAAATAAGTTTAGTGGCACATAAACTTGCACTCTGTAAACAAGAGCAATAACATGAAGCATTAATTTGTAGGTCAAACTTTAGCTCACCTTCTTTTTGAAGAAATCCCTCTCCTCTAGAGTCAGGGTGTCAGCCTTAGCGATGACAGGAACGATATTCACCACCTTGCTAAGACGTCTCATAAACTCCAACATCCAAAGGCCTAAGACTGAAGACATGACATAGGAGAAATAGATGTGACTGATTGCATTTCTTAAAAGGACTATAGCGAAACCTACACTGCTATTAACAGGACTAACACATTAACCACCAGAGGGCGAAAAATACCCAAAATACATGCTCTAAGGATGCTTAGGGATGGAAAGATTATTCATACAGAGGTGTACAGAGACCTCTGAATGTGAAATGGGAAAAAGTGAAAATTAAAAGGCATATAGATATAGTTTCTTAGAACTGAACAAATCTCCTGCCAGCATTACTGCAGCCTCTACAGCTGACTGTTCGACTCTAATTAGCCAAGTTGTTCAAAGCCAGAATGCAGCTGCTGGGTGGTGACATCTGCAGTGCTGGACAGACATGAAACAGTCAGTCAATCACGGTGGCCCACAGAAAGGCCTGCAGCACACGCTCTGGGGGCATCAGGACACAACAAATCCATGAGTGTGTGGTTGGCATGTGTATTCAGTGTCCTTAGATCTTTTACAAATAAAGTTGAATGGATGGATGAATAGATGAATATATGATATATATAATTTGATATTTTTCAAGGGAATTTCAGTAATGGTTTTCATTATTATTATTATTTATTGAATTTATATTTAAGTTAAGTTCAATTTATATTTAAGTTATATACAAGTACAAGTTATATAAATAGTCCAGACGTCTCTTAATATTTACTCTGCACTATCAGATGTTGGTCAGACAGAAAGCATCCCTCCTAATGTGGGTCCGGGCATCTGTGCACGTGTATAAACATTTTACACGTGCATTCAATATACACATTTTATTTTGAAGGTCACTACAAATAGTATATGAGGAAGAATTCAGAATGTCTGGAGAGACTCAGGCTGTCCAACAACAGCTATAAAAACACAAGCATACACAATGATTCTCCGTCAGAGACAAAACAACAGAACAGACCACCCACTTAATTTGGCACAAAGATGTTATTAGATGTAAAAAAGGAAATCTGCTAATGGTAAACAGTGACTACAAATCCCTGATGCAAACAGTAGCTGCTGAAAAAATATTTCATTCTATAAAATGTTTTAATATCCCAAAGCAGCAAATACTGAAATTAAGTTTAAAAATGCTGTTTGGATTGCTAAATGTTTCTGTAAGAGTCAAATTGTTAAAAACCTGCCCTTCCAGCCAGAGGTCAGGCAGTAATGTGTTATACAAGGCCTTGTTAAAATAAGAAGTGTGGTGACCTTACTCAACACCAATTTTACAAGCAGGTCAGCTTTTAAAGCTAAAATTATTAAACTGAAAAATGCTCAGACTGTTTTTTTAAATAAATCTTGTATACTTACCAAGACTGCATTTATTTGATCAAAAATAAAGTAAAAACAGTGATGTTGTGAAATATTAAAATGATTTAAAATAACCGTTTTCTGTTTTAAAATATTATTTTAAAATGTAACTTATTCCAGTGATTGCAATCTGAGTTTTCAGCATCATTAATCCAGGCTTCAGTGTCACATAATCCTTCATAAGTCATTCTAATAGAGTGATGCAGGTATGACGTCAGATCCCAGACGACTAATTGGCCAATGGTTCCTTCGAGATTTTCCTATGGGGTTTTATAATAGGGTTTTTGAATTTATGAGTAAAATAAAGCCTGCAGTAAACAACTTGACGATACTTTGATGTTTTGTTCTACAATGCAAACTGCACACACAAATTTTGCAGCATTTGTTTCTAATAAGTAATTAGATGAGGCAGTTTTGGTGTTGGGTGTGTGCAGTTTACGTTGTAGAACAAAACGTCAAAGTATTCATCAAGTTATGTTTACCACAGGTTTTATTTTACTCATAAATTGAAAAATCCCATTATAAAAACCCATAGGAAAATCTCGAAGGAACCACTGGTGAATTAGTCTTCCAGTCCAGGTTCTGACGTCGTCCCTGCACCACTCTACATGCTAATTTGGTGCTCAAGAAACGTTTACGATTAATATCAATGTTGAAAACAGTTGTCGCTATTGAACATTACTTCATTCTGCAGGAGGAACAATACCGCCCTCTGGAGGCCCTGACATTCTCAACCATCCTTTTCCACCATTTTTCCCCCTTACTGAACATAAAAATCATTAGGGTGGCCACAATTTAATAAATAGCACAGCTGATATTAGTTACTAGACATGAGGTAAATGCTGCAAAAGGCTTTTAGGGTGATCCTTACACAAGGTATTCAAAGCACACAACCTGACATGCAAACACATTTCCAGTGCATGTTAAATGGATGTTTAGGTAAATAAGGACCTGTTTCAAGTCACTTCTAAAAGTAAATAGATGTATGTTTACTAACCAGTGTCCTGTAGGTGGTATGAAGTATATGCAGCAGTGCACTCGTGAGTCTGGGATCCTCTTCTTCCTGTCAATATTGATCTCTTCCTGCAAGTACTGCTCATACTGGTCATTGATGAATTTCATTATGGGCTGCCAACTTTTGAAAAAAAGAGAGAAAGAAATGTAATGACACCTTTTCTTTCAAGTGTCTCTTCAAGTGCCGCTTTTCTACTGCGTGGTACTACTTGGCTCGGCTCGTTTTACTTTCAGGTTTGGTTTTCCACTGCAGTTTAGTATCGCTTCAAAATAGGTGGGATTATATAGACTAATCATTATAGTTGCACCACCTCTTACTGCCGTAGATCCGCTCCTCCTCTACCAACGAGTCTGGACTTCATCTACTGGCCATGATACAGCCATTTCCTACTTTTTTCAAGTTGCATGCAACAGTCGTTTAAAGCAAGTCATTTTGCGAGCAAATGATACTGCGGTGGCTGTTACTGAATATTTAAATCTAGCGGGTTTGGTGTCTCGTGTTTCAAATCCAATGGCGCTGGTAACGACGATTCTCTCTGACCAATCAGTGATCTGCAGTGTTTATACGCCACATTTAGTATCGGTACAAAGTGTACCGTTCTGTACCGAGCCGTCCATTGCAGTGGAAAAGCGCCAAAAAGTGAGCCGTATCGAGCCGTACCGAACCATACCATGCAGTGGAAAAGCGCCATTGGAGCATTTGTTTCAGAACCTGACATTTTCTCTCCCTTTGTTTTGGCATATATGAACATGGCAATTGCGCTCGAAACTGCACCAAAACAGTCGCTCTGAATCTCGGCCCAATTGAAAATGAACTCTGGGGTGGTTCGATTGAGATGAGAAGCAATCTGACACAACAGACTACCGAACTAAGCGATATCATAAATGACAATGGGAAATGTGTAATATAAAAAGAAGCAATGTTTGATTCTGTGAGTGAGCACATTCGTTATCGCAGCTGAAAACCAAAGAGCGCTTCTTCATCTTTATTATAATTAAATATTTATAATTTATCAGTTAGAGCGAGAATGACTGCAACACTCGTATAAGTGTTTGTGTGTGTCACGACAGCTACAGATAAAGCCACAATAAGCCCTCGCAGCGAACTTGTCAATCTTGATGGCCAACGCATATGAAACTTGCAAATGAAATGTCACCTTGTGAAAGCGAACCAAACCAAGAAGAAAATGCTAAATTGTAACTTAAAATTAAGTCCCTGTTTTGGAGCAAAGTAAACAATCTACAGTTCAGAAGAAAAAAAAAAATGCTCTACACTACACTAGCTCTTAGTATTTTCCAATTGGATGTTCATAGAAGCTGAAGTGTTGATCAGCATCACTTTGATGGTTGGGGATGTTGGCATGTGGTTTTATTTTTGGGAGTTTGAATGCTGTTCTCCATCCAAGCATGGCTCGATAGATGGAGCATGCCCAGAACAAAACTATACCGCCAACACTAGACTGTCATTTATAATTCACAGAAGAGATCCTGACCGAACTGAGTGCATTTTAAAGCATATTAAAACTGGAGGTCACAAACAAACAAACAAACGGTCTTTACCAATTCTCGTTATTGATCTGGTCGCCAAACCCTGGTGTGTCTATGACTGTCAGCTTCATTCGAACTCCTTTCTCCTCGATATCTGAAATTAAATATTTTATTGCATTCACTGGCAGACAACACGCTTTGAAATCAAGATCATAATGGGTGAATGGCCATGCATAAATGGATGAATGACACACAAATGGACAATCATAGAAAACTGAAAATACAGCTGTGCAGCCTTACCATGACTGATGGACTTGATCTCGATGGTTTTAGGGATCTTTTCTCAGCCGTGCCCAGGAAAGACTTACGGCTCACCTTAGACTTGAAGAGCGTGTTCATCAGTGTGGACTTCCCTAAACCACTCTGACCTGTACACATGTAGAACAATCCACATTACCAACACATTGACTAAAGGCTACAATTAACCACAATAATTTTTTCCAGATTCATTTGCAGTCTGGACGAGTCACTGCTAGTTGCCGAAAGTCAGGGCCAATCTGCAGATTTTGGGCAGTCATAGTTTAAAGTTTTTCCCGTAGTGTGATTCCATTCCATCTGAGAAGTCTGACATTTTGAGCCAATTTTATAACACGTTGTTTTCATTTGTCATGCGACAATGAGGCACGTTTCTTCATGAGTTTGTTGTGTTAAGAATAACTTGAAAGTCTGGTGGTGTGTGATGCCTAGTTTTTTTCCCTCTGTAACCATTTACAAAGTCGACATGTGTATAATGCCTAATGTATAATCAGATTTCAAAAGTTGTCTACTCTATATTAGGCTTACAATGATTGCAAGAGAACTCAGACTGAACATACACTTCAATGATTTTAAAATGGCATCAAACACCAGACTAATTGCTTCTCTTTAATGTTAAAGTGTAAATAAATCTATACAAAATTATCTAAAATAAGATTATAATTACAATTGGCAAATCCAGTTGTATATCCATTCGAGTACATCATTAAATCAATCATTAAGAAACAGAAATAGCAGGGTACAACTGTAAATCTTTCTAGAGTAGAACAGAGACCAATGAGACTCAAGAGTTCAGCTTCAGTGGCTGAAACAGCTTCATAGCTTTATGGGAGGGTGGTGAAGAGAAAGCCACTGTTCAAAAATGTCACATGGCATCTCCGCTACAGTGTGCCAGAAGGCATGTGGGAGACTCTGCAGCCAGCTGGAAGAAGCTTCTATGGTTTCATGAGACCAAAATTGAGCCATTTTTTGGCTGTCAGACCAAACACCCCATTTAGAGGAAGCCAAATGCTGTCAATCATCACAAACACACCGTCCTCACTGTGAAGTGTGGTGGTGGCAGTATCATTCTGTGGGGATGAAAGAAGATGCTTGCACATCAACATAAAAGCTATATAATAATGGCTTAAAAACCAACTGCAAATGAGAATTTATGGTTAGACGTCTACACTGACTAGAAAGGGTGTGAATACTAATGCATTCAATTATTTTCTGTTTTATAACTGCAATCAATTTTAACCAATTTCTAAATTTGACGGGACGAACGAAACAATGTTTTAACATATTTATTAATTTAACAGAAGAAATGTGTCATAATAATATTCATAGTAAATGATGCCAAGTTTAAATTAAAATCGATATTAGTACACAAGCTAGAGCAAAGGTGAAATGCAGAAAAGAGGAAATTATTTTATTTTTAAATATATAATTGCATTTGCAGCGCATTATTATTTTAATCACCAACATAAAAGTAAAAAAATAAAATAAATCAATGTAAAAATAAAACATGAAAACTTCCAAGGAAGTTATTGAAGGTAGGTCTTATTCATTCACAGATCACAGATTTCACAGATCACAAGTGATGCTTCCACTCAGGCTGTCCTGTGGTTTAAATGAAACTATCATTCCTTTGGCTCTTGCTAACAAGAGCTTGTGTTTAGCTGTGGTTTTCTTTACCCTCCGCTAGCTCACATCCGTCAGCCTTGGGTTCATCACACTGTACTAATGAGAGCCTGTTCCTTTCTGCACGGAGCAGGGCCGCTAATTTTCTCTCTTCAAACACCCTGTCATCCAATCCCACTGCTGACATTGGATTCAGATGTGCCTTCCTACTCCAGTATACTGCCTACAAAAGGTAGCTTTCTGACACTTTCTTCAGGAAAATGTGATGAAATGAGAGACAGGAGTCAGAACAAATGAGCTGCAGCTGGGAACGGGAATGCTGATCCCAAGGGTTGGCTTTCTCCGCTCTGACTGGGTTAAGTCAACAGCAGGTTTGGCCACATTGACCCAAAAGAGCCACATGTGAGAAATCAGCTGCAGACTTGCGCAAATACAGGTTCATTTTGCTGTCTTCAACAGAGCTCATAATTATTTCCTCTTGTAAACACAATATAAATCATCAGAAGTTTAATAGATGAACTGTGTCTTCTGGGACGCTAATGCTGAAACAGAAAAATACCACCAGGTGATGCCCTAAACACATTACTCAATACACATCTTTCCCTAATTTACATTCTTATTTCCTCATTTCAGATTTCACCTGTCTCAAGTTATCAATCGATTTTCATATGCAAACTTTAACACTTCAGCAGCTTCATTTTTGCTCTGTGATCAAAAGCAAAACAACAGCATAGTTTTGGCTCTAAAATATTATTGGATGAGCCACATTCGAAGACACAGTTACTGAAAATAACCAATAAGCATGCATGCATGATTTTATAAGTTGCTATTTTGCTTATATTTTATAAGTTGCTATGCGCAAGAATTGTTTATTGTGAACATTAAAGGTCCCATGACATGCTGTTTTTTTGGATGCTTTTATATAGGTCTAAGTGGCTCCTAGTACTGTATCTGAAGTCTCTTTCCCGAATTTCAGCCTTGGTGCAGAATTTCAGCCACTACGAGCCAGTCCCACAATGAGCTTTCCTCAAGACGTGCCGTTTCTGGGTCTGTAGCTTTAAATGCTAATGAGGAGGAGAGAGGCGGGGCGAGGTGGAGGGTGGGTGTGGCCTTAACCAGCTTGCGGTTACGGTACCATGCGCTAATGTTGACAGTGGATGTATCGCAATGGCTCATAGGCGCGCAGTCGTTCAAGCGTTTCAGTTTGACCCAGAATCTGATCCGGAAGGAGAAGCAATAAAATTAACTCACTGTTTTTTCATTGGCTCGGATGAAGGAACTAAAAAAAAAAAAAAATACTTCAGTGTTCATTTGTACATCCAAACACTGAGCAGCTGCCATGCTTTGCTTGGTTGCAAGCCATGATGTCTCTCGAGGACAAAAAAAAAATATTGTGCTCACCTCGCACTGTATTAGCTCATTTTCTCATGGGCGGGCAAAGCAGAGAAAGGGGAGGTAACCTTTTAGGTAACCTAAGATTCCAGATTGGGCCGCCTGAGCTTTCATTTTTTCAAATGTAAAGCAAAATACCCAGGGCTCGGTTTACACCCATTGCCTTTTCTAGCCACTGGGGGGCCATAGGCAGGCTAAAGGAACTCGTATTAATGTTAAAAAAATCTCATAAAGTGGAATTTTCATGCCATGGGAACTTTAATAAATGTAATATTTATTGAACGTTGGTTCTTATATTGCTGCACAGTGCAGACACTGCAAAAATCTTGTGGCCTCTTGTGGCTTATTGCTAATTAGTTGTGTTTGTAATCCAAAGATCACTATCATAGCTCATCATACTTGGGTTTAAGGGTTTGTTCAACTTGAATTGAACCCATTTTTAATGAATGATAAATAAGGGTGAAAATAATCACGCAGACTAATCTAGGGACTAAAGTATAATAGACACTTGGCGTTGGGCTGTTCTAACTTTGCTCAAATAGAAACACTACAGCAATCACCCTGAACAACAGAGCAACATTGTAGCAATGTGCTAAAAACACTCAGAACACCTCAAAAACAGCATAGCAACACCCTGGCAACTATTAATACAGTGGTAGCAACTTTTCATATATGCTAGTGTCATATGCATTAAATTTTCCCCAAACCAGTTAAGAGCAAACCTGCCTAATCAACACTAAAACAAATACTAACCCCCAACTCTAACCTAAACTCTACACTTAACCTAGCATAATGCTGGTAGCACGTCCTGATACTGCATTACCGTTTGTCACGATCAGATCAATCTGTGTTTTTTTCTGAAATCTGAGCTGAATCCATGAAATCGGAACTTTTCTTGACAGGCGAGTAGAATAGACCAATGAAACAAGCTGCGGGCGGGATTTTGCACTTAACTGGTTTGGGGGGGAGAGAATTCACGCAAATCATACCACCATTAAGCAGTGCACCACATCAAGCCATCATCTCAAAGTGAAAAATATTTCAGTCTCCTAAAGTATGTGGCCTGTCATGTATTGTTGACTATTACCATTTCTCTGAACATAAGCTAGCAACAAATTACACATTAACCCCCAGTTACACAGACAAGGCTTAAGCCTAGTCCCAGAGTATGTTTGAACTGTTTTAAAGGGGTCCTATTATGCCCTTTTACAAAGTCTTGATTTTGTTTTTGCGGTGTACTAAAATATGCTTTCTTGCTTGATCCCTCAAAAAACATTATTTTTCACTCATTTTACATTATTGCAGCATCTCTCTCCCCAGCATGGCTCGAATGTGCCATTTAGAGCCTGTTTTGATGAAGCCCGTCCTTCCGAAATACGAAGTGTGCTGTGATTGGTTAGCTGGCCCAGTGTGTTGTGATTGGCACTGCTTAGCTCGCGTTCAGGAAATGTAACGCCCCTTACCATAACAGTGATCTATACTCAGATGTAAATATTAGGGATGGCATCAATTTCAAACCAATTCAAGCCTGATTCAGACTTAAGAATGTTAACAAACAAGAGGATTGTGCAGAACAGATTTCATTCACGGACTTTGCGAACATGGATTTCAGAGGACGTTTCAGAGTAGTATTTTTCTTTTGTAATTTTCATATACATATAAGATATGTTG
This sequence comes from Megalobrama amblycephala, assembly GCF_018812025.1. NCBI lineage: Eukaryota > Metazoa > Chordata > Actinopteri > Cypriniformes > Xenocyprididae > Megalobrama > Megalobrama amblycephala. The sequence goes on from NC_063044.1 coordinate 44,264,608, forward strand.
TTGCACACCATTTAATCATGATATGTGTCGGGAAACTATGGTAATACAAACAGTAATCGATCACAAAACCATAGTTAATTTTCCTAAGGGGCGGTCAACAGCCATTTAAAAGTGAGAGCTTACAAAAGCTACAGTAAACTAAATATCAGTATATCAACGCTAATCTAGGCTAGCAGGCAAGCGGAGGCAAAGCTTTGCCCTTTGTTTACATCGTATGTTTACAAACATAAAACGTATAATTGGAACTATTAATAGAAAACGCAACTACAAATAATAAGACATACTTACAAGTTGTGATCCACAAACTACAGATTGTCCCGACAAAGAGGGAACTGCTCCATTTCAGGAGAAGCTTTTGTGCGAAGTCTGCATTGTACTCTCTTAGGTTTAGGAAGCTTTTTTGCATATTCTGTGGGCGGGATTATTTAAATGAGCAACATTGTGACTTCACAAATCCTGGGGAAAACGTGTTGTTCGTTGTAGTTCCTGGAAAGTTGATTCTGTTAAATGAAATATCTCCCTTTGGAGTGGACTTTGAGCTTTGTAACCTTGCAGATCTTTTTTATGCTCAAACAGCAACATTACACATTAACTAAAGTTGAAAAAGTGAAAAAACATAATAGGACCCCTTTAATTGAAAGCAACTTGCACTGACATATCAAGATGCACACCAGTAATGTTTTTTTAGGGCACGTTTATAAAAGATACTTGAATGTCCTAATTGAATTAAGACCTAATCCTGGCTTAATCTAAACATCTGTGAAACCAGGCCTACATGCACTAGAAGAACGATCATGTGATCAGTGAGTGATCAGTGAATGTCAGTTCACGAGTGTCAGTTTAATTACAGTAGGTGTTATTCTTTCACTTCAGCAGATGTAAATCTAATTAAGCTCATTAACATTAACACTGCATCTAACTGACTAAAACACAAACGTTGATACCCTGCAACAGCACAGGCCTCATGATCCATGAGGAAAAAAAAAACGTGAACAAGCGCACAGGCAAAAAACACACTAACATGTAAGAATGCACATAAAAATGCACATGGAATAACACACAGTCTGACTTGTGGCATTTAACTGAGCATTGCTTATGAAAGCCTGCAAGTATTTGCTTTGTGTAGGTGTGTGGTTGGAAGTGTTATGGAAAATTGAAGCGTTGATTACCAGAGGCTTGTTTTATTAAAGGTTGAAGTAATTAAATGCTTCTCCCTACAATTAGAATTTATGGCACTTTCACTTATTTATTTTTAAAAACAGTCTCACCAAATGCCTAAATTACAGAGCTCTTTTAATAGCAAAGCTATTATTAAAATTACCAATGTTGGGGAAAAAAACACACAAAATGTTAGACTTTAAAATGTCTGAAATAAAGCTTTTGAGTTATGAGGAAAAATTAAATGCCTACTGCTCCAGTCCAACGATTTAACTTAAATGACTAATATCTTCTAGATCAACACTTGAAATATTGACTCACCCACTACCATGATGTTGAGCTCAAAGCCCTGTTTCATGGCCTTCCTCCTCATCTGCTCCAGGATGGCATCGATGCCCACGTAGCTGAAGTCCACGCTGGGTTTCTCCAAGCACATGGCTGGGGGCATCTCTGATATAACAGACTCTGCCATGATGCTACTGCTGCTGCTGCTGCTACTGCTGCTGTAGCTGGAAATGACCTCTGACCCTGAGGACATGAAGAGGAGATACAATGAGGAGCCGTATATCATGAGGTCTGCAGCAGTCAACAGCATTCATACTACAAGGTATTTGATAAGCTGAATCAGAAACAAATACTCTTAGAGAGAATGTGCTTCTACACAGCTGGACTATAGACGTAATAAACAGGGAACTCATCTCCACCCTGCAGCCAGCAAGCACATTTTTATTTCTCGATTTATTTAAATATGCATTTATTTGAGGCTTATTATTGGGCCAAAAATGTTCTCATCTCTCTTTCAATGAATCCATCATGTGAAAGAGCCTCTCTCCACATATATCGACGGACATTATTTAGAGTACAACAATCTTATGACCCCTCAGTGATCGGATCAGGTTGGAATCTCACTAGACTACAACAGAAGCCAAGGCACATTGTGTATAGATTTTGATCAGATCGTTGAAACCGCATTTGATTTGGGACATATTTTGACAACATTTCAATGAAGATGTAAATGCAAATGCATTCAGCTATGCAAGGAATATGTAATAAGGTTGCGCTGATAAATCACATCACAAAATGTGAGAAATCACTTGGAATGCCTGAGGAGTTGTAATGAAAGGAAATGGCAGAAAGAATTTTGAATGCATTCTTTCTATGTTTTTAAAGTTTGGTAAATGACAGACATGTTTCAGTTAACACAACCTGTGACAAGAATGATCAGATCTCAATCCAATCATGCTGCAGACACATGAAGTTGTAAAAAAAAAAAAAATCTAGATACTATCTGGATAAGAAATGCACGTCGATTCCAGGTGAAAGGGCACCACAATGACAGTTGCTAATCTAGGTAATGTTTCAATACATACAATTTAAAACAAAATCATTTCAATCATTCCCCCCATACACCAAAATTATGCAACATGGGACAAAACCCCAAGAGAATTCACAAGAATTAGATAAGAAATACCTGTTGTCTAAAACAAAACTCCCACCAGAATCTTTCATGATAAAAAGACAGAAACCACTTCCTTTGTGTGAGAAACTCCCATATTCGGTGATCAGATACTCATGCAGTGATCAAAACACAATGCTAGCAGTGAAAGACAACAACACAAGACATTTGTATAACTTTTCTTTTAAGTAGAATGTGCAACAAAACTTCAACAAATGTAAATGGAGCCCCAGAGTGCACCTCTTCAGCGGGCCCCATCACAAAGCCTACGGCCCCATAGCGAGCCCCATGGATAAGTGAGGCCTTCCAGAAGACAAAGCAGTTAAAAATTCTTCAAGTCGGTAACCTGATCCTCTGGCAGCTTCTCAGGGCTCAGTACAGTTATTCAGAAAGCCTGTCGGCTCCTCTCCACCCTGTCAGGGCGTCGAGCCAACAAACCCACAGCCACTGGATTCCTCGCTTCACAAAAGACCCGCTCTTCCCCAGAGACTCTCCAATGTTACATTACATTACAGGTACGCTAGGGCAACAGGCAGCACAGAAACTTGTTTTGAAAAGTAACCGATGCGTTTAGAAAGTGTTCACAGTTCAGAGGATGACAAACATCTCTTACTACTCACTGGTTCAGTCTTATGTCTCTTCTTGACTGTGATGGGGTGATGAAAGAGAAGAGCATCCATCTCTTACGACACAGAGAATAGACAACCAACTACTCAAGTTACATATTACATAAAGTATGTGTATTAATACGATTCAATGATATTGATGGACAGGTTTTGAAATTCTATACTTTTTTGTCTACATAAACAATTAAATATAAATAATTATTCAATAAAATTTAGATGCACATATATTACCATTCTTCCCAATGAGATTTTAAAATTCTAGGCTTTTTTGTCTTTTAAATAGGGGTGTAACGATACGCTCAGGTCACGATACGATACGTATCTCGATACGGAGTTCACGATACGATACGTATCACGATATTTTGAACAAAATGAAACTGAAATTCAAACAAGATTTATTAAAAAAACTAATAATTAATTAACAACAAATAATTTTCCTTGTTGTACATACAAGATCACATTTCAATAAAATAAATAAATATAAAATTTTAATAAAAACCTTCTGTATTCAAATTAACAGTTGAATAGGGCTGTCTGTCACTGAAAATAAATGTTAAATTTAACATGAACTTAGAATTATGAATAGGGGCCGTTCACATATCGCGTCTAAAAGCGCGTGGAAGGCGCGGCTGCACCGCTTCTCCTTCTTTCCAAAGCGCTTGCGCTCCTGTGGCGTCGGTCGTTGCTATGCAACCATGAACTGAGCTCTCCAAGAGGATCAGGATGTTTCTGCAAAGGATAAATGATTTCTAGCCCTTGCATTAGTTTTACTACGAGATATATTGATGGAGATAAGATATAAAAACCACCATGTACAGCTATGATCAGCTGTTCGGCTGAGCTTTTGATGTTTTGTTACGGAAAGGCCATAGCTGATCGGTTGATTCTTGTCACACGACCTGCGGTGCGCTTGCGGCATTCTGAGAAGTTGGGAATTGCATGCGCGTCGCGACCGCGTTGATCCAATTATGAGCGCGCCTGCCGCGCAGCTACATTTGAAAATAATAACTGACTTGCACGCGGAAAAGACGCAATATGTGAACGGGCCCACAGAACTTCTTAAAGCAAAGCATCGCAAGCGTCTTTTGCTTTTCTGTGAGCACAGCTGTTGCTGTGCACTGCGGTGAAAGAAAGCCACGACTTTTCTCACGCGACCATGCAAGAGACTGACATGAGAAACGTTTAAACCTTGCAAGATTCAATGTGTGCCCGAAACACTTACTGAACTAGAGAGCTGATTAAGACACACCATCTACGATAAATCGTTACACCCCTAATACTTATAGTAATTTAAAAATGTGGTAGCATTGGATCTGGACAGGAAGGATAACTCTGGGAGTTGGAAGGGGTGTGTCGCGATTCTGCCTTCTCACATCGCGATACAGGTTCGTGGACCTGCGTATCGCGATTTCGGTTTCATATCGCATATCGTTACAGCCCTACTTTTAAAATAAATGTTTAAATAAACAAATAATACCTAAAGAAATGTGTGAATGAATATAAATAATTATATAAAAAAAATTGCATTATAAATGACAGTACGGAAAATAGAAGTTCACTTTCAGATTTGTCAAAATTTATATTTAATAGCGTTGTTAAATTATTAGTGTTTTTAAAGACTAAATTTAAGTGAGTGTTACATGATGGCAAAGGTAAACATGTAAAAATGGGAAATGCGTAAAAACAAATAAATATCCAATATTAACAGACACTGATAAATAAAAATCTCTAATAGCAGGTAATAACTGATATGAGACCAATAAATAGTTATATCCAGTATGTTTAGTCAAATATATCAATGTACAAATATGCTAACAGGATTGTACTCTTGAGCTTCCTTTGTCAGTGTAGCCTGGAAACACAAACCCATAAAGCCAGGAGGAACAACTAAAACACCCTTTGTGCATGGAAAGAGGTGAAAAGGGAGCTCCATGCACCTCTTAACAACACTCTCACTCTTACCTGTGTTCAAACAGCTGAGTTAGCTCTCTCTGCTCTGATTAAGTATTCTGAGAACAGATGGCAGGCATGCAGCAACAACACTTTTCCTATGAAGAAGGCTGTCTGAATAGAGAGTCATATTTCCATACCACACTGTTTATACTGCAGTTACACTGCAGCCGGTGAGGAGACGCACAAAGCCTCCACCTCTAATTGCCAACAGACCACTTCCTCAATTCATTTAAAACCATTTGCGTCCCCCTTCTCCTTTCTATTTAGCCAGGTCAAGGTATCCGCCCCAACATCCCCCTCCTGGGTAAATACAAATTAATGAATGCAGAGATGGAAAGAGCACTTTGGTGGTGGACTTCACAATGAGCCTGACGTGAAGGTGTGCTGAAAAATCATCTCTAGCCCCTTTTTTGCCATTGTCAACAGAGATTAAAGTGATACAAAGCAGCATCAAAATGGCCCGTGCTGACTTTAGTCAAGGCCAATGTGTTAAAAAAAAACCTCAAAGGAAACAGAAGACAAACAGTTAGCTGAACAGTATGTAGGTCTACTCCAGATTCAAAAGAAATGATCTAATATACACTACAATAGACATTTGAAAAAAGAAAAAAATCGTTCCAGGTAGATGCTAGAAGATGTCCATGTAAAGATGTCTGCATCGAAACTTCACCGTAGGCTGCGTGCAGTGTGCATAGCCTACGGCTCAGCCTGACGTGCACCTCTCCAAAAATATAATCACGCGTCAATTCCACATGGACCACAAGCGCTGTGATTGGTCTGCTAGAACCTCTCCCTGCATTTGTAATTGCACATCGATGCAGACAGGGATACAGAAGTATAAATGAAAACCGATGCATAGCCTATGGCAGTGGTTCCCAAACTTTTTATCTTGGAGTACCCCCTGAAGGGATTACCATCCTTCTGCGTACCCCCTCTCTTCCACTTCGACTGCAGTCACACCTTTGCCATTAAGGGACAATAATTTGCCCCCTAAATTGATTTTCCAGTGCATTTTTTTACCTTTATGAATAACTTATAAAATAAATAATGTTTTAAATAAAAAATGTTCAATAGAGAAATATGCAATGATGGTAAAACTAAGTAAAACTTTTAAATATTAAACTAAAACCGCCAGCAGGTGGCAGCAAGTCACTGTTTTTATGAGTGAATCATCGAGTCATTCATTCAGTAACGAATGGCTGTGAATGAATCATTGAATCACTGACTCTCACGATTCGTTCAAAGCCGCAGAATTGTTCACGAAACACAGGCGTGTGTTGTAGTTCTGCTGTGGTTTTCATCAGAACTATTATTTCACTGCAAAATAGAGTAAATACTGAGTACTGTGTTTAAAATGTAGGCTACAATTTTATTTTTTTTGACCTGTTGTATAATAATGTCACGTTTGCAGTCATGTGGATATTTGGGAACAATTGCATTCTTGCTCGTTATCATCATTAAATACAAGAACTCACACAAGGTATGTTTTTGTATCGGAGAAAGTTTGAGTCTTAAATCGAAATGAATCCATTATCTGTGTCTGTATTTGTTCATGCGAGTAAGTGCTAAATCTCCACTTTTACAAAGGTGCATTGTCGAGAACGGCAGTAATTTAGCGCGATTTAAGGCAGCAGACTGCGCACAATCAATCATATGCATGCTGCTTGTGGATACAGTCATTTTTGACTGCAAATGATGAGGTAATCTGATTAAATGTACTGGATTTACGACATTTTGGCAATTAGAAATACATGCTAGATTTTAATATTATTTTAAGGTAGAATTAAATGAACTACTCAGCATTTTGTTCGCGTACCCCCTATTGTCACCTCACGTACCCCCAGGGGTACGCGTACCCCAGTTTGGGAACCACTGGCCTATGGCGTAGACCCAAAAAAGAAGTATAAATTGGCCTTTAGCCTCAGATGTCACATCCACGAATCATTGGCTGAACATCTGATGTATAAGTCACAATGGGAAACACTTTGGGAGTTTTGAAGTCATCATCTGATTGGTTGAATTCTACAGGATTGTCGCGTTCTTAAACAGTCCACCTGAAAACTAAACGCTGAATTTTCAAAAGTATGTGAAGTTCGCGGCGGCATTGTTGCAGTAAACTTGCACAACATTCTTAAATTAATAATTTATTAGCTGCATGCCGGTCTGCTATCATAGGCTTACATTTTTACGCTCCTGAACATGACGCGGAACAAAACAAACTCTGACTGGCTGCTTTACATGTCAGCCAGACATCCTCTTGGGCAGTCCTTGACCAATGAAAGCTGTGATAGAGTCCAGACCTTCTGCCGTCAGTCTGAAGTTCTGGCTACACAAGACTAGTCCATGTGAAACTTCTGAGGGCCCTTTTCCACTGACAGGGTGCCGTCCGTTGAAAAAGGCAGTTCTGGGCCAGAGAAATTGGCACCACATTGGCTCATAAAACCTCAAACCAGGAAGCATGATCTTAGATGTTGTATTGCTTATATGGAATTTAAAATGATTGCTTTAACAAAAAATAAAAAAATAAAAATCACATAATGACTGCTAAGATTTTTTTTTTACTCTACCATTCCAGTTTGAGGTCAGTATAGGAAGTCCCCCCATGTGGTTCTACAAAAAGAGCATTGACTTGCTGCCTTTAGGGGAATTTGGAAGAGATCCTCTTTGGCTCACAGTAATGTCCGGCATCTTAATACCCTCAATCAAGGAGAGTGCTTTACAATAGCTGGAGGTCACTAAAAAGCCCACTTGTGTTGACGAAAGAATATACAAACTGCCCAAAGGTTGATCAAACACAAACATTGGATTTTACTTCACTAAACACACACAAGTTAAGCAATTTAAAATCTTTCCCCCTTACTTTTTAAAGGAATTGGGTTTCAGAGAAGAACTTGTCATGCCAGTTTGATGAGTTTATCAAGAGCGGATTTCTTGGCAATACACTACATATATACGACTTCTTCGGAACTGTGTTTAGTAGAAATGTTTGCCTACGACACATTTTTGTAGCCATCAGTTCTTGGATCAGCTTCATGGTATAATGGAATAAATCCATTAGCCATCACTGTGAAACATATTTAAAACATCTAAACTCCCTGACAACAGGCAGAGTCACAACAGAAGAAACAAGCTGACCTACGAATCTATGATTTCCCTTCATACAAGACCACGTGTGACGTCTTTGCTGAGTGATATTGTGCAACTCAAAAAAAGTAAACTGACCCCACGGCCTGTCATACAGAATGGAAATCTATGCCAGTAAAAGAAGCTGTGAACACAGGTGTCTGCGCACAATCAGAGTGACCCCATAAATCTCCAGTACCATTAGCCCGAGCATTACAACCTTGCCAAATTAGCAAAACAGCTGGAAGACATTAAAGTCCCATTATCAGAGAGCAGAAAAAGAAGAAAAAAAACTTAAATTAAGGCTAATATGTAATATTACAGCCTGCTTGTGTAGATTATGTCCAGACAGAAATTTATTAGACAAATTGAACTTAAGTACTTGGTTGCAAAATAACCCTAAATTTAAAGGGTTAGTTCACCCAAAAATGAAAATTCTGTCACTTATTATTCACCCTCATGTCGTTCCACACCCGTAAGACCTTCGTTCATCTTCAGAACACAAATTAAGATATTTTTGTTGAAATCCGATGGCTCAGTGAGGCCTCCATTGGGAGCAATGACACTTCCTCTCTCAAGATCCATAAAGGTACTAAAAATATATTTAAATCGGTTCATGTGAGTACAATGGTTCAATATTAATATTATAAAGCGATGAGAATATTTTTGGTGCGCCAAAAAACAAAACAAAATAACGACTTATAAAGTGATAGCTGATTTCAAAACACGTCTTCAGGAAGCTTCAGAGCACAAATGAATAAGCTTATCGAATCTGCTGGTCGGAACGCCAAAGTCACGTGATTTCAGCCGTTGGCGGTTTGACATGTGATCTGAATCATGATTCGATACACTGATTCATTTGTGCTCTGAAGCTTCCTGAAGCAGTGTTTTGAAATCGGCCATCACTTTATAAGTCTTTTTTTTTTTTTTTTTTTTTTGGCACACCAAAAATATTCTCATCGCTTTATAATATTAATATTGAACCACTGTACTCACATAAACTGATTTAAATATGTTTTTAGTACATTAATGGATCTTGAGAGAGGAAAAGTCATTGCTCCCTATGAAGGCCTCACGGAGCCATCGGATTTCAACTAAAATATCTTAATTTGTGTTCCGAAGATTAACGAAGATCTTACGGGTGTGGAACGGTTGTGGTCAAATTTTCATTTTTGGGTGAACTAACCCTTTAAAAAAACAATTCATTATAGTATTAAGGGTATTATCATTAAGGGTTTTCTTAAATGAAAGGGTCTGCAATAAATTAAAGAAACATTTTACTCAAAAATCTTGTCATTCTTTCACCTTCATGTCAAATCCAGACAATTCAACTGAACAAATTGGAGCTGTAACTTTTAAGCATCATAAAAGAATAAAAAACAAACAAACAAGTCTTTAAGACTTGTACATTACAATTTACACACAAGTTAACTGAAGCCATATAAAAGCTTGTGAGTAAAAGGCTGAAATAAATAAATAAAAAATAAATAAAAAACCCAAACGATTTCTTTCATGTTTTACAGCAGAAAACAAGTAATGGGGCAGGAAAAAACAACAGCAAGATGAAGACATTAAAAAAGGCATCTTAATAAAGCAAGATCAAAGGCTGTAGTGAAAATGAATGCAATTCTTTCTCATTCCTGTGAGTCATCACCAAGTGAACCACTGTGACAGACAGTGTGTCGACTGACAGGTTTGGGGGGCCTCCACCGCTAACAGACTCCACGCCTGAGGAGATAACAGTTAGACGGGCCAACTGAACACTGAAACACCCACAGAGAAAAACAACATAAGGGTGAGAGGAGAGGTGAACACACAGTCCTGCGGCTGATGATTAGCTGTTTCCTGGATCAGGGAATGTTGGAACCCCGAGACTTGTTTTTAACCAACATGGGATCTATACCAATAGCCAATCTGTTTCCAAGCCATCATAAGAAAAACATTTTACATTTTTGACGTAATGAGAACCAAATCACAGTTTCTGCCATTACAAACAACACAAGCAGCTATTATCATCATCATCAGTGAGAATTCTACTACATTTTACATGCTATTTTTTAAATTAGCCTTTTGCATATCACAGTGGTTAGTTAAAAACTATCCAACAAGACCCCAAGACACAGTCTCAGTGGACAAAAACAAAACTTTCCATCCGAAACTAAAGAGTTGGACGGTATTAGTCAACTCTCTGTTTTCAATTACAAGCAAAAAACATCTTTCATCTAGCGCTGTCTCCAAGTCTCCAAGCATTCAATAGCTTTGTAAATAGATGCCAGCAACTCTGCAGTAAAAAGAGTAAGAAGAGAGGAAGTCCGGTTGAACGACTGATTTATTCCTCTCAGCCTGAGGTAAAGGTCGCAAATCACAGAATATGTCCGAGGTGGGACACTTGTAAAGTAGACCCAGAGGACTTTCAAGAGTGTAAGGAGGAAGAAACAGTATCATACCAGTCTAAGGGGAATCCACGGTACTCAGGTCAGACCACATTTCAAAATTTAGCAACTTCCTGTTTGGGGCCATCGCAAATGAATGCCATCTTGAGCTGGCTTCTAACTATTGAGACAAACAGATTATATTTAGTCAAAATAGATGTACTGAGAAGATTAACTCTTTAGTAGGGACACAACGATATTAAATAAATGTTACACTATTTATACTTGTCTAAACAAATAAATAAATAAATAAATAAATAAAATCTTTCAGATGTCATATGTGAATGCAGACATTGCATTATAAATGTATATTATGAAAAATGAATATTTAGAAAAAGACATTACAAAATTATTTTATTCCAAATAAATAAATAAAGAAATGTGTCTTAAGCAACTGATATACGGTGCATCTCTAGCTGCACCTGTATCTTTTGTCAGAATCAAGCAGCTAACTTGAACATTATCTTTCAATTCCTGGAGAAGATCCCCAGATGACCAGACAGACATGAGCTGTATAACAAACACATAACATGTAAGAGATAATTTAACTTCAACTGATAGGACATTTCCTGTGAGCTCTGGAAAAATGGTCAAAAACCCTTTCAATATGTCTGTTCTTCTCTTTACCCATTCCCCAACATATGATTCAAAGAAAAAAAAAATGGAATATGACTAATTTATCTTGTCTTCTAGACAAGATAAATCCACTCAAAAGGTATCATTACTATTTCAAAGATTGGGAAAATATAGGCATTACTCAGGGGAGCCATCAGTTTGCTACAACCTTTCTTTCTAAGAAATAAATCACTCCAGAAAAAAAAGATACTAAGTATGGCATAGAATAAGCCTGAGGACATGCATTATGCGAGAACATGCATACAATTAGGATTATGATTAAGCTCCGGCAAACTACAAAAGACACCCAGAGGCAAGATCCAGCCACTTAGAAAGTTACGTAACAACTATAGCAAGGTCAGACCAGGAAGACCAACAACTCGACACACGAAAGAGAGGGAGAAAGACAAAAGGAGAGAGGGAATAAGCAAACTTCTGGCCCCCTGCAGAGAGTGGTCCAATGCAAAAGGGAAATTGATGCTAACTCTACACAAACACAGAGTGTCAGACTCATAGTGTTTGTGTAGGTGTGAAGACCGCTCGTTCAGCACTGGGCCGGAGAGGGTGACCTCTGATGCTTGGGGTTGTAAAAGCAGATGGTGTCATGCACACAATGGAAAAATGTCTGGAAGTGAGGGATATCGTACTCCCAAACTGGCAAAGGACAGCAGAAGTGTAAGTGAGCGATAAGGATGGTGTGAAAAACAATATGGAAGAGGAAACATTCCAAAACGTTCCACTCATTGAGTTTTACATTTGAGAAAACTAAAATGAAAATAAATGTGAGACTTGGCTAACAAGCTCACCAACTCCTAATGTTGTTATAGTACATACTGCAAATGTTCCTGACTGCCAAAACATTAAATACGCAAAGAGGAAATGTTCTGCCAGCAGGCATTTAGTTGAAATGAAGTCATTGGCAATTCCTCTAGCCAACTAGATATGAGCCACCTGTACAGCATAGCTGGAGTGATAGGGCCTTTGGAAATATGGCCGTGGCATTCTTAACAAATGATCCAACAGTAGCCCAGAGAGGTTAAAGTGTATCTTTGGAACGACCGGAATGACCTTTGGAAGATTCATGGATCTGACCTCAAGGTGACGACAACCAGAAGAGAAACAACATCTTAGAATCAAGGCACTGCACAGTGACATCACTTCTACAATGCGGAAAATCAATGAAAATCACATGTGAGATCAGATGAGAGATAGAAAGCGAGTGATTGTGGGTGCTTTTCATCAGCATGCTTCAGCTCTCAGGCAAACATAAATTCTAGCAGCAAAGAGGCCTTTTATATTCAGTATCAGTTCTTCAAATCAGGCTCAATTGAGATTCCTGTACACTATCTGTATTGAGATAAATGAACACTCTTCACATAGTTGAGCGCTTAAATGAGTCATATTTTTGTCCAAATATGCTCAGCAACCATCTTGATTTGAGTTGTTGATCCTTGAAATGGGTCTCATGACCAATGTGATCATGAACAGACTGAACGTCAACATGAACAGACTGGAAAGGCAAGCTACACTTTATGAAAAATTAATGTTTACTTATGTCTAAACAGCCTAAGGCGACATTTAAAAGTTGTCCTGAAAGCTATTTGAATAATTCACACTCATAATGATGGTAAACAGTTTTCAATTGTTCACAGGAACAAAAATGACCATTCAAAGAGTCTTAAAAAATAAATAATTATAGTTTATGAAGGCATGAATTCCATTCCTTGCCATCCATTAAACCTAGATGCCCTGCAATACTTTGCATTGCAAATCAATACCGGTTATACATGTGTGATGAGACACTAGCAGTGCCTCAAATATGAAAGCATAAGTGTTAACCTCATGTGCCCGGCAGGTGTTTATGACACTATGAAGCCGCCGCTCACCCTCACCACAGAAAGGACGAATCAGAGGTCTAGGGCAGCCATTACTGCCAAAGACCAAAGAGTTCAGTGCTAGTAGACATATACAAGAAAGTAGAAGCATACACACCATGAATAATCCCAACAAACTCAATTATGGAAAACATTTCCATCCCACAAGAATCTTTCTAAAAAGTCTTGTGGAGTTTTCAGTGGAAGTGGGCTGAAACCCTCAGAGGTCTGCTGCCCTGGGTTTGGGAGAGCATGTTGACTGTATAAATAGAGAAAGGCCAGCGAGGAGTTTTAAATGACTCATCAAAATGAGGAGATTCTCCCAACTTAGGAACAAAACGTGCTGTAGGAAAGACAGAAGAAGTGATTTCACTTTGTAAGCAGTGAACATCTCTGGCTTTCAACAGATCTAATAGTCTTTGACATGCTGTAAAAGACCGCCTACAATGAGGCATACAGACTGTGCTAATGATAATGATACCTAAACTATTCATTTTTAGTTTTGGTGACTTCATTTCTAAGCTGAATGGCTGGATGTCAAAGCTGTTGACAACAGGATCAAACGCCGGCATTGCTGTTACTACATACAGCTCTTCTCATGTTTTTAACACCTCAAAGAACGGTGACAAGTCTGTGAAAGTGTCATGGGTAGCAACTGAAATGGGCTGAAGGAAATGGATGAGAAAAACGTTTTATTTTTTCCCCTTACGGATAATGACATGGACATGACCAGGATAGAGAGGAAGAGAGTTATGTGGCTTTCTTCCTGGTCCCCTGCAGGATGTGGGCAGACACAAAAATGACACGTTGGGAAAGTCATTGTTGTCAATTCAATATTATATTTCAAAATATAATCAATGAAGGCCAAATCAGAGCTAAAGGGCGAATCTCATGAAAATGTCATTTCACTGTAAAATAAAAAATACATTGTTTTGTTTTTTTAAATAAAATTAAGAATGTTTGTATGATAGTTTTTTGTTTGTTTTTTTGTAATTCTTCTGTGTTTAAAAGAATTTTCAAAAAAACTTATATAAAAAGAGAATATATATACAATATGCTTTTAATATAGATGTTTTTAAAAATTTTTAAAATCACAAAATAATGACTAATGTGATACCCAATCATAAATATAATGCAAAAAAATTGGTTAAAATAGGTTTCACTTTCTTTAAGCAAAATTTATTTTTATTCAGGCTGAAATAAAACCCTCAAAAATTCCTAAAAACAGAAAAACTATAGGTTAAAAGTTTGAAAAGGAGGTGTTGAGGAGGTGAAATTACACAGGACTAGAGTGTCTGGGTCTCATGCAACCCTGTAACCTGCACACTTTTAATTACAAGGCCAAGAGCGAAGGTGCAGACAGGGAGTAAAGGATGAAAAAGGAGAGCGGAACAGGCAAACACGCCCCCTCTGCAAACTCACAGATGCTTTAAGAGACCTAATAAATCTTCCCTGCTCACAACTTTCCAGCTTAAACATCCGTGAAGCTCTAACATGGAAAACAGACGAGTGTCTGCTGTGAACATGGAAAAATCATACTTATACAGACATGTATTTACAGATTACATCGACATATACAAAAGTCTAACTTGCTCTGAACTAAACTATTCTACATTGTTAGTTAACGCTTGTAAAGAAGCAAAGTGCAAGCAGGCAACAACAGACAACCAGAACTGGGTGAGATTGAGTGAAGGAAAAGGAAAACAAGAGGAAGAAAGAGTGAAAGTGTGTTGACCTACCCTCCTGCTCGTCCCTGCTCAGGCTCAAACCTCTAGTGTGAGCCTCAGTTGGAGTCTCTGGGCTTCTCTCTGACTCCACCCATATAGTGTCATGTGACACTAACTCACCACACCCCTCTCCAACACCAGAGAACTCAGTGAAAAGAGATGGCCAGAGGAAAGAGAGAGAGAGAGAGAAAGAAAGCAGGAGGCCTATCTGCCTGACAAAGCGCACACACACACAAAGCTTAGAGGCAGGCTGGCTGTCTATCCCTCCCCAGTTCTGAACTGAGAGAAAACAGAGCAAGCTCAGAGTTTGGACTGTCCTGCACCAATGATTTATGAGCTCTGAATTACCTTTTACCTTTTGTTCTTTCAACTGGAAGAATTTGCGAGATCTCTATTTAGGGAGAAACTGAAGCAGACTAGTGGTTGAACAGAAAAATGGATGTTATGTTGCATTATAAATTACTACAAGTTTTGACTTTTGAGACACCCTGATTTAAGGCCCCGATATACTTCAAAGTACTAAGTTCTTTTTCGTTCTTCGTTTAGGGGTAAAACGAAGTTCGCAATGCGTGACCCGTGATATACTGTAAACAAACATCTGACGCAGCCCACACTTCTGAGAACAAGTTACATGAATATGTGAATATGTGTTGTACACTTTCTTCTTAGTAACAAAATAAACACAACAAAAATGAGAAAACAGCAAGCATTTTTTTATAGAAAGCATAAGAAAAGCGTCTGATCATAACAACATGGGTATGTTAGCACGAGCTCTGAAAAGTAGCACTCCAGTCACGTTTATTTGTAGAGCACTTTATTCAATAGATTGCTTAATATCAAGCAGCATTACAGTATCAAACAAAGCACAACTTCATTTTGTACTATAAAGCGGCTATCCGGTGTGTTCATGTTTTCACCAGCGGAGATCTTACCTCAACGAACTCAAACACACGAAATGAGTCAAACAAGCGCTCCACGTGAGTGAGGGCGGAGCCTCAGTGCACACCTCCTATTTCCTTATCGTCACAGACCAATGGTAGTATGTAGGGCTGGGCGATATGGCTGAAAACTGTATCACGATATCAGTGTTTCATATCGGTCGATATCGATAATTATTGATATTTTTTATAGCCCATTTAAAATAAGGACCAGGAGAAAAATATATTACATTTAAACATTTTTATTTTAAACCTAACCTTCCTCTGATCATAATCCCCTCAGTTATTAAGACAGAAATGTCAACAACCATGGAAAACTCAAATAATTAAAATGTAAACATAAGTCTAAAGTAGGGTGACCACCCCAACCGAAATTAGGAGCTTTGTCCCGCAAGACTTAAGTAGTGTCCCGCATTTCATTTATGTCTGTAATTTTTTTTCATCCCTGAAATTACAATACCACAGTAAGAAATATAATAAAACTGTGACTGGCATTTAAAAATCTATTTGTGCAGCCGTCATATTCTAGCTGTTAAAATAACCAACCAGCGCAATCATAGAGAGAGGTTTTCCCGCTGATGACAACTGAGTGTGGGCCTCATCAAAGCCGGTAAGCACAACTACACCAGCAAGGATTTCATCTTCCATACTGGATAAGAACCTCAAGTGCTGCTCAAAGCTGCCCAAATCGATGATTTAAAGCATGTAATCATCCATCCTGATGCTAAATATTTCCAACGAACGGCGGTGATCAAGCGCCACACACGGAAATGGTCAAGCACCTACAGAAAAACAAGATATTCTCCATTTGTTTTAACCAATACAAAATTGCGAAATTCAGACACGACTTTCTTCTCACGTTAATATTTCATTTAATGCGGGTTCTATGGCGTTATTACATTAAAAAATGTCGAGAGCGCATCAAATGCGCGAGCAATCTCTCCACTCACAGGCGGATTCCCTTGCACAAAACTGGACGCGCGCGCGCTCTCACTCAGATATCACATCTGCGCGCTCAAACTTTTGTCCTCCTGCATGTGCAGCCGTGAATCTAGAATTGTCTTCTCTCCAGGATTTAATGTTGCCATAAGCGCAACATTATAGTGTGGGCACCCACCGGCAGAAACATTAATCGGCGCATATGCCACGTTTGCCAACACAATGTAAATCAATATTTACATAGCGTAATAGTTGTAAACGTTTTATCGAACACATTTTTTATTGATATCGATTATGTGTCTATCGCGATACATATCGTTATCGTTTTATCGCCCAGCCCTAGTAGTACGAAGGTGTTTTGCAGCTGGAGCGAACTTTTCCTGAGAGTTCACTTTGGCAAGGCATTTTGAACTTCCAAAAATAAAACAAACTTAGTTTTGGCCGGATTTTGTTCAAAATGACGTCACATCTGTTCGTTCTTCGATTTCGATTATCAGTCTTATAATGCATGTCAATGGTAACACAATTTATAAGAGTCAAAAAACACGACAGACAACTCCTAAATTAAACCCTGCGGCTCGTGACGGCACATTGATGTCCTAAGACACGAAACGATCGGTTTGTGCGAGAAACCGAACAGTATTTATATCATTTTTTACCTCTAATACACCACTATGTCCAACTGCATTCAGCACTCGCTTAGTGAGGTCTGATCGCGCTCTGACAGCGGAAGTGATGTCTCGCACTTATACTTCAATAGCCGCTTTTCCACTGTTGGGCCAGTGCGAGCCAGGGCTAACAGCGTGCCGGGCTGGGCCTATGGCCACAGACCTTAGGCACCGAGGCCAAAATCAAGTTGCGTTTTCACTGTCGGTCCACTAGCTCCGCAGCTCTGATCTAAAAACCGCCCTTAAACACACCTCCCTTGATCAAACGTCACACAACCCAACCCATTTCAGCGTGTAGACCATCACCTGACTACGATTAGCTCCGCCTTTCACCTCGACTGCGCCTCAAGCCCCAGCTGGCCCTGCTTTGGACCAAGGTTTTCGGCGGGCCGAAAAACCCATGCCTTTGGCACCGAGGAAGCACCGAAGAGGCACGATCAAGCCCCGGAAGTGACAGTGGAAACGTGGCTAATGAGTGCCAGACATCACTGCAGTTGTCAGAGCGCGATCAGACCTCACAAACCGAGTGATGAACGGAGTTGGACATAGTGGTGTATTAGAGGTAAAAAATTATATAAATACTGTTCGGTTTCTCTCACAAACTGATCGTTTCGTGTCTTAGGACATCAATGTGTCGTCACGAGGCGTTTTTTTTTTTTTTTTTACAATGTAATGTAATGTTTGTAAAAAAAAAAAAAAAAAAAAAAATCATTATGGAGAAAATAAAATACTATGAAAATGGTTTCAGTTATGATTTTTTTATTTGATTTAGTCTAGTTAGTTTTGTATCCAATACAATGTGCAGCAGCAGCACATTTTTCCTCTTGGGCGAGCGATTCTCTGACAACAGTGACGCGCGGGTTGATCCAAAATGAGCGGGTGCCTGCGGTCACCCGCGGTTACGAGTCATCCAAAAATCTTTTTAATGATATTCGGGTCGCGGTCGGTCGGGTCGTTTGAAATAAAGATGCCAATTAAACCTTTGTAATTTTCAGTTTTACTTACTAAAGGTTTCAGTTTTACTTTCATGGGTATTTGTGAACATTTATTTATGGATATTGTAGCCTCAGTCTTTGGCTTAGCCTACCTGTTTTTGTTCGTCTAAAATGCATTAATAAATACTTTATTAACATATTCTATCCCTGCATTTTGTGCTTGTGAGAGCTTCAATTGGGCATTCACGTGGCGAAATAGCCTAAGCCTACTAATACAAGTGGAAAATCCTTATTTACCTTTTGAATGTTGAGCGTTATTAACTTTTGAATAAATGCTGACGCGGGACAAAATGCCAGATTTCCCAACACGTTAAACTGAGCAATCCCATTGTACCATTTTAATAGGCTACTTTTAAACGCATATAGCTCAGTAATGTCAGTTTTATGTATTTTCTGAGAGGGGGCGGGATTTTTGTTGGGAAAGTCGGGGGAGAGACGCACACTTCGATTAGACTGGATAAACACATGCAGCATCTTAATTGTTAAGAAAATGAAACGAAATAAATGAGTAAATCAAGTCTTTATTACATAACACTAGGCTATATCATACAACATTCACACTTTTCCAAAAGTGGGCCTTCTCTCAGTTTACCTGCTGATTAATTCTTCAAGCAGGGTCGAAACATAAACATCGCATTCATCAATAATATGCATCTAGACAACTGAAATGGAAAATGATGGGCCGCCTCAAGAACTGCCTGCTCTCGCGGCTGCACCACTGAGCGCACCACGTCAGGTCCTGAAACATTTCTCTCCTCCACAGGCTGGATTAATGGATATTATCGGCCAGGGAGGCTGATGGGGGGCCACACCCCCCCGCACCCCTAGTTCTTACGTCTATGGCCCAATGACGCTACAATGAGCATTTACTACTTTTAAAAAAATGCGGGTCAGGAAGCGGGTCGGGTACAATATTTTCCTTTTTTTTTGCGGTCCGAGTTGCGGGCGGGTTAGTTGAAAACGTTGGTCGGGTGCGGGTTGTTTATACATTGACCCGTGCATCACTGTCTGACAACTTACTCTGCGTCCTAAATCCTTCAACAGACCAGCAAACCAATGAGAATGCACAACAGTGATGACGATACGTAACAGAGCATAGGCGCCAAAGCTGCTGTAAGATAAGCATACCCGGAACCCTCCATCACTGGCAGATTTGAAGAAAATTACCGTGGTTTGGCAAATAAATATATGACGGACAGTTGCATATGCATTACCGACATTTTATCATGTAAGCTTAATGGTATACCTCAAACAAAGGAAATTATAGCAATTTATACTGTTAATATTAATCAGCGAGTCCACAAATGGCTTGGATATGCAGAGCATCCGCAGCTTATATGACACCCCTGATGAATATTATATCATATATATATATATATATATATATATATATATATATATATATATATATATATAAAATGTTGGAATTTCATTCAATTTATGTCATAATAACTAATGAAATAAATCCTAAAACTTTATTTCATTATGACAATAAAAAAATATTTCCAACAATTTGTAATTAATTTGATTTAAATATTTTGCCCCATCGAGACCACTAATAAAATTTCTTGCTTCCAATGAAGCATAAAATCTTAATACCGATAATATAATTTGTAATAAATAAACAACAAAATGCACAATAAAAGCATTTTCACTAGTGATCTCAGACTTTTGGCCCCCACTGAATCTTTTTCAGTTTAGACTCAATCCAAACCAAAAAGAAAAAAAAACAAAAAAACAAAAAACAAACACATGCTTTCAATTGCGAAGAGCGATCAGTGTCCCTAAATCAAAAACAGATCTCAAATCATTCTTCACAGAGAGTTTAGAGAAACTACACCTTAACTTTTACAGAAAACATCATCAGTATAGGAAGGATTACATTACAACTCCTAATCAATAAGCCCATCTGTCCGCTTTTAATTCACCCATGTCTGAAATATTGCTGTGCATGTGTTTCATGCCTAGTCTCGGTTGCAAATAAGAGTTGTATTTTCGAGGGAAAATGAGTAAGACCAATAATATTGTTTACATTATTGAATTAGACATGCCAGATAATTGCGGTCACTCCAAACATGTACCATGAAACTGAACAGGCAGCACTCATGGCAACCCCTGATGTAGGGCGTCATTAATTGCAGGCCATGGCTCTTGACAATAAGCCACTTCCCTTCTTTCACGCACCAGAGGGGGGGCTCAAGTTTCAACATCAGTTTTTATTAACACAGAGCAAAAATAAACCCTTCCAATGTTTGGCTGGGTTTTCAACAATTCCAAGAGCCAGCGTTCCTGTTCTCTGAGGGCAAATCCTTTACTCTTTGCATCTCCACACTTTTCCAAGAGGCCTGCTTTCTGCTTTTCTTCTGAAGTGCTTGTGAAGTCTGTGTTTAAAAGGAGGACCGCATACTAGATAATGAGCTCAATGTGGTTAGGACAGCAGACATTTGCTTAATTGGTTGAGCATTTCCCCAAAAATTAAAGAAGAAACCTACTCTGTTTTTGAGTTAAAAGATGCCAAAGGTTTTACTGACACCCTTTTCTTAGGAACCCTGCGAGATCTGTTCCTCTCCTCCAACATAGGCCAGCAGGAGATCTTGCTGACATGCACCCACCATACAATGATAACAGTTCAAGCTCAACATGCACTCATCTCCAATGTTTCTGTCAGATGAACAGCATCTACTGACTTTCTCTGGCTGCATTCCATATTCAGTTTCTGGAAAGCCCTGCATGCAGATGTTCGAAGGAGAGTAAGAAAGCTGGAAGGGAGAGCAAGAGACATTAGTTCCCGTGCTAGGAGGTCTTACAGCAGATAAACAATGGACCTAAGCCATCTTTGTTCCCCAGTGCTGAGAAAGAAGAGATGATTTATTCCTCTGTGAGACTAATGCAAACCATTTGTCTCAAGGGCTTCACTTTTACAGTGGTCATAAGTGCACAGAGTTTATGTGCTTGTGAGAGTGTGTAATACAAAAGAGCATCAGATATTATGTTATGGGCAAAACAACTCACACAGCACATAGAGGAGCAACTTTCAATATAAAGTTAGCTGAATTCTAGCCAGTGACAAAAATGTCAATCTGGAAAGTTCAGTCTCACTATCAGAGTTAATCTCATGCTTTTTGGGTTTTAATTTGTAGTTTAAAAACATGATCACACATGATCAGCTGCTAGTTTGCCTCATTGGAACATTATTAACCAGCTTTATTTATATCCATCTGCTCAAATAATTATCATTCATTTGCATCTTTGTTGCAACTAAAACTAAAACCAGTCAATATGAAACAAACAAAAAACTGGAATCAGATCATTATTAGATCATGATTTGGCACCAAGTTACTCACTAACAACATCAGGGTCCCAGTGGTTAATTTAGATTTCTTCCTACTTAAATCACAAGAGTAAACAGAGAGAGCTATTACTAAAGTCAAACAGTCTTAGATAACCATAAGCCACTCTGCATTAAATAACTGGGTCTGCTTGGAGAAGCTGTACAGAGAAAGAAGTTCAATATGCATTACAGTATGGGCTGCTACAGTGAACGTGTTAAAAAAAAATCTGGATTTTTACCACAAGGTTACTGAAATCTTTGAATTTTTTATAATGTTTTGTCTCCCATTAGCACGTAAACTAGATGTCAAAAGAACAGAACTGTGTTTTCTGCTTACATTTTGCTTCCATGATTTGTCTGTGAAACAATGAACTTTTATTTTTTATTATTTTTTGACAGAGAAACTCTGCTTACATTTCTGCCAATTTCTTCTGTTTTCTGTATAGTGTTTGCACAGTAACACTTTTTTCCCATGACAGTTTATTGTGGAGTTTCAGATTTTATATTCATCTGCAGCTAAACGGCACATAAAAACAAAAACTGTGGTTTAGTCAGATGGCTATTGTGGTATAAATAGGCAGTTCTTGGCCAGAATAAGCTGTAAACTGAACCAAACCAAAGTTTTTCATAATATTTATATTTTATTTATTTTTTTCAGCTTTATTTCAATTAATTCAAAATGATTTTTAATAGTTTTAGTTAACAATAACACCAGTTTTGATGCCTAAATTTAAGAATTTTAATATCAGACATTCATCAGTTACCATCTATAAAATTAAAATAATCAACACTTTTCACATTTTCGGGTTTCTCAGAAGCGAAAGTCACCATAGTAGGGTAAAATTCTATAGCGGTGAATGAAAGAATACATTAAATATATTTTTTGAATTTCCATTTGCTCAAATAGCAAAAGAAAAACTCCACAATAGTGTTTTCACAATTTTCAAAAAGAGGAAAAAACATAGAGAGCGATTAATAACAGCAGTCAGAAGAGAGAAAGATGTAATTTTTACCGTCACTCCCATAGCCGCTGTATTAAGACCTGTACACACCGGGACAAATATCGCATGCACTTATCGCATTTTTCGAGATGTTTTTTGTGTTCGTGCCCAAGCGATTTTTACTGGCGATGCGCAGTGAAAGTGCAAATTCACTCCCTGACAGTATATGGTGCTTGTGCTTAACGGTAGTGCAAATAAACACATTTATGATATTAAAGGTCCCGTTCTTCGTGATCCCATGTTTCAAACTTTAGTTAGTGTGTAATGTTGTTGTTAGAGTATAAATAAAATCTGTACAATTTTAAAGCTCAAAGTTCAATGCCAAGCGAGATATTTTATTTAACAGAAGTCGCCTACATCGAACGGCCAGTTTGGACTACATCCCTCTACTTCCTTCTTTAATGACGTCACTAAAACAGTTTTTTGACTAACCTCCGCCCACAGGAATACACGAGAGTTGCGTTTGTAGAGTGTGTTTGTCGCCATGTCGTCGAAACGCTGTTATTTTCATCCCGCAGTCCAATCACCGGGTCTGACTCCGGCTCAAATTGATAGGGTAAAATTAAAGACATGTTTACAATAACACTGAGCGCGTGCATCTCCACGTTATGGTAAGAGGCGTGACCTTTCCGGGCAAGGTTCGCTAAGCTGCTGTCGAATCACAACACAGGAACCGCTGGCACAATCAGAACTCGTTACGTATTTCTGAAGGAGGGACTTCATAGAACAAGGAAGTCATCAGCCCGTTTTTATGACAGTGGAAACAGCGGTATACAGATAAGTAGCTAAATTATGTGAAAAATACTGTGTTTTTTTACACGCGAAACATGAACACATGTTATATTGCACACTATAAACACAATCAAAGCTTCAAAAAAAAACACGAAAAACGGGACCTTTAATAAAGTTAAAGAAGATAAAATGCAGATATAAAATGGCATATATGGCATATATATGACATATGAGAGATGGTAGTCAGAAAGTGCAAATAAGTCTCAATGACAGTAGTGCAAGTGAACGGTATAGTGCAAATAAACATATTTATGAAATAGACATTCTCAACTATATTTCTTGAATGTAAAAGAAAATAACAGTAAAAATACAGACAAATCTATCTACACATCTATTGGTGACGTATGCAGAACAGCTATATCAGATGACTGAGCACTCAACATGCTTCACAACAAACAACAAGAGTATCACTTTACAGCCTCTTGTCCCCTCATCCCTCTGACTGCACAATGACCCCCATCCTCAGATCCAGTGCTAATTTGTCTGCTCAACAGCTTGGCCTGCACTGCTGGGATTGGGTTTATCCCCTGAACAACATGCAGATAGATAGAGAAGAACAGATATCATTATTCCCGCTGGATGCCAAGAGACATGATATGCTCACAAGCTGTTGTCACATGCCGTGCCAGCTTATCCATCTGGCCCTGGGTGTGGAGAGGATTGGGTTGAGGGGTACAGCTGGCACAGAGGGTCTCTGACCCCGACACAAGAGCAGGGGTGACAGCTGTACATGCTTATCCCCAGTCAAAACCGCAAGGCCAAGTCGAGAAAGAGGAAGCCTGGGGTTTGTAAAAGGATAAAAGCTGCGCAAATCACACACTCACAGTTGTGGCAGGCACCCTTCACACCACGGCCCCGCAGAGTCAGGGCCAACAGCCAGAGATACTGACAGTGACACGACAGAGACTCTTGTAGACTTCATACTGAGCCAATGAGTTTCTTTCATGCCTTTGACTAAAGCTTTTCTTCAAACACTCCTGTTCTGCCACTGGTCAATTGGTTTAGGGCTGCAACAAATAAATCGATAAAATCAATGATAATTCGATAATGAAAATCATCGACACTGAATGTCATTATCGATCAGTCGCATGGAAACCTTCCGCCTAAATAACGCATTTCTATGCATAGTGAAAGAAACAGAGTGACTTGCTGCGGGAAAGGAATGCTTTAGCGTAATGTTTACCATGGCTTGCCCTGTCAGGAGCTTTGACAGATACATGTGCTTTTTAATGATTGATATGTTTCCTCAGCACAAAACTTGAATCATTTTCACCTTCAAAAAGATGAATCAGGCAAAAAATCATTTTCACCTTCAAACAGATGGGACACATTAGAGAGGCAGACAATTAATAATCAGTGAAATAATATTAATTTTGCTGAAGCATCTGTTGTTGGATGTTAAATTTAGGTTTAAAAGTCAACATGTAATTCAAGTATTTTATGATAGTGGTAACTGTAAAGGAATAACAGCATGTATTTGAATAGAAATGTAAGAAGTTTCTTACACTTAGCTACAGGATAAAGAAATGACAGTAACAGGTTACTGTGTCCAGAGTGAATGTGTGTTCGTGCAGAATATTCCTGCGTTTATGTTTTTGTTTTTCTCTATTATCTTTATTATAATCTTCATTTTTTAATGTAGGGATTTAAACTGTCCTTTTGCTTTATATAGCTATTCTGCATATAGCATAGATACAGATACATTCACTATATATGTTTTCATAGCATTTAGCTATTTGTTTGAAGGACAGCGCTTGGAAGGATGTGGAATAGTGTGTTGTCTATAAAAAAAAAAAATAAATAAAAAATAAAATTGGGCTTTTTAACCGATTAACTGATTAATCAAATAAATAATCTGCCACCTAATCAATTATCAAAATAATCGTTAGTTGCCGCTCTAAATTGGTTAAATGGTTGCATTTAAAGTGGTCACAGAGTTACAAAATATTTGTAAAATTTAGTTTTATTGCAAATTACAAATATATAAACATTATTTTTTGTAAAGAAAAAAAAAATTTTTCTTTAAAAGATTGTTTTTTAAAGAAACTGTGTAGTGAAAAATATTAGTATATTTTTTCCTCTGTTAAATATGTTTCTTTAAAAAGACTGCCCAGACCACAGTCATGTTTTACATTTTTCAAAAACAATCAAAAACATACACTTCAGATTTTATATCCCTAGCAACACAAGATAAGATGGCCAAAACCAAGCTGAAAAAATTCACTGAATCATTCTGATAAGCTTCATGACGGTCTGCCAAACAATCTCAAATTTACATACCAACACGCTGAAGTACAATAACAGAGCAAAACTCCAAATTCATATCCTAATTTTTTAACCTTTTACATGGGAAACACTGACTGAGCAGCAAACCTCAGTGGGCGGCTGCCGCCCTGTTTTCCAGAGCAATTGGGAATGTAGAGTCATGGTGAAGAGGCTGTTAGAGAAAACAGAGTCAGATGCAGTCAAAGGCCTGTTTGTCACCATGTGTCCAGAATTGCAGCATGCTTCATGCAGACGAGAAACCACCACCGCTTCCGCACCACAAAGCAGCTCTTTTGTTCTCTCCAGCACAGAGAGCCTGAGGAGGAGACATGTGAACCCTTGTTGGAAGATGACTTAGGAAAACTGCTGCATCTAGACCGCTTTCCATTTCTGAACGTCTCCCTCAGATCAGAGATCTATTCTAGGCCAGCGGTTCTCAACTGCTAGGCTGCGATCCGAAATGGTTGTCAGATTTGTTCTGTTAGCTTTATGGAGAAAAAATAAAATAAAATGTCAATATTTGGTTTTAAAAACATTCATTCACTTCATGATTAGTAAGCGTGTTGGGTCATTTCTTAATTCCTAATGTAAACTCTAGGTTCAGAAGCAAATCCAGTTGAAAACCACTGATCGGCCAAGCCAAAAACTACTGACTGACTAACCTCAGGATCAACGCTTTCTGTGGGAGAGGAGAAAGAAAGTGAAGCTTCAAATCAGAATAAATCAAGAGTTAATATAGAACCGATGACAGAAAAGAAAACATCCACACACACACATAAGCTGAGATTCAGCATGTATCAAAACTATGTAAACTCCTACTGTTTGTGTGAATCGAGGGGGAGGCGACCAAAGAGAAATAAACTCTTGCTATTAGCATTTCAAAGCTGCCACAGAAAAGTCCATTTCAAATGAAGCACGCAGGCGTCTCACGGGGCGGTGTGTGTGACGTGGTCCTGAGGGAAGCACATGTTGGGGAGTTAAAGGGATATTTCAAAATTAAAATTTCTACCACAGTGGTTTCTCTATGATTTTTGTGATTTAAAAGACCACAGACCTCACAGATCACAGGCTACTCCCTCTGCACTGAAACGCACCTTTTCTTTTCCTTAAACTAACATGAAACAAAGCCCTGCAAACATTTTCAGTCTCCAATCAGTATCCATAACAGTTTCAGTATCAATAACTAGTATCAAAGTATAATCAAATTAAGATGATTACTCAAATTAACACTAAATGAGAAGAGGATTTATAATCAAGGGTGAGCGAACTGCACTGTTTTCATCTTGATCTTACATAACCCATCAACAAGAACTATCTACCCTTTAAAAGCATATGTATCTCTATACCAGTGGTTCTAATCCAGGGGGACTCAAGAGGACTCAAATGACTAAAAATAAGACAAAACAAGCATTCAAATGGATTTTTCTTATTCAACTATTTTTTTTTCTTTGCAGAACCAGAGCTCCAACAGTCTTGAAAAAACTGGATATATGAGGTGGCCTCATTTTTAAAAGTGTGATTTCTAGATCTGGAAATTCATGTTAATGAATAAAATGGGCATGGACATTTTTATAATGTATATATATTTTCTTATTATTAAAAAAAAAAATAATTTATAAAAGTAGAAATTGTGAAAATTGTGTGAAACACACACAACCACTGCTCTAGAGACACCAGACCTGAACCTATTTGTGAGTACAGAGTGAGTGAAAAATCACAGTGAACAAGACATCTGCTCACTATCTCACCAAAAGAGCTCCTGAAACCACATTTGGCCAAAAGTTGCTTTATTGGCTGTGTTGACAGTAAGATTCCAGTCAGTGTCAACATCCAACGCCGCAACACCCGCAGATGTGTTCGAATGGAGAAAAATGAGGCCACACGATGGCACATCATCACATTATACAGTGATATTGTTAGGGATGTCTACAAATGAAAAAGCTACTGTATTTAAGTAGTTCAGTGTGCATATATACCACAGTGAATCATATATCACAGAGCTCTGATCTCAAAAACAGGTTTGTTGAACTGCCATGACTGAAATATGGCCTAATATCTTCACCTGATGGAAAAAGGTAAGACTTGTGTAGAACAGTGACTCCTACTGGCACTTAAAGCAGCTGCAGAGAGTGAGAGTGCAAGTGAGAGGTCCTTTGATGACGTAGCTCACAGTTGCAACTCGAATAGGAGTTCAACCTGAAATTACTTATGAGCGGAAATGTAACCATGCAGAATAGCCATCAAAACCACATCCTGTACTTGACTTGCTCTCACCAGGCAAGTCATAAATAAACTTATTCTTTATATTCTGAATACATTCTGAGCCTAAAGTTGGTCTAAATGAAATTGATATCGATGTAGCTGGAAAATATTGCCAGCACCTTTTCAGAGACACACAAAATGTTACTGAGGGAGGGGACTATTCACAGGAATAGTTCTGGACTGAGTAATAACTACCAACCAAAGCCAACTCATCCATCCAACACTGTGTGTGTGTGTGTGTCTAAAGGAAAAGTTTGCTGATGTGGTGAAGCCTTAAATGAGATCAATATGAATGTTTTAAAAATCTGAACATATACTTTCATTTTCAATCTTCTTGTCTCTGACCAGACAGCTGAAGGGAAGAAGCTGAAATGTGACACACAGAGGCCTGAAAGCACAGATTTCTGATCGCTTGGCAAACTGTGACATTAACCTCTGCATCAATGAGTGGCGCTAACCTCCAGATCACCCTCTCTCACTCTCTTTTGTTTCATAGTCTCCTCGGTAACTTCTCACACAAGAAAAAGAAAGCAAAAAAAAAAAAAAAGGCTGGAAACTTCTAGATCATCCCATCGCTGACATTCGCAGGGCTCTCTGAGGAGAAAGTGTGTGCCAAACACAGTAAAATTAAGAGCGCTCCAAGCATTCCACTCCTCTCAGGAACTCACTCCTTTAAGCCCTCTAGAAAAGATGCATGATCATCTAGTGCACTTATAGGTGAAGTAGCGGACGATGGTCTGAAATAAACAATTTTTCCAACAATACAGGTGATTTATGCAATTTTTTTGAAGTTAAAATACTTGCTATCCAATTTTAATTTGCAAAGACAACTAAAAGTAAAACATTCGAAGGTTGACTTTCTCAAAATGTATAAACACTGTGATGCTGTCAAAACATTGCTCTGAGAATCCAGACCTTCATGGTGTTTGAGAGTTTGGCAAGGGACATCCGTTTAGATGTTTTGATATTGCATTGCTTTTTGTGTATTCTGCAACACTCTCAAAGTCCAGTAAGTGGTGCAGTTGGAGATAAAAGCCTGTTCAGTTTTATCAGAAACATTGATCTGGCAATGTTTTATTACGTTGGTTGTTGTACTTTTCGAAGCAGCTTGAAAATTGAAATGTTCGGTGAGTGGCGGTAAAAGACTAAAATGGTAAACGTGACTACAGTGGTTTAAACTTAATATTATGAAGTGATGAGAAATTTTGTGCGCAAAAACAAAACAAAAATAATGACTTTATTCAACAAATTCGTATGTTCCCTGTCATACTGCTACGCTATTTTAAAAAACGTAAAATACGTCCGAACGACGGCTCAGTATTGGCCAGCTCTGGTCACGTGAGCAGCATGACGCATGCGTGTGATGCTGACGCAAGAGCCGGCAAATAGACCCCTTAATCGCCTACGTCACTATGGCGTCACCGCTCTAGCTGGAGGCAAAACATAAGGAAGAACTAATAGCGGGCGCGCTAAAAGTTTGAGGTTTTGACTTTAAAATGTCGTCTTGCTGTGTTTTTGACAGCCAGAATAAAAGGAACAGGACTTTTAGATCAAAACTAAAGTTTTACCAGATCCCGGCAGACATTCCTTCACAGAAATCAAGAAGACAATTGTGGTTGAAAGCAATACGGCGTACAGACTGGACGGAGACGATCATAATACTCGTGTTTGCAGTGCACACTTCATATCAGGTAAAATAATCGATGCATATGAACTGGTGTGTTGGTTTTATCTAGTACAAATCAGCAAGTTTCTGTTTTATAGGTGAAAAGTCGCCAACCTTCAGCGCACTAACTAGCTTAAATGTTAAACAAACATACAGCGATAGATGTGTGTGCCATCCTTTGAATGGTCTCTTAAAATAATCCACATTGCTAGCCATAATCATAGTTAGCCCAGCGTTAGATTACATTAGACAATAAGCCTTGAAAAAATTCCCTGAACCAACCGAAAGTAATTCATATGTTGTCTAGGAAAAATACAAAACTTAATTTAATTTACAAAAATAGCTGTCATGGTCCCGCAGAGTCAGTGACTGTACATATTCGGACAGTTCTGAAGCTTCTTGTGCATCTATGTTTAATAAATCCCTCCTAAAACATGCTAGCTTACGCTTGTCAACATTGAGTCCAGCACCTCTTTTTGCCTCCAGCTAAGCCCCGCCCACCAGTAGTGTTGTTTTTAGCGGCCTGTTTTAATTTTAGTTTTAGTCACGTTCCTACTCTTTTTAGTCTAGTCAAGTTTCAGTCAACAAAGTCTGAGCATTTTAGTCTTATTTTAGTCAGAGTTATCCATGACTATTTTAGTCTAGTTTTAGTCGACGAAAACTGATGACATTTTAGTCTAGTTTTAGTCGACAAAAACTGATGACATTTAGTCTAATTTTAGTCAATGAAAATTGTATTTTAGTCTCTTTTTAGTAATGCAATTCTATTTAACCCAGTCAACATAGTATAAGTACCTAGTAGTACAGACGAAACTAAAATTTTCTTTTAGCCAAACCCTTTTCAAACAAGGTTATCTTATTATATTATTGTTATCTCATAGATAATATCTTATAATGCCTTGATGTCTCTTAACCCTTTAAGACCTGAAGGCTTTTTTAGAGTTTTTTTTTTTTTTTTTTTTCTTAGTGACACACAAAAAAGTAAAGACTCATAACTCCAAAACTGTAGCAAGGAGAGTCAAAAGGTAGGTATCTTGATAGAACACTTTTTATTTTTTAGAAAATATAAATTACATTACATTTGAACATTTTCATGCTGAAAAACTGCTGATAAAAGACAAAAAAAAATTAATTATATATATTTTTATAATTTTTTGTTTTTTGACATGGAATAACTCAGGAAGGCAATAAGATCAGAGAACAAATATTTTTTGGTGATGCTCTCCTACATGCGAGCTGCATCTGGTTCAAATTTTGTAGCATAAAGTATAGTTAAATAAAGTGTTTTTTCGCAGCTAGATGGCGCCCACGGACGGTAAACTCGGGTTTAAAAGGCACTTCTCAGCACTCGTTAGGAGTTTTTCAAAATGGTTAGATGCATTAAAAAGCTGAGTTTCTAAGCTTTAAGATAATACCTATTTTGTGTTATTCCACGCTGGAAAACGAACATGGATGGTACATGCATTGGATACACACTGCATCCCAGAAAGAGACACATTTTTAGCCAAGTATGTTCAAACATTTCCTGTGTAATATCTTGTGATATTTCATAAGAATCTGCTTTAAATAATGATTTATATGAATTAAATAATGCATTTTCTATGATCTGTGCATTTTTCATGAAGTTATGAGCACGTGAAATCTACATATTTCCCTTTCTCTGTGTCAGACTTAACTTTGTTTGTTGTCATTTACGCTAACTCACTGCAGCTGCATCTTCTAAATTTGCCGTGAGTGTGGCTTGAAGTGACGTCGCCCGCGTCTGCGCAGTGCGACCTGATGCGAGTCTGAAGTGAGACACAGGAAACAGAAATACTGCAAAATAATAATAACGCAACTAAACGAGACAAAATAACGTTATAACATTTCGTCTCGTCTCGTTTTGGTCAACGAAAATTAAGAGACATTTTAGCATAGTTTTTATTTTGTAAACCACATTTAGTCTCGTTTTTATTCGTCAACAATATAGCATTATACGTTTAATTATAGTCATCGTCACATGACCAGCATTTACGTCGCGTCTCGTCTCGTTTTCGTCACGTGATAAAGGTTCGTTGACAACGATATTTAGTCATAATTTTCGTTGAGGAAAGCAACACTACCCACCAGGAAACGTTGCAATGTTTACAAACTTTTAAGGGGTCTATACTGAGCCGCCGTTCAGATGTAAACACTGAAGCTCTACAACGAAAATAGCATAGCAACTCTTCCTCTTCTCTAAAGCAGCCCAACATGGCCTCACCCCTTTGTTGAGTATTCCCAGGGGCAGAGTTTATGTATATTTTGGGGTTTGTGATGTCACTATCCTGGGAAGAAGCTTGTTGTAGTCCCTACCAGATGTTTGTTGTAGTCCTTAAAATGCGATTTCCGTAAAAGAAAATATCTCCCATTGGATTGAGCTTTGAGCATCGTAACTTTGCAGATGTTTTTTTGTGCTCAAACAGCAACATTACACACTAACTAAAGTAAAAAAAAAATTGAAATCATAATCAACCACCCCTTTAAAGCCTGTCAAATCAACACAGCACCACCCTCAAGCTGAATAACACACGCACACACCTGACCTTTGTCAAAAGTGTGTCTGCGTGTGTTCAGCAATTAAATCACGTGTAGTGGCTTAGAAGCACATATTTCATTACTGTTTGTGAAATAAATAAACAATTTTCTGTCCAAAACCCTACCCAAAAAAAGCAATTTAACCTACATTTTAAGTCAAGTTCCAAGGACAATTAACACAAAACTCAATTAGGAATCTTAGTAATCTTCAAATTATGGTCTTGTCTTTGGAATCAAAACCCACTTCAAATTCCTTAAAGGTTCAGAGTCAATGATTTCAGCCATAGTAAGCATAGTAATCTCTAATACTTAGATTTATAGATACAGATCAGTTCCACACAAGAAAGTCATACAGGTTTGGAACAACATGAGGGTGAGCAAATCACGAAGAACTTTCATTGTTGGGTGAACTATCCCTTTAAGCACATATCTTTAAAACACTTCAGACTATTAGAATGCCATTTAAAGGGTTTTGGCCTTATAAAACACATGGATATGGGCAGACTACTTCCTGAAGTCAGGGTGGAGGTCACTTAAGTAAAAGAGGAGGTAAACGTGTCTGAACAATGTCTGAATCACTAAAGTAACTATTTCCCCATTCATCTCAGCCTTGAGTAAAGAGCAGCATGACAGTGATGACCTAAATGTGACACCTTCTCTCTTTCCGTCCCCAGTTCCTTGGAAACGATTGTCATAATTTCAACACACCCATGAGCAAACTTAAAAGGCTCCTGCAAATGCTGGGAGCAGTTCTACACCGTTTACCATGTTGAGTCCAAAGGAAACAGAGCAAGGTCAGCCTGTCACAGCTGATGGCTCAAGGAAGGAAGCTTGTGTGAATGTGCGCATGAGTTTGTGTTTTTGTAAGAATATGAACTCCACTTTAGATCACTTCCTGATAAAGCCAACAAAGCAAGAACTTTTCTGTGGTGTTTGTTCAACTACACACAATTTTTGAGATGAAAACACATATTAAAATCTAAAACATACATATGAGAATATTTTTTAAAAAAAGAAGAAAAAAGAAAAAAAAGAAAATCCAATCCAGCTGTAATAGTCAAGTTATGCAAAGTCATGAAAAGTTAAAAAAATTAAAAAATTACAGTTGGACTTTTTTAGGGGCCAAGTCAGATAACCTACTCAGACTGTGAAAAGTGTGTTTTAAGAGAGATTAAGTTCACAGGGCCAAAGATGCATTGCAGATATTTGAAGAAACATCCACATATGAAATGAATAGACATTAAAATGCTCCGTTATCCCCCGGTAATAAACGTGCAGGTTGCAGACAGCCTAAATCTACACCATAACAATATTTCTTAATGCCACAACATCCCTTGCAATATGCAAATCCAATTTCCAAATGCTTGCTGATGGTCCTGTATCAGCAGAACAAATTCAAGAGGTCTGTTCGGCTGGCTGGGGTCTAATCAGAGGTCACACCTCATTTAAGAGAAAATTGGCATGACAAGAGTCAGTCCCTGCAGGGATATAACTTTCCATTAGCCTCAGGGTTGAGGGAGAAGGGAATCCACACTCAACGACTGCAGGTCACTGAAGGTCTTCCCACAAATTTCTCTGTGACTACTCAAAAAGGCATGCTATCTCTGACTAATATGTAATATATTAAAAAACTAAACAAAAAAAGAGATATACTGTAAAATAAAAATAGAGAAAAAGATACTTGCAATAACTTAGAGAATACACCGACCTCACAGTGCACTATTCCCATGGCAGAATATTCACTAAAGTAAATATGATCATCATTAATATGGGAAAATATTTTTGGAACGTTAATCATTGTACATATTACGATCAAAATAGTTAATGAAGAAACTTTCAGTAGCATTACTGATAGAACTTTACTCAACTTCTTTTTGGTTGATCTTCTGAATCAGAAGGAATTTTCCCACTAACATTCACAGGGGGAATTCATGAGGCAGGATGGCAGAAACAGACGAACAGTCACCTGGTAAATGTGTCATTCTGTTCAGCTCATTGTGAAAGCTCATCTCCCTCTCATCCCTACGAGGCACAATCAAGTCATCCAGCAGTCACTGTTCATGCAATGAATGCTCAAATTGTTCATGAGTAACACATATTTACACCAGAAACTAGTGAGTAAGCCCTTCTTCATCATCTGTTAAAGGTCATGTATCAGAAGCAAAAGCAAAGCTTTCTTTCCCAAACTCACGAAGAGTGTGACCTGGAATAACTTTTGCAATATCAGAGGTATGACACCAGCTTCTGGTATTAATACATAAATCAAGGCAACACACAGCCAATTGATCCAATAGTGTCAGAACAAACAATAGATTCTAGTTATTGGTGATTAATTGTTCATAATTAAAGCATTCCGTTACTTTTAAAGAAATTAAAACAAAATCATGTGTAATTTAATAGATTAATAACATGACACAACATATAACAAACACTACTGTTAAAAAGTTAGGGGTCTGTATGATTATTAGTCTCTTATGTTCACTGAGGCTGCATGATCAATACAGTAAAACTAATTAATCCCCCCAAAAAATATTATAATTTAAAAAAAAAGTAGTCCACTAAAAAAA
Source organism: Megalobrama amblycephala (assembly GCF_018812025.1). NCBI lineage: Eukaryota > Metazoa > Chordata > Actinopteri > Cypriniformes > Xenocyprididae > Megalobrama > Megalobrama amblycephala. The sequence continues at coordinate 44,299,552 of NC_063044.1, forward strand.
AAGTTTATTTTAATATTTTTTATATTATTCCAGTGATGCAAAGCTGAATTTTCAGCATCATTACTCCAGTCTTCAGTGTCATATGATCCTTCAGAAATAATTCATTATCATTCTAATATGATGATATGCTGATCAAGAAACATTTATTATTATCAATGTTGAAAACAGATGTGCTGCTTAATATTTTTGTGGAAACATTTTCATTTTTCAGGATTCGTTGATGAATAGAAAGTTCAAAAGAACAGCAACTATTTGAAACAGAAATCTTTTGTAAATTTATAAATGTCTTTACTGACACTTTTGATCAATTTATTGCTTGTTGAATAAAAGTATTAATTTCTTAAAAAAAAAAACCTTTTGAACAATAATTTCCCATATAAAATTTTACAAATATAAAAATATGTTCTACTGCTGTCTTTTTAATGGTCTTCTCTTAAAGTTTGCACACAAGTGTGATGTGATATATTAGATATGGAGCTAAGTTAATTAAACACAAAAAAAGAGCAAATGCTAAACTTAGCTCTCGCTAAACATCCCCCACTTTGTAAATTACAAAACTGACATGTAAATTACAAAATTAAAGTTATAATGGTCAAATTCTGTAAAATAATTTTTTTTTTTTTTAAACTAAAGTGTTTTTTAAAAATGAATATCCTGAATCAATGCATGATGTTTTACGATTCATATCACAATTGCATCATATTAAATGAACTGCATCGCATCACTAAACTGCATCATCATATTTACATCATTTCACTTTAAATTTTTTAAAACTGAAGTATATACACTACCGCTCAAAAGTTTGGGATTTTTAAGATTTTTAATGTTTTTAAAAGATGTTGGTGCACCAAGGGTGCATTTACTTAATTAAAAATACAGTAAAAAACAGTAATATTGTGAAATAATATTACAATTTAAAAAAAACTGTTTTCTATTTGAATATATTTCACAAAGTAATTTATTCCTGTGATGCAAAGCTGATTTTTCATCATCATTACTCCAGTCTTCAGTGTCACATGATCCTTCAGAAATCATTCTAATATGCTGACCTGCTGCTCAAGAAACATTTAATGTGTACAATTGTGCAAAATATTTGTGTACCATATTTTTTTTCAGGATTATTTGATGAATAGAAAGTTCAAAAGAACAGTGTTTATCTGAAATCTAATCTTTTGTAACATTATAAATGTCTTTACAGCCACTTTTGATTGATTTAATGCATCCTTGCTGAATAAAAGTATTCATTTCTTTAATTTCTTTTCAAAAAAATAAAAATAAAAATTCTTACTGACCCCAAACTTTTGAACGGTAGTGTATAATGCTACAGAAGCTTTGTATTTCAGATAAATGCTGTTCTTTTGAACTTTCTATTCATCAAGGAATCCTGAAAAAAAAAGTACACAACTGTTTTCAACATTGAAAATAATAAATATTTCTTGGGGAACTAATCATCATATCAGAATTATTTCTGAAGGAACATGTGACACTGAAGACTGGAGTAATGATGCTGAAAATTCAGCTTTGCCAACACGAGAATAAATTACTATGTAAAATATATTCAAATAGAAAACAGTTATTTTAAATTGTAATAATTTTTCACAATATTACTGTTTTTATTGTATTTTTAATTAAATAAATTAAGCCTTGGTGAGCAGACGAAACTTCTTTTAAAAACATTAAAAATCTTACCGATCCCAAACTTTTGAGTGGTAGTGTATATATTTTTTAATTTGTAAAAAATAAAATAAATTAAATAAAATAAACCTCATCTAGACACTTAACAGAGACTCATTTGGCCTGCCTGGCACTTAGTGCTTTATCTCTCTCTGCCTCTCCTTATCTGGGCTGTGTTAGCAGGGCTCTGCTCACTACATCCACATTGAGGCTGTGCAGGAACACTAATTAAACCCAAATGTGCCGCATGCTTCCTGGATCACATCCTGAAAAGCTTTTCCATCTCTTTCAGTGTTTCTGTCCTATTTTACACTCAAAAACACAAGAGAAGTACAATTGGGCTGGGGGAAAAGACACTAACACCCACAAAAACATTGTGTCTAAAGCATACGCTTGCTTTTCGATGCAGTCAATGGACCAATTCTAAGTAAACACCAGATGAAACAAACCAGTCATGTTGTCTACAATGTTTACGACACAGTCTTCATTGTAAAAGCTGAAATTTGGTGTCTATTTTTATGCAGCACATTCTGTGAACTCCAGATCTGGACAGTCACACCCACCAGCTGCATGCATGCGTCTCAAACCAACAAGCCCCTTAGCTAGAGTGCAAGGCCCTGTTCTCACAATCTGACCCACAACAATTGTCCCAGAGGGGGGAGGAAAGTCATTAGAGACTTATTTATCTTTCATATGCAAATATAGAATCTGATGAGGGTACATCTTGGACCAATAACACCAATAAGGAACAGATCTTTAGCAAGGGAATCACTTGGTAACAGATAGAAAAACAAGGTACAGTTCACCCCAAAATAAAAATTCTGCCATCACATACTTATCATAATGTCGTTCCAAACGTCATTCCAAACCCAGAAGACTTTCAGACTTTGTCTTCAAAACACAAATGAAGAAATGTTTAGTGAAACCTGAGAAATTTCTGTCCCTCCATTGAAAGTCCATTCCACCAAAACTAAAACGCTTCAAAAACGGAAAGTCAATCTTGCTTGCTTGATGTGCGAGAACCAGCAAGCTTTGTTCTTCCACGTCAACCATGTACGGTTGAGTTTCTATTCCATTGATCGTATTTGATGTGCTTGATGTATTTATATTTGAGTAAAAGCCTAAATTAAATCTGTCCATCATATAAAGTCATCACGTCTCTTGGATTAAGCTGCGTCTTATAGGTTTGGAACAACATTAGAGGATGAGTAACTGATGACAGAATTTTCATTACCATCTCTTTAACCTTGAGAACAATATAGAAAGTTAATGACAAGTCCAAGAAAGCAGAAGGCTGAGAAAAACTATTGTTTCTGTGTCCAAGATTTACATAAATGCTTCTTTATTTGGTGCTTTACAGCTTCACTAACCTTCTCCTAGATTGGCTCAATGCACAGTTTTTAGTCATGACTATGGAATATGGTTTCTAAGCCAGTGTTACACTCAGAATAACTAATATAGACCCCAGAAAAAAAGGTCTTTCCAGTACAAAGAGTGCAAAAATAGCCATTGCTAGGGTTACGTTTGACTTTAAAACAGCAACACCAAATTTTGATCACATTAACAGCCATCCTGTCTATGTGAGTGTAGAGAGAGTAGATATGATTATATGGAAAGTTTTCATATTTCTTTTTTACTGCCTAAAAGGAATCTTGATAATCTTAGTGTTGATCCAGTTCTAAAACAATGCATCAGATCAGTTGATCTCACTTTATGATACAACTCCAACATTCTTTCCTATGAGGAGTTTCTGTTTTTCCCATTAGCATATGCTGGATTCTGTGTGATTTGATCACTGCTCAACCTGAAGAGTGCTTAGGAAGAAGACGTTCTCATGGGCGCCTGCTTCTCAAAACACAAACCTTTGGCACACCTCGATTCCAATACAACTGACTGTGGATACAGTCGATGAAAGGAAATCTGGGATTTAAAATCTAATAAACACATAAAAATAGGGGTGTGGGACATTGTCCACAATAATATCATAATTGTTGTTTTAACAACGTGTGAGATGACATAATCGAGTATGTCACTCACTTCGCCAAAACTGAACAAAAACTGCATAAAGATGACACATAGATTTAATAAGGACAGAAAAACAGTCACCTTAGGCCTGGGACACACAAAACTATTTTCAAATCTTAACAGACCACAGACATAATGACAGTTTCAACCGATTTTTAGCATTATAATCCTCTGAATGCACACACTAGATAATTCGACCAGACTGCGACAGACCTGTTGATTGCAGGAACGATTTCATAGTGACACAAGATCTCATGGAGACTCGCGAGATCAAACGTGACTTGAGAAGAAAAAAAAAAAAAAGAGGAGGACAATCGACGTTGTCAAGCAGGCTCTCCTGCCTTCACGTTCTGCTTTACAATGAAAAACAAAATAGAAAAAAAAAAGGGAATATGGGTAATCTCTCTTTCTCAATTCTCCACTTTCGTGGCATGTTTGTGGCTGCCAAGTTTCAGCTATAGAAACATGCAACATCCGGTAGGTGACACTTGCTCAGTCTCATTGGCTATCACGGGTACCGCATCAGAGGCAGCCCGATCAAGAGTCGTAAATATCAAACATGTTTAATATTTACAATTTGAGAGGGGGGAAGCTCCATCTCAATCAGGAGCAGTTGAAAAAAAACTACAACTCCCAGGTGAAAAAAAAATGACACCACATTTCAATAATGTACTTAAAGTGCACTAATTTTGTACTTAATATACTAACAATTCTACTTTAGTACTTCTTAATATAATCTTAAGAACATCTAAGTGTACTCAACTGTGCTATTTTGAGACACCATGAATTATGAACTAAAAAGTGCTTTTAATATACTATACAGAGATAGTAGATTATATAAAAATATACTAAAAGCACATTTAAGTTCATATTTCATGCCTTCTCAAAATAGCACAGTTGAGTACATTTAGATGTTCTTAAGATTATATTAAAGTACTAAAGAAGAATTTTTAGTATATTAAGTACAAAATTAGTGCATGAAAATAGAGCACTTGAAGTACATTACAGAAATGTATTTATTTTTCACCTGGGAATAGAGGATTTTTTTGGACAACAAAATCGTTTGCGACAAGACTCAAATCAGGCCACGCATCGGGGGTGCAAATCGGGCTTAAAGGATTAGTTCACTTTCAAATGAAAATTATCCCATGATTTACTCACCCTCAAGCCATCCTAGGTGTAAATGACTTTCTTCTTTCTGATGAACACAATTGGAGAAACATTAATAAATATCCTGACGCATCCGAGCTTTATAGTGGCAGTGAACAGGGGTCACGATTATGAGCTGAAGAAAGTGCATCCATCCACATCCATCCATCATAAACATGTACTCCACATGGCTGCAGGGTGTTAATAAAGGTCTTCTGAAGCAAAGCGATGCATTTGTGTAAGACAAATATCCATATTTAACAAGTTATGAAGTAAAATATCTAGCTTCCGCCAGACCGCTTTCCCTATTCAACTTACGAAGAAAGAGTAAAACTTTCGCAGTTCAAAAAGCTTACACTAAGTCCTACACCTTCCCTATTCAGCTTACGGAAAAAGTGTAACTGACATGACGCCAGTTTACACTTTCTTCGTATCTTGAATAGAGGGTATGCATTGACGTCACTTTCCCGCCGGAATGCACTCCCTCACCTGGACTGAGTGGCAAAAGAGCTGCTGCATGACTGGATTTAATAGGGGAAACTGAGAAAACACGAGTAAAACAAACAATTACACTAAAGGCTGGGCTCGAAAGTGTTCCTTACAACTTGTCAAATAAACCTAATCCATGGATATTGGCATGCAGCCAATATCCGAAGGCAATTCATCTGCGATATGAACGCGATATTGCGTGGCTTGTCAGTGATCTACGGCTCTGTCTATTAAATGCCACTCCATTTGAAAGCAGGTGATGGCGATTTAGCGGTAATCAGGGAACCGGCTTTACTGACGAAATGCGCGTGACAATCTCATGCGATATATCGTGCAGCCCTGTTGTACAGTCAGTCGCAAAGCCCGTTTTGGATGTGTTTTGTGTGTATTTCTAATTGTTCTTTTGAAAGTGAACTAATTCTTTAAAATCTTCAAGTTTGTGGCCAGCCTTATAAAAGGTAAAAATGCCCTCCCAAAAATAAATTTAATGGAAAAGTTACTTTCTGTCTCTACATTGAACTAACCACCACATGGAAAATGAAGAATATGAAAAGCAGCCAAGGTACAAACAAAAACGCACTCTGTGGTCAAATTATCATTTTTGACAAAATACCAAAAAATACTGTGATTAATTGCACTAATTTAACTGCACAAATTTAGTGCAGCAAAAGGCGTGGGGTAGGGTTAGGGGTTAGCTGCTGTAGTAGCATTGTGTACCTTTCCGCACATCCATTACAACCTGCAGCTATTCCTGTCTCACCATGTGAACTACTTTTTACAGACGGTCAATGTTCTTGCTAAAACTGAAGCACACAGTGAAAAACAGTGCTAAAATATCACTTTTTGCTCAAATTACTATGCTGATTACATCATTTGTAATGAAAAATTGTATTTAACTAGAAAAGAGCAAAATAGTTTTACTCAGACCTATGAACCCACTCTGTAGAGCATATGAAACTGCCTCAGCAGCAGGCACTCTAAGTGCACTTAACAGTGTAAACATCAGATCCAGATCATGTAGGCATCTAGCCAGACAGCAATTTAGGAATGAAAAATCACATGCGACTTACTCTCTAGAGGCCTTGCGGGGGCTTCGTGTACTGATGGAGGGGTTTTGTATTCATTGAAGGTAGGAGTGATGCTGGCTGCTGAGGTGAAGCTGTTCTCCGACTCCCTCGCAGGAGACGGTGTGTCCAGCTGTCTGTTAATGTGCATCTCAGCCCGTCTAGATGGAGCTGAGATCTCAAGAGGGCTGGGAGGCTCTGCTCGCTTCTGGGACAGCTCGGGAATCCGGGACGTAGATACTGGCGGGTCGGCTCTCCTAGGAGGTGTTGGAGGTTCTTGGGGTCTGCTGTGGTTACCCTCAGCCCTTCTGTGAACTGGCACATCTGTGGCTTTACTCTGGAGCGAGACCTCGGGTCTCTTTAAGCCGAAGCGGGCGATACCGGGACTGGGTGAGCTGTCCACCTGCTTCGAGGATATGTCGATGGAGATCTCCGTCCTGCGTGACCCAGCGTCTTGGATGCGGCCCCCTGATAACTCCATGCGGCGCAGGCTGGACTTTGGAGAGCGCTGGTTGGAGGACGAATCTGAAGCGTGCCTGGAGGTGGATTCGGAGTTGAGGGATCTCGAGTCGTAGAAGCGGCTGCTTGCAGAAGAGGTGGAGGAGCGCAGAGGGTTGGTTGTTCTACGGGAAATAGGGGAAGGGTTTGTGGATGTATCCTCCTCCACTTCAAATGACCTCTTAAGTGCTGTGAACAAATATAAACAAATATGTGCATAAAAACCAGCAACTTTCAAAAATTAAAACAGAAAACCTACTTAAAATAGATAACTAAATACATTATTTACACTTAAACTAATTATTTTTAGTATGTTTAGGTAGAATTTATACTAACTTAAACCTAAAACTGAATCATATTTTAAAAAAGAGCATAAGAGTTGCCTTATTAAAAAAATATAGCCAATAGGGCTAAATAAAAAAAATAAAAGATGCCAGACTGATATAATCGTCAGTCAATCATTCTGAGTGCACTGGTAGAAAAAGAAACCTTTTTACTGGTTAAAAATGTAAACAAAGTTCGCACGGTCACACTCATCTCCATAACAAATGTAACAAGACGCTGAAACAAAGGTTTCTTTTGCGCTGGAGGGGAAATAAACCTAAGGAGTACTTGTCTGCTTGATATAAGCACAATTTTTGGATTTATGTATTTTAAAATACCTGATTTCACACGTTTAAAATGTTTCGTAAACATATCTGCAGCTTGAGAGCGCTCGCGCCTAAAAGAACACAGCCTTCACCTGACGCAAGCGCAATTATCACCTGACCTAAAGCGCGATATCCGATTCTTGAACGAATCGTGCTTTTGAGTCAATGAATCGGTTGAACTGGCTCACAAAGGTTTGTTCATTGAATCGGTCCGAGCGGGAGCCAAAAACCGAGCCATTAAACAGAGAAAACGCCACTTTCATTAGCTCTGACTTGTGATGATGAGCGAGCTGACAAGATTAGGACTGAACCGAGGATTTGACTGAGGTAAGTTAATTTAACAGAATAGCAGAAATATTACAGATTTAAGAAATTTAAGAATCATTATTTAATATATATTTACGACTTAATTTGATGACAGCGCAATGCATATCATTTAAATGTTCAAAACATTTTCAGCCAAGAGATGTAAAGGAATTTTAATACTGTTTGCAAACACTGTCTTTAGATTTATAATGACTCTGTTTTAAGAACTGATATTTCAAACTGTACTGCGTGTAGGCCTAGGTATTCATACAACGAAACTGAAGAAAAAAAACCGTAATAAACAGCAATATATATCCTACCTACTTGTTTACACGAGCGTTCAGAAACCATGAGGGACGTAATTACGCAATGACGTAAAATAACTAACGTTACTGAATCAATTTTTTTAACGGCTCTTTGAAATGAACTGTTTGAAAGAGTCTACTCGCGAAAACGAGTCATCTGCCGTTTCCTTCATTTATTCGGTGAATCATATTTCAAATTGTATCATTTTAAAGTTAAACGTTGCCTAGATTAGTATATCTGATCTCTGCTCTATATTTTTCGGCTATTAGGCTACACAATTTATTTGTCCCACTGTTTCAACATCATGATATTCAAAAAAAAGAGTATGAAAATACTGATATTCTATAAGTACATCAATGCAATATAGGATTATTAAACTATGATATATTTTCGTGGCCAGACATCTTGTTTTTAATATTTAGAAACAGTGGACTTTCTTTACTTGTCTTCTTGAATTCCTTGCACTTAGAAAGCAGTAGGAGTGTATTTTTTTTTGTTGTTGTTGTTGTTGTTGTTGTTGTTTGTTTTGTTTACAATTATGAGGTAATTTTAGGTCAATATGGTGTCTGTAGAGGAGCAAAACCTATAAAAACTCAAATAAGAATACAATATAATGAAAGAAATGTCACATTCTTAGAGCTAAAAGCTAAATGTATAAATTGTTATATAATTGATAGAAAATAATTCGCCATAATATTTTTTGCCATTACATATGGCGCATCAGGGGCATTTTTGTAACTTTCGGCATTTTTGTCCTAAGCCCTGGTTAATTTCTTACACTACAGGGAGATTGCTGGCATTGCATCAAGACAAAAAAGTTTTCCTCCATAGCTAAGAGTGCAAACATTAATGAGTTTTTGAAACTAGAGCTGGAGAGCCTCAAGATTAGATTTTTCAATTATGTGCAGTGTGGTGCTTGACAGAAACAGACACACAATGGCATCCTTGGTCACTCAGGACATTTGTCTGTACTAATCCCCAGGAAATTTCTAGACACTCGAGTCATGCACAGACACAGCAGTCAAAGTAATGGCCAACAGCAGCGCTTTGCCTTTAATTTCTGAGCAGGTGGTTGCTATCCCATCCAGTTGGTCTGTACAAACATTACCCACACATCCCTCTGTGTCTTCTGTAGAATGGCATGGCTGCTTGTCTCTGCTGTTTTGTTAATAAAATCCCTTCATTTTCATGCTGGTTCTGGCAATTTAATGGACGTGTGTAACATATTACCAAGTGCCTCATTTTAGCACATGATTTTGAAGCTCAGCGACTATTTCATGACTGAAACGACTGAAACAGCAGTTTGGCCTAGTAAGATTTGGAACATTAGCCAAAATAAACAGTATAATCTATTTACTTTGACCTTTTGTTGCAATCTCTCTGAAGCTACTCTGAAATCAAAGTTTAGCAAGTTTTGTTTTTCTGGAGTCAATGAACGCTGGTTAGATGCAAAGGGCCTTTGCAATTCTTGCTTTTTTGTCATACAAACTTCAAGGCATCAAATTCAAAGCTGGATCTAAGTTCAGTGTGGGAGAGGATCAGTGTTTGAAGTACTATTGGCAGCCATATTCATGAGAAAAACACGATTGCTGTTTGTGCACAATCAGATATGAAGGCATGGGACAAAATATGAATATCTTAGGCATATCTTAGGCAAAAGGTGGCTAATTCTATTCTCAAATCATCTTGAAAACTTAAAGGTAGGTTAGGCGATTTTTTTTTTTTATAAACACTTTTTGTTATACTGGTTTGAACTCTCTTCACATCCTGATCGCAATCAATAATAGAAGTGGTCTATATATGAAGAGTTTCGTTGCAAAACGAGATAACTCCGTTTTTAACATTTTTGTCAAAACATGTTTATTATTATGTTATCATGTTATTATTTTGTTTTATGGTGCTACTTAGCTGTATTTTTTAAGTTATGAAGGTTTAAATCAAAACAAACCAACTGCAGTTGAATTGATATTAATTGGAATGCACACTCAAAAAACAAGATTTTTGAAAAAATAAAAAAACGGAGTTATCTCGTTTTGCAACGAAACTTTTCATATATTTAAAAATGTACATATGTCTTCTGTGGAAGTCTCAGGACAAAAAATGTTCGTCCAATCATTGCATTAGGTCCAAATGCAATTGTACAATGCCCTGTCAACATATGTATTTCCATACCTCTGTGCACCTGCTTGCACAGACATCAGACGTCATCAGCATATTGTAGACAGATGTAAACAAACAGCAGCCACCTGAACCAAAACAATGAGATTATGCTGCGTTCACACCATGTCTTAACCATAATTACGAGATGGCAACCCGTGACTTTCTACCCAGAGCTGATCCCATCTTCAGACACGGATTTATGCATTTCTATGTCAACACTATCAACGCCGAAATGAATCTGCAGCAGTCAGGTGGTACAAGTAAGAGCTCTGCAAATTGTTTATGTTCGTTATTATTGTAATGTTATGTGCTTTGAGACATGAGGTCATTTAACTTTTTTTTCTTGTTTTGTGATGCTTTGCAGACTCTGCTGTGTGTGTTCATGTGTTTTGGAGGAGGCGCGGCTTTGGAGACGCTCTAAAGGGAGGGTAGGATCTTACGCTTTCAAAGCTCACTTGCTATTGGCCGTTCCGAAATTGCCTACCCTACCTTCAAACATCCAACAGACTTATTAGGCACAGGATGCACAGCAGTGTTGTTATTTTTAACTAAAAAAAACATTAAAAATAATTTCATTAATTGAAATTAAGCTGAAATAAAATAAAATATTAATATTATATGTATTTTGAACTTAAACGGCTAGTTCACCGCAAAAATGAAAATTTGATGTTTATCTGCTTACCCCCAGGGCATCCAAGACGTAGGTGACTTTGTTTCTTCAGTAGAACACAAATGATGATTTTTAACTCCAACCGTTGCCATCTGTCAGTCGTATAATGCTTGGTCAATAGGAACTTCGTCTATAAGAGTAAAAAAAAAAACTTGCACAGACAAATCCAAATTAAACCCTGCGGGTCGTGACGACACATTGATGTCCTAAGACATGAAACGATCGGTTTGTGCGAGAAACCGAACAGGATTTATATTAATTTTTTACCTCTAAATACACCACTATATCCAACTGCCCTGCACATCCGGTTAGTGATGTGCACTCACTCATTGAATCAAAGCGCGAGACATCACTTCCGTCATCAGAACGCGTTTTCTGATCTCACTAACCGGATGCGCAGGGCAGTTGGACATAGTGGTGTTTTAGAGGTAAAAAATAATATAAATACTGTTTGGTTTCTCGCACAAACCGATTCGTTTCGTGTCTCAGGACATCAATGTGTCGTCACGAGCCACAGAGTTTAATTTGGATTTGTCTGTGCATGTTTTTTTAACTCTTATAGACGAAGTTCCCATTGACACGCATTATACGACTGACAGACGGCAACGGCTGGAGTTAAAAATCATCATTTGTGTTCTACTAAAGAAACAGTAACCTACATCTTGGATGCCCTGACGGTAAGCAGATAAAACATCAAATTTTCATTTTTGGGTGAACTATCCCTTTAAAAATGCCTTCATAAAGGTATCCATTATGAACCTCAATGTTTTACGTCATGCTTTTCGGTGGCACGCTTATCATAACACAGCAGGACTTGTCGACCCCAACACACATGGATCTAGTTTCTTCCAACACACAGGAAAAATGACCTCCGGTCAGCAGGACAGGATGAAAGCTGATGGTCCTGTTTTACAGTACCTCCCTTGCATTTGGATAAGGAAATGAGGCCTGCCAGGCATTTGATTCATTTTTGAGAGAGGTTTTTTCCCCTTACACCACTGGTGTTTTGATTGGATATGTGATACTGTACATTAGGCTCATAACATACAGTTGTTTTGAGCTGGTTTACTTTTTCTCATGAGCCAGAGGACAGAATGACTATTTTTCTCATGTCTCATCTTCAGAGGGGGCTTTTTTTTAAAGCTGTGCCCAGATGATGTCATTTCCTGTCATTTCAAAGTGTGGCTGGATTAAAATGGAATCCTACTTCATGCAGGGCAATGTGTGCAATGTATGCATGCGTCAGACACAAACAACAAAACTGAAGTAGCAGTTCACACACACATAAAGTCCCTGGGGCAGGATTGTGATTGTGTAAAATGATTGTGAATGGGTGTTAAACAGGAAGAGATATTGTCTGTTTTGTTCCTTTTAGTTCAGGCAACAATATGCTTGGCACAAAATAGAAGTATACACATATGAATCATTATAGTTTGATATACAACAGGATTAATAGCTCTTAAGTTTTGTCCTCAAACAACCTTTTCATGCACAGGCAGGAAGTGAATGATTACAGACATATTTTATTGTTTAGTCCATTATAGTCGCTCTGAGCTTTTAGACTGCATAAAGTACAATATAAAAACCATACAGTCCACTACAGCCAAACCAAGCACATGATCTCTTACATAAGAATCTTCTGCTCTATGTGGTGCATGTGTATTTTTGACAGGGTAAGCTGGCTAGACATATTTGATGAGAGCTCCAATGGTGTCGTACTTTGAAAAACAAACCTCAGTCTATCTGTGGTTTCAGAAACTATTTAGAGTATCCAAAAGATCCAGATCACAAAATGCACTGAAATGCCTGCATCAAATACATTTAAGAAAAATCCATTCCTGTAAAGGTGAACAGCATTTTTCTGAAGATTTTCAAATACACTTTCTGTCCTTGTCTGTACAATACTCATTCCCATGTGTAATGGGGTGGTTGGCACATTTCTGTACAATTGCTAAGATAAAAGTAGCATTTAGCCCCTGGTTATGCAGCTGCTAGGAATATGCTAGTATGATCTTGTTGAATGTTGGTTGATTACTGTTTTAGTACAAGCTTTAGTACAAGTTTTTATGTTATGTAGGCTTTGGGTTAATGGCTTGTTCACACCAAGAGCAATAACTATAATGATAAAACAGCACAGAGGAACAATGTCATTACATTTTTTTTTTTTTTTTCAGCTGATGAACAATAAAAACATTGAAAGCCCATCAATCCATGCTGCTTTAAAAAGCTTGAGCATTCTCTGATGTATTTTTATCCATTTTAATATTTAGCAGACAAAATCATAGGTCTGTTCAAAAAGCAAGAGCCTGTCTCCTCGAGTGCGCTCCAAAGTATGTGCAATAGCAAGCAGCACTAACTAAAATTAAAGTGGGTGATTTGATAGCTGTTTGGTCCAGAAATTAACTTAAAGGCATAATATGTAAGATTTTTGGATTAAAATATCCAAAAACCACTAGAACACAAGTCAATATTTTGTTGACTTACTACGTACATTATCTCAAATGTTTCCAAGAATGTTTAAATCCAGAGAATTAAGCAATTTTAACCAGTATACCGTTACCCTCTGGTTTTATTTTGTAGAAACCATGAAAACACCAAAGACACTTTAATATATTATGTTTTATTATACGGGTCATCTCGTTTACTTGATCTACTGAGAATACCATGTGTTACCATGCCTTAATATCGTTCTAGCTTACTGCAGTGTGCAACAGTGTCTCATAGCAGCCGCCGAGTGAACGCACAGAGTAGCATTATAACAAATTTCAACACACAAATGTATCTAATATGATAAAACAGTGCTGCGTTACCCCACATACGCATGACCGGAAGAAGCGGAAACGCTCGTCTGCGGCATAATAAAAGCTCCACTGCTCTCAAGACGAGTGTCACGCTCGTCTCTCATTAGCAATCGCTTCAACGGCCTCGTTCAACTCCAACGGCTTTCAGCCACGCCCTGCTTCATATGACAGTAATGTTAATACATCTTTAATACATTAGCTCAGGGGTAGGCAAGTTCGGTCCTAGAGAGCCGCTGTCTTGCTGAGTTTAGCTCCAACCTTAATCAAACACACCTGAACAAGCTAATCAAGCTCTTTAGGATTACTAAGGCTATAGGCAGCTGAAGGTTTTTTGAGGATTGGAGCTAAACTCTGCAGGACAGCGGCTCTCTAGGACCGAACTTGCCGACCCCTGCATTAGCTCATCCATTAATATGATTTCTGTCCACATTCCGTCAGATTCTTTTCCACCGGCTGTAGGACAACACCTCCCATGATTCGGCAAAATCAAGGCGTCATCAAGCTACGCCTTTGTTTTGAATAAGCGACCTCTAGTGAAGAAATTCACATAGCGTCCCTTTAACAGTTCAACTATAATCTTAAGAGCAATCTGTCGTAATTATCAGTCACATCTTCCTAGCCGGAAAAAAAAGACTTTAGTAGCAGCTCGACACCATAATGCCAGAGAATCGGAGGTTTTTGAGGTATGTGTCGACAAAAACAACAGGATACAAACAGATAGTGTAATTCTGCTGTAATGATATGTTTGGCCTTGCTGATCTGCGAGAGTTGGAAGCTGTGTGACGCAGCCCCGGGCTGTGGTGGGAAATGGGCCGCACAAAAACACATAAGAGTCTTCTCTCTCTCCCACAGTACACACAGCTGCAGCTTTGAGTAAACATGTACATACAAACTCACACAGATGCGTTTGCTCTCACACAACCCTATGCTCAAACACATGCACATCTATGGAAGCAAGAGTTTGTGTTTGGTTGTACGTATGCATAACTGCTCATCAATTAGTTGTCCAGAAATTAGCCAACTAATCTACAGGTTGAGGTTTGGCTCAATATACAGGTGAGAAACAAACATCTGCGTATCTTCACTGCCAGATTCAACATGGTGCAAAAAACAGTCATGTCCCACTTGCTTACAGTTTCTGTTAGCCTCCGGGTAACAGTTGATTAGTTTCAGGGCGGTTTGCAAGAATTTTGGCTTGTATGTTAACAGTCAAAATGAACTTCAACTCAAATGTCAGCACCACCAGTGTAGTTTACTGGGTTAACATTTTCACTTAATTACAGGTAACTGTGCAAAAATATAGACATGCACATGCAGCAACAGTCTGATGTACAATAGTCAATGGAAACAGAACAAGTGCAACTGAAGTCATGCGATTCACGAATAGTTGTTAACCCAGTTGGAAAATAATTTTTAGGCAAATTTTTAGGAAAATGGTAGATGGTCTAAGGTGGTCATTAGCTGGTCAGTTGCAGCAACAAACCAACTACCAGCTGGTTCACCCAATATGAAAATGACATAATTTACTCACATTCATGTTGTTATGTTCTTCTGTGGAACATATTAGAAGGTATTTTGATAAATGTCCATACAATATGGGCACCAAAACTGTTTAGGTATTGTGGTAGAATTTATCCTCTACCACGTCTACTGGCGACAACTTGCTTCGAGTCGGACAACGTCTTGCCCCCTATGAACACTAACACTTGGGAATAAGATCTTTAGTGTTCCACTAACCTGCTGCACAGCAGTAATCAGACAAGACTCCAGACAATGCCTTCAGTATGATTTTATCACAACCGGGAGGATCTCGGACCAATTTCAGAGAAAATCTCCCAATCAAGAGGGTACAACAGTTTTTATAGAAAAGGAACATGGTAAAGGTGACACAATTCATTACATCATTTTCCTCCAACTTGATTGGTTCAACATATGTATAATTCTTTGTTACTAGGTAGGAGTAAATCTCGATCATGAGGTTGGACATAAATAACAAAACTGGACCACCTGTCTAGTTTTATTTCTCCTTTTGTTATTTTTAGACACACAGTAGCCTAATTCTGGCCCAAGTGTTAGACATTCAGTATCAAAAACCCATATAAATGTTATCCCTGTAAGGAAAGAAATGTTAGTTATGATTAATTAAAAATTAAAGTTAAAATTAAATTTTCTTTCACACTATCAACATTCTTCAAAATAACTTAAAGAAAGAAAGAAAGTCATACAGATTTGGAACGACATGAGGGTGAGTAATTGATTTTTAGGTGAACTAACCCTTTACGACAACCAAGTTTCCCTTTCGATACTTCACTCGTACTGCGTATGGGGAAAGGTCTCCCTTTTTCCCCGCTGCTGAAGCCTTTTTCAATAACGCAGTGTAACTGCACCGTCATTGGTTCACTCATAGACAAGTTGTTGAACCAATGGCGGCGCGGCATAGCTGCGCGGCCTATGGCGACAAAGCGCGCGAATATTCCCGCCGAAATGGGCGGGGTATAGGGCTATATAAGCAGGCGTTTCGCCATAGGATTTCAGTGTTTTCTCCTTCAGCGACGACATCTACTTCTCTTCGCTGATCTCCGCCTGAAGCCGAAGAAGCTCGCCGCCTTCTGCTCTCGCCGCCGTCTGAAGAGGCTCCCGCAGCGGACTCGCCTGGACTCGCCGGTGGAAGAAAGCGCCGGCGCCCTCGCGGACTGCAGCTTCTAGCGCCGTCGCCGAGCCGCCGCCTCCCGCTTCCCGCTTCCGGCCGCTTCCTGTGCGTCCCCTGCCGCCATCCGGCGCGCCGCCTGAGAGCTTCATCCGCGGCTTAAACGCCGCTCTAAAAGAGCGATTTTCAGCGGTTTTCACCGCTCTAAGAGCTTCCGCGGCCCTCGCCGCTCTAAAGAGCCACCCAATTGCCGTTTTCACGGCAGCGGCGTCTCACGATGCCCCGCCACTCATGTGGTACTTGCAGGGCCCCCCTGCACGACGACGATGGACACAGCGAGTGTGTCGCTTGCCTGGGCAAGCCCCACGCAGACGGCGCGCTCGCTGGAGACTCATGCCCGCACTGCGAGTGTATGAGTCTCGCTTCCCTGCGCTCGCGGGTCGCCTTCTTCACTGAGGGCGATCTCGCCGCTCGCGCCCTCCCGTCTCCTTCCTCCCGCGAGCCGGCGAGGAAAAGACAGCGGGGTAGAGCGACTCAGCGCCAGGAGTTGAGCGAGCTCACGCCGGCCCAGCCCCCGCGTGCCTCGCCCTCTCCTCCCAGGGAACTCTCTCCCGTTCTGTTCTCTCGCCCTGAGCAGCGTCCCTCCGCAGAAGCGAGTGACCTCGTCTCATTCGGGGAACAGACGACGAACAAGACGACTCCATGTCTCTTGCGGCTTCCGAAGCGGAAGGATGGGCTGGCGAGCCGGAAGACCCCGCTCCACCGCCTCCCTTGGAACCCATCGAGCATGGCCAGGGCATGGATGCCGAGCTCTTCCGCATCCTGTCTAGGGCCGTTGAAGAGCTGGACCTCGAGTGGGCCCCTCCAGAGGAGCCGTCTCGCAGCCGCCTGGACGAATGGTTTCTGCCAGGCCGCCGCCAAGCACCTCGCCAGCGTTCAGCGCCCTTCTTTCCTGAGGTCCACGAAGAGCTGACGAAGTCGTGGCGCGCTCCTTACTCTGCCCGCCTCCACACTACGCACCGCTCCGCCCTCACCGCCGTCGACGGCGCCGAGGAGAAGGGATACGAGCACTTGCCACCCCTAGATGAAGCGGTGGCTGCTCACCTCTGTCCTCCCGCGGCTGTGGGTTGGAAGACGAAGAGGGCCCTTCCTTCCAAGCCCTGTCGGACCACCTCTACTCTGGCTGGACGGGCTTACACCTCGGCGGGCCAAGCTGCCTCTGCGCTCCACACCATGGCCATATTTCAAGTATTCCAGGCCAAACTCCTCCGCTCTCTGGATGAGTCTGGAATCGACGCGCCAGCCTTCAAAGATCTCCGCAGCGCCACGGATCTTGCCCTGCGAGCTACGAAGGCTACGGCCCAGGCCATCGGTCGTTCCATGGCCAGCCTGGTCGTGTTGGAGCGCCACCTGTGGCTCAACCTAACGGAGATCAAAGACCTAGACAAGACGGCCTTCTTAGACGCCCCGGTCTCGCCTTCTGGTCTCTTCGGGCCTGCAGTGGATGGCTTCACTGAGCGCTTTACTGCCGCGCAGAAATCGTCTCAGGCTATGAGGCATTTCTTGCCTAAGCGCTCCAGCTCCGCTTCTGCGTCTAGCCGCCCCAGGACTGCGCCGGCTCAGCAGAACAAACCAGCCCCACCTGCAAAACAGGCAGCGCCGCCCCAGGAGCATCGCCAGCGCTCGCGCCCTGCGAAGCGCCCTCCCTTCCCGAGGCGCCAGGGACCCCGGCCCAGGATTGTGCTGGACCCGGTGCCTCCGAAGTCGTCCTGATTCGTCGGACAGGAAGAGGATGGGGGACCGTCCCGTTATGACCGGACCACCCCAAAAGCTCCCACGAGTAATTTCCCCTCCGCCTCGTTTATTTCCGGGCGTGGGAAACAAACTCCAAGTGACAGCTGGGCCCACACCTGTTGCGCCCACTCCAAACGCCGTTTTCACGGCGAACAAATTTTTACCTCATCACAAAAAGAGCAAATTTCCTCTTCCACCCCTCGCGGTGTACGACCCTCTCAACGACGGTCTGTCACCCAACATTATTCAACCCCTAGCCACTCGGGCCGAGGCCTGGCAGGCCATCCCCGGTGTGTCAGAATGGGTCATGGGGATCGTAAACCAGGGCTACTCGCTCCAGTTTGCACGACGGCCCCCCCGCTTCGCTGGGGTGCTTCAAACATCGGTCAATCCGGACGACGCTCATGTCCTCCGGGCCGAAGTCATGTCGTTGCTGGAAAAAGGAGCTGTGGAAATGGTTCCTCCGTCAGAGAGCGAGACAGGCTTTTACAGCCGCTACTTTCTGGTCCCCAAAAAGGATGGCGGTCTCAGACCCATCCTAGACCTCAGGCTTTTGAATCACTCCCTCATGAGACGGAAGTTCAAAATGCTGACGCTGAAGCAGATCCTCGCGCACATTTGCCCCGAGGACTGGTTCTGCTCGCTGGACCTGAAGGATGCGTATTTTCACATCCAGATAGCCCCCGTCACAGACGATTCTTGAGATTCGCATACGAAGGGGTGGCATACCAATATACGGTCCTGCCCTTCGGGCTGTCTCTGGCTCCCCGCACTTTCACCAAGTGCATGGACGCGGCGCTTTCCCCTCTGAGACAGATGGGAATCCGGGTTCTGAATTATCTCGACGACTGGCTCATCTTAGCCCGTTCGCGAGACGAGCTGGAACGCCACAGATCCGTGCTCCTCAGCCATCTACAATGCCTGGGTCTCAGGGTCAACTTAGCCAAGAGCTCGCTATGCCCCACTCAACGAATCTCGTTTCTGGGAGCAGTTTTCGACTCGGTCCGTATGACGGCAGTAGTCTCGCCAGAGCGCGCCCTGGCAATTCAGCAGCTCACGGCATCTGTCACGAACAAAGCCTATCTCCCTCTGAAGTTTTTCCAGAGGCTGCTAGGGCTGATGGCTTCCGCCTCCCCGGTGCTGCAGCTAGGCCTTCTTCGGATGCGGCCTCTTCAGTACTGGTTGAAGTTCCGGGTTCCTCCCAGCGCATGGCGGCACGGCCGCCTATGTCTCAAGGTCAATCGGGCCTGTCTTCTAGCCCTGAAACCTTGGATGGATCCAGTATGGTTCCAGCGCGGAGTCCCTTTACAGGCGGTCTCACGGAGGACGGTGCTCTCAACAGACGCCTCCAACTTGGGCTGGGGCGCTGTGTGCGAGGGCAGACCGGCCTTCGGCTCGTGGAGCCACGAGGAAAGCCATCTACACATCAACTGTCTAGAGATGCTAGCAGTGATGAAAGCCCTTCAGTTCTTTCAGGCTTACTTGACGGGACGTCATGTTCTAGTTCGGTCAGACAGTATGACGGTGGTGTCATACCTGAACCACCAAGGCGGTCTTTCGTCCAGCCGCTTATGCGCTCTGGCGAAACGTCTGCTGGAATGGGCTCTTCCGAGGCTTCAGTCGCTCAGAGCGACTCATGTTCCTGGCAGGAACAATCTGGGTGCGGACATGTTGTCACGGAGCAACATCCCCTCCGACGAGTGGATGCTCCACCCCCAAGTGGTCCTCACGATCTGGGAGTTCTTCGGGAAGGCAGAGGTAGACCTCTTCGCCTCAGAAGACAACTCTCATTGCCCAACATTTTTCTCGAAGGAAGTAGATGCTCTGGCCCACACATGGCCCAGCACGCTCCTTTATGCTTTCCCTCCGATCGCACTGATCCCCCAGGTCATCAGGCGTATCAGAGAAGACCAGCACAGAGTCCTTCTGGTGGCCCCGCTCTGGAGGAACCAGGTTTGGTCCTCAGAGCTATTCAGGCTCTCTCTAAGAGCCCCGTGGCCGATTCCCCTGAGACGGGACCTCCTCTCTCAGGCAAACAGAACAATTTGGCACCCACAGCCGCAGCTCTGGGCTCTGCACCTCTGGTCCCTCGATGGGAGCCGACTAGCCTCCCCGAGGACGTCCTAAATACCATTTCTCAGGCTAGAGCCCCGTCTACGAGGCGCCTCTACGACCAGAAGTGGTCAGTCTTTGTTGATTGGTGTTCAACACGCAACATAGACCCTGTGGAGAGTGACGTATCTTCCATACTGTCTTTCCTCCAAGAACGCTTGGAAATGGGGCGCTCCCCTTCCACGCTTAAGGTTTACGTAGCAGCCATTGCAGCGTTCCACGCTCCTATTGCTGGCCAATCAGTGGGACGAAACGGGCTTGTGATCCGTTTTTTGAGAGGTGCTAGGCGTTTGAATCCTCCTCGCCCTCTCACTATTCCCTCCTGGGACCTCTCGTTGGTCCTCAGGGCCTTGAAAGGAGCCCCATTTGAACCAATGGGTTCAGCCGACCTCAGGCCCCTAACGCTAAAAACCGCTCTGCTACTAGCACTAGCATCGGTAAAGCGTGTTGGCGATTTGCAGGCCCTCTCCGTGAACCCTGCATGCCTCGAATTCGGGCCTGGTGACTCTAAGGTCGTTCTGAAACCTAGGCATGGCTACGTCCCTAAAGTGCTCTCAACTCCGTTTAGAGCTCAGGTCATCTCGCTCTCTGCTCTTCCTCCCTCGGCGGACGAACCAGAGCTGCAGCTACTCTGCCCAGTCAGGGCATTGAGGACCTACATAGACCGATCACAGTCTTTCAGACAGTCGGATCAGCTCTTTGTTTGTTTTGGCGGCCGCACCAAAGGGTCTCCGGTCTCGAAACAACGCATTTCCCGTTGGATAGTGGATGCTATTAACCTGTGCTACTCCTCACTGGGCACTAATTGCCCCATAGGAGTCAGGGCCCACTCCACTAGAGGAATGGCTTCCTCGTGGGCTTGGTCCAACGGAGTTTCCATCCAAGACATCTGTGAGGCGGCCGGCTGGTCTTCGCCGTCCACCTTTGTCAGGTTCTATCACCTCGATGTCCCGACCTTACAAGCTCGGGTCCTGTCGGTGTGATTAGCGGCCTCCAACAAGTCCCGCTTCACGCCACCATAGGAAGTATCTTCCTTCAGTGTAACCATGGGTTCGGTTAGGCTTTGCCTCCGCTTGTCCTTTTGGCCCCCCTCTGGGTTGGCCAAATGCAAGCTATATCGTTCCCAGCCGTGGCACGGCGTGGTTGAATTCGTTCCCCATACGCAGTACGAGTGAAGTATCGAAAGGGAACGTACTCGGTTACTAACGTAACCTCGGTTCCCTGAGATACGGAACGAGTACTGCGTCACTTGCCGTGCCACGAGGCTGCGGCTCAGGGTCGTCGCTTCAGTCGATTGACACTGAAATCCTATGGCGAAACGCCTGCTTATATAGCCCTATACCCCGCCCATTTCGGCGGGAATATTCGCGCGCTTTGTCGCCATAGGCCGCGCAGCTATGCCGCGCCGCCATTGGTTCAACAACTTGTCTATGAGTGAACCAATGACGGTGCAGTTACACTGCGTTATTGAAAAAGGCTTCAGCAGCGGGGAAAAAGGGAGACCTTTCCCCATACGCAGTACTCGTTCCGTATCTCAGGGAACCGAGGTTACGTTAGTAACCGAGTACGTTTTTTAGAACACTGTGACGGGTTAACCAGCTATTGACCAGTTTAGACCAGCTAAAACCATCTACCATATTATTATTATTATTTTTTCAACTGGCTAATCATAGTCGATAAAATCCCCATTTCCACTATCAGGGCAATAATTAAGAAGTTTCAATTAACTAAAGATGTTACAAATCTGCCTGTAAGAGGACATGTTTCTAAATCTTCCTAATGCGTGGTGAGGAGGAAAGTTTGAGTGGACAAAGACTCTCCAAGGATCACAGCTGGAGAATTACAGAGATTATTTGAGTCTTGAGTCTCAGAAAGCGTAAAAAAAAAAATCAAACAGCACCTACATCCCCACAAGATGTTCGGGAGGGTTTCAAGAAAAATCCTTTGCTCTCATCCAGAAACAATCTCCAGCATATTCAGTTGTCAGACACGACTGGAACTTCAAACGGGACCGGCTTCTATGGTCAGATGAAACTAAAAAAAAGAGCTTTTTGGCAGCAAACCCACCAGATGGGTTTGGTGCACACATGGATAAAAAGTACCCCATGTCCACAGTTAAATATACTGCTGGATCTTTAATGTTGTGGGCCTATTTTTCTGCTGGAAGTCCTGGACATCTTGTTCAGATACATGGTATCATGGATTCTACCAAATATCAACAGATAAAAAATCAAAACCTGACCGCTTCTGCTAGAAATCCAATAATGGGCCGTGGTTGAATCTTCCATCAGGACAATGAAAACAAACATCAAAACCAACACAAAAATGTGTCACTGAGCACAAAATGAAGCTTCTGCCATGGTCGTCCCAGTGACCTGACCTGAACCCTAAAGAAAATGAGTGGAGTGAACTGAAGAAGAAGCACCACATGGAGCTGGAATCTGAAGGTTCTGGAGAGATTCTGCATGAAGGAATGGTCTCTGATCTCTTGTCAGGTGTTCTCCAAACTCATCAGGCATTATAGAAGAAGAGTGAGAGATTTTTCTTGGCAAAAGGAGGTTACAAAAAGTATTGAATAAAAGGGTGCCAATAATAGTGGCCAACGTGTTTTGGATATAAACATTTATTTCATAATGTGACTTTCCCCCCACTTTCAATTCTTTTTCTTCAATGAAAGGTTAGATTTTTGCTAAGTTTATGAATTAAAGATCAAAAGGATAAACAATGCAGATTTATTTTTACAGCCATCTTTGATCATATTTACCAAGGGTGCCAATAATTCTGACCACCACTGTATTTTATAAACTTTTCCTGTCTCTATTTTAACTCCCTATTAGACTTTTAATCCCCCACACATCTACTCGAAATGTCTGATCATCAATATTTTTATTGACCAGTATTTTTACTGTCTTAACCAACTCTGTGCAAAAACTTTTGGATTGGTGTTAAACCAAGGTAAACCAATGCTCGTAACAATCATCCATTCAAGTTCTGCGGCTTAGCAAGGGTTAACTTCAGGCATATTATAAGGTTTCATAAATGAGAACTTTAATATCCTCTCAGTTACAGATAGCCATAAACTTCAGTCATGTGACTGCTCACCATAACACATGCACATAGCACGTTTCCAGGGAGTATATCAATATGTTTTCACTTCCAAAGTAGAGCCATGAATTTCAGAAGTTATGAGCTTCATTTATTAAGCCCATTTCCTTATGCGGAGGCCAGCACTGAATAGAGGGAAGTCATTTATTGCTATGTCCCCAATCTCAAGCCTTCTCTGAAAGAATGAAAACGGCATTAGGCTGTATGTGATGTGATGTCATTGGCAGGAGGCACTGCTAGCAGATAGCATCTCTTATTTGTTTTGCTCTGGGAGCCGCTAATCTGCTAAAAAGGCTAGCATATGTTGTTCACTTGTTTCCAAATAGGATTCTTAACTAGCAAGGCATTTTTAGTGAGCGAGCTTTAACAAAAGTTGGTTGACAAGCATCACCAGCTAAGTTTAAAACTGTGCTAGTTCATCAGGTAGACCAGCCAGGAAATTCATGCTGGTCTAAGCTTTTTTTTTTTTTTTTTTTAGCAGTACTGAAAGGTTTTCCCCATCTTCATGTGAAACTTACCATAGAATTGATAAGCATTTGCTTGTTTATTTACTAGTCGTTACCTGAAGCTAAGACTTTGTGAATATAGCAGTGAGATGCTTTTCCAACCCTGAGCTAACGTTGCACAGAACCACACTATAAAGTGCATACTTCTCTTTATAGTGTGGTCAGTCCTGCCTTTACATTCTGCAAATAGCCACGCTTGATGATGAATTTAGAGACAACACTTATAGCTTTACATGCAGCAACATGAAAGTGGTTTGGTCGCAGTATAATGTGCTTTCCTGTGCTGATGTTTGATTTGTTAGCAATGAAATGAGTCCCATCTGAAATAGTTGTCATGTGTCCATAAAATGACCAAAAGCTGCCAATTTAAGTCATCCAGAGCACCCTGTTCTTAGACTATGACAATTCTAGACTAGCCAAGTATTTATGTTTCTCTAAACGAGTCCTGCTGGATTGCAAACACATAAACCAATATGTTTCTATCTGTCTCAATCATCCAAGCACTCTCGTTCCAGTGTTTACTTGTGAATGACACTGAATGTGTCTGAATTGGTTTAGTCTCAGCCTGAGACCGCTGACAGACTGTTGCCTACCACACACAAAACTGGAAAATAAGATTTGCTGGCTTAGTAGCAAAGGGAACAAAATATCCACAAGCAAAACAGGATAGTATTTAATCAATTGTTTGTTTGTTTATTTACGGTTGCATTTTTTTTTTTACTAAATCAATCCATTTGCTAAGACTGCTGCACCTTTATTTAAATATTTTTTTCATACCAGTTTCAGATAACTCCGCCCCTTAAAGGCACATAACAAAAATCTGTCACTTTATAATTAGAGATTCGCAATATTTTAGTACTAATGATAAATTGTTTTTAAACTGATCATACCATTCTTAATAGTATATTTAATTGTTCATGCTCACTATTTTTACATTTAGATTAGGCCTACCTTTGCCGTCATCTAACTCATGTCGTTCTACACCCGTAAGACGTTTGTTCATCTTCAGAACACAAATTAAGATATTTTTGATAAAATCCGATGGCTCAGTGAGGCCTCCATTGACAGCAAGATAATTAACACTTTCAATGCCCAGAGAGCTACTAAAGACATATTTAAAACAGTTCATGTGACTACAGTGGTTCAACCTTAATGTTATGAAGTGTCGAGAATACTTTTTGTGCGCCAAAAAACAAACAAACAAAATAACGAGTTTATTCCACAGTTTCTAAAGATGGGCAATTTCAAAATTTCATGAAGCTTCGAAGCTTTACAAATCTTTTGTTTCGAATCAGTGGTTCGGAGCGTGTATCAAACTGCCAAAGTCATGTGATTTCAGTAAACGAGGCTTCATTACATCATAAGTGTTTCGAAATTTCAATGGTTCACCACTGGGGGGTGTGACTTTGGCAGTTTGATACACACTCCGAACCACTGATTCGAAACAAAAGATTCGTAAAGCTTCAAAGCTTCATGAAGCAGTGTTTTGAAATCGCCCATCACTAGATATTGTTGAATAAAGTCGCTATTTTGTTTTTTTTTGGTGCACAAAAAATATTCTTGTCTCTTCATAACATTAAGGTTGAACCACTGTAGTCACATGAACTGATTTAAATATGTCTTTAGTAGCTTTCTGGGCATCTGAAAATGTTAATTATCTTGCTGTCAATGGAGGCCTCACTAAGCCATTGGATTTTATCAAAAATTTCTTAATTTGTGTTCTGAAGATGAACGAAGGTCTTATGGGTGTGGAACGACATGAGGGTGAGTAATTAATGACAGAATTTTCATTTTTGGGTGAACTAACCCTTTAATCTCAAATCTCAAAATGAATGTCGTTTAATATATTATGTTATGATGCCTAAATTCACTAAATTCATTTTTTTATTTTATTTACACAAAATAGTATAGAATTTTAATATCAGCCAATTATTGTTTTTAGCCATAACGTGAAAATATTTAATGGCTTATGGCTTATCAGTATCGTCCAGAATTTGTCCCTGTCTTAGATGGTTCTAGGCCACAATAAGTTTATTCCAACATCTGGACTTGTCAAAAACACATACACAAAAATAAGCTCCATTCAGGTTCGTAAACATACGTCTTAAATAGAGAGAACTCTACGTCTGGCAAACCCTCCATTTTCGGCACCCACAGAATTCAGCGCTTTCTGTGGAATTTCCTCCTTAGTTTGTCTGTAAGTTTTAGCTCAAAGCCAGAGCACACTGTCTGCCTCTTTGTCTGTCTGTCTGTCTCTCTCTCTCTCTCTCATCCATGCACTCCTTTGGACAAAAGCATCTCTTTCTGTCAAAGTATATATCATGAAGAAGCAGCCAGGTGCACAGCCAAAGCTTCTCATCCGGGTGAGCCAGGTCATCAGCTTACTTATGAAGACCACCCTGACCTGACCTGCATGTCATTCCTCGTCCTCTGACCTCCCGATATTTGGCTTAAAACTATTTCTGTGACTCAATAAGTGATGACACTGAAAAAGCCAGACAAGTGGGAATGCGTCTTGTCTATGAGAGGCTTGTGTGTTTGTCAGGGTCTCTCGCAGCTGGATGAGAGGTGTTGAGAGAGGAAAGGGGGAAGGGGGGGGGGATGACAGAGCAAATCAATGCCAGGAGCACGATGATGAAAAAAATGAAAGAAAGAAACAGAGACGTGAAGCTCGCGGAGGTGGGCAGGATGAACGGACGGCAGCCAGGTGTGATCCTCATAGCCACGGTCAGTGTGCTGATGGTTATTGTTGCTTTCGTGTTAGTGCAGTGAGGACGTTTCCTGTCATGCATGACCGTTTGTGTGTACAGCCCACAGAAAAGAGTGAATAGCACGTACTGTGTATGACAGATACACACACAGAGCTGCAGACGGCCACATGACCTCCGTGACACAACCACAGCACACTCGGATATAGAAACAGAGACTCCAGATTCACATTGACCATTCGCACTTTATAATAACATTTAAAAGTAATAGAACTATTTCAAAAGTATCTGCTCAATGTTTTGTACTTTAAAACAACATTTTCTTTTTAAAATTCGAGACAATCCTATAAAAAAAAATGAACACAAACCTTCAAAGTCTGAGATTATTCCCTCCAAATGTGGATTGACAGTGGAATCAGACATTTTGAAGCTGAATCTGCGGGATCAAAGCAACCTTTCCCAGTAAGGCGAAACTCTCACAGACTTGGTGCTCTCCAGCTCCCAAACAAATCCCAAATTAGGAGGTAACAGGGGGAGGAAAAAAGAGAAAGCGATCAGAGCGGTCCCCAGATCCAAGCCCACGACTTTCTTAAAGGACCAACTAAGTTTTTCCCACTTCCTCCAGCTCTCTGAACGCAGCAAACCTCAGAATGAGAAACTGATGACAACCCCCCACCCCCTCTCGCTCTCTCACTCTCTCATTCCTGCCCTCTCTCCTCCCTCTCTCACTCTGACCGAGTTGTTTGCTTCTAACGTGAGTTATTTGAGTGAATGCTCAAATTGTACTTTCCAACACGCCCCCGTACACCCTGAAACGAGGCTCTTTTGCAATCGTAAAAGAGATAACGTGATTATTTTTAGATGAAACCCATTCAGATTGAGAAGTGGAGGGCAACGGCGGTACATATTTCATCAGAATCCCTGAGGAGTGCACGTCTGCGCTTGCGGCTTCCCCAGTAGTTTCCTGAATTTGAGCACACGTCTATTGCCTGAGGCCACCAGCGCTCCTCGTATAGTAGAGAGGAGGATGGGTTGAGGCCACAGGGTGTGATAAATCAGTGACCTCATCTTTAGTTCGGACTCCATCAGGGCTGCATTTCTGCCCACACCTTCTGCTGAACCGACAGCACATGTGTGCATTTCATCCAGACATTAACGGCATTAACGTGCACTGGCTACCAAGTTGAAGAGCTGGTTTTGTTTACAGATTGAATCTGCTAACTGCAGATCTGGTGTTGTATGACTGGTTTGTTGGGTTTTTTTGCATCTCCCAGAAGGAAATCTGTTTTGTTTGGAACATGACTGATCGGAAACACTATGAAATGGTGGGTTACATGCTGCACTGAGGCCTGAAGTGTCATGGGCTAGAGCCTACAAAAACAGGAAAGTCAAGCTGTATGCGACTAATCATACAGCAGATTTCACAGTTCTTCAGGCATGTCTAATGCAAACACCAGGCCTTCTGTATACAGACTTGTAAACACGCATATACACACCACACAAATCCGGTAAGGGGGAAGATGACGAGGTGCTGTTAAATGTATAGGAACAATCTGAAAAGTTTCAGGGGGTACATGGTATTAACCTGGTCAGCCTGACTCATGAATATTAATTAGCTGAAGTACTACTGTACACCCAGAAATCCTTGCTCATTTGCTAAACTATTCAGAAGTGAGCATAATTCAGTTATATTTCAGATTTAACAATATTACTCTACTGTAGTCATTCGTTTATGTCCTTTTTCTAGCTGTTTTTAGGTATATTTAGTATTTCTGATGTCAGTTTTGTCAAGTTTTTTTTTTGTGCTTTTAAGTGTCAGTAACGACATTAATAATAATACAAACCATTTCTATTTCAAATAAATGCTGTTTTTTAAACTTTCTATTCATCCAAGAATCCTGAAAAAATTTATGTTTCCACAAAAATATTAAGCAGCAAAAACACAACTGATTATTACTCATAATAAGAAGAAATGTTACATGACATGATTTTTCATGAGCATAATGATTTCTGAAGAAACATGTGACACTGAAGACTGGATTAAAGGCGCACTGTGTACATTTTAGCGGCATCTACCTTCCGAGAAGCTACGGTGGCCGTCTGGCCGACACAAGACAAAGATGTCATCATCTGAGACAGCAGAATGAAGCTGTGTGAAGCAATGAGGTTTCTTCTTACTTCTAACAAAGAACGGTCTCTGCTTCTAATAAACCAGGCAACTACTACTACTACTACTACTACTACTTTGTGCGTATTCAATGTAGTGACGATGCAAGCCTCTAAAAACATGAACGATTTAGAAAAACAAAATGGTGATGAAACGTGCTCTGTAGAGTGTTTGTCCGTTTAGGGCTGCTGTAGAAACATGCCGGCGCATAATGGCGACTTGACATGTAAGGGGACCCGCGGTGTATGTGATAGAAATGGCTCATTCTATAGTAACAAAAAAATAACAGTTCATTATGTAAGGTCTTTATGTACCACAGAAAACATAGTTATGTATATTATATTGCATTTCTGTCAATAGATCCTCCCAAATTTTGGCTGCTGGAAATTCAGCTTTTCTAACACAGGAATAACTTACATTTTAGAATATTACAATTAAAAAACTATTTTAAATTGTAGTAATAATTTATAAAATTATTGTTTTTACTGCATTTATAATCAAATAAATGCATCCTTGGTGAGCAATAAAGACTTTCAAAAACATTTTTAAAAGTCTAAGGGACCCTAAGAAAAGTAGTGTAGATTTGCTACTTTTTATTAGCTTGTAATGTAGCAAACCGCTTTTTAAAAAATTGCTGGCTATGTAATTTAACGGTCACCTGTGACACACAGCTCTAGACAACATTCACCCACCATCATAAGCTCAAAAATTCACAGAACTGGTCATTCATAAAATTAAAAAGAGCAGTATAACCACTAGATGTCGCTATAACACACAAAATATGTGCAAACGATTGTGGAATTTGACACTCGTCTGAGAATTTCAGACTGAATTCTAGCACCTCCTGCATGCAAAAATTGAAATGAAATAATTAACACTGGTGAGATCTCACATGCTATATTATGAAGAGCTGTACCAGGCTGAGAGAGGCTTCTGGAAACACAAACTGCCTGAAGCCATAACTCATTTAACATAGCAAAGAGAGAGATATCCTTGACACTGGAAAATGTAAACAATCACTTCAGTATTAGCTTCCATTTAGGTGATCTACGTTGCATTTGTGTTGCTAATTCTCCTGATGTGTATAAATTGTCTGCTGAACTCTGATTTTAGGAGCAAAGTAGAGCTACGGTGTCCTTTTCCTCCTCCCTGAGCCTCTGCATGTTTACACACTGCCTCAGATCACCAGTCAGGCTATCTGCACTGCTGTCGTCTCCCAGGACCCCATAATACTCTCCAGCAACAGAACATCTGGAGAGGGTCCCTAACACCCAGACTATAAGGGAGTTCACTCAGATTTACTCTTTCAGTGTGTTTCTTTGTCTTTGTCAGGTGAGTGTAGAAACGCAGCTTTACGCATAACTGCCAGTCTGCATGGAGAGGTTTAGCTTCAAATATTTATTTGTTACTCAACAGTGACTTTTTTTTTTTTATGGCTGCCCTTTTTAATAGAATTAGTCTGTTGACAGAAAATTTCCTTAATAAGCCAGAGCGAATTCTTCTGTGCTCTAAATCACTCACAAATCTTTTGACAGTTCGACAATCTCTATTCAAGTTTTCACAAAATATTGTTTTCATGCCTTTTGCAAGACATTGCACCATGTCATGCTTTTCATCTTCAGAAAGATATTTCTTCCTCCTCATATTGAACTGTGGCTTGCATATTGCAACCTCTTTAAATAGGTTTTTCCATTTACCATTTTTATATGCGTGTGTGTGTTCTTGTATATGTGGTTTATTAAGACACAAATGAGTATAATGGCATGGGTATTACAACATAAACATGGTTTATGAGGAAACTCCCTGTGTTCTCGTAAACCAAATGGCTTAAAAAACATACCAAAAAGGTGTTGTTTTTTTTTATTATTATTATTCAAAAATGCAGAAAGTTTTCTGTGATGGGCAGGGTTAGTGTAGGGGGATATAATATACAGTTTGTACAGTCTAAAAACCATTACACCTATGGAGAGTCCCTGTAATCCGCATATACAAGTATTTGTGTGTGCTATGTGTATAAAAAACATTTAAATACTATTTTTTCTATTTTATAAAAATTTAGTTAATAAATAAATAAATTATTATTATTACTATTATAATGGGTCGCAATTTGAACCATTCATCACAGGTACCCCTTCAAAAATAAATAAATAAGTAAACATTATTGCATGACAACCCTGAAATGGTCTACTGAATTGTAAGCGGCTCAGTTTACCAGTTCACCTCACACCCGAAGCTTTCCATATGCGTGAGTGCTACCTTCACGAGATATTGTTTGCATGTAAACAGGAAGGCCGTTTCCACTTTAAACATGCACACACCAAAGGGGTCCCGCTGAAGGTTATTTTTGCTTTAATTTACAAGTTTCTCTGTCTCTCTTCCTTTTTTGGCCTTGTTTGAAGGAGTTTTATAAAGTACATGATGTTTTATACATGTGAGGCCCTGGTGACAACTCCTACTTTTTTAGCTGATGTTGACAGAGAAGAGAGGTTGTTCATCCACAAGGATTTAACAACCCTTGGTATATTTACTTTTTTCAGAGCATAAATAATAGGATTAAAGGATATTATATATTGATGTAGTAATGTATCATCTGCTATATTCTATTCAAATGCGGGGTCAGCAACTGACTGTACTAAGTGAGAAGTGTTTATCTTATAGGTGTGGTAATGCTACACACTAGCCCAACAAATATGGCCAACAGGATATGATGGATAGGAGGGCTCCTGAATTTAATAAATAATAAATCTCAAATGTTCAAACTCAAAAATATGGAAGCCCATTTCAGCCACACAATAAAAAATCATGCCTTGGTAAATCTTAATTATGACATAAAAAGTCAAAGTTATCACATAGAAAGTCATAATCTCATTTTTTTAATCTCAGTCAAAATTACAATTTAGTCCCTCAGTTTCACAGACAAGGCTTAAAGGATTAGTTCACTTTCAAATAAAAATTTCCTGATAATTTACTCACCCCCATGTCATCCAAGATGTTCATGTCCTTCTTTCTTCAGTCGAAAAGAAATTAAGGTTTTTGATGAAAACATTCCAGGATTTTTCTCCCTATAGTGGACGTCAATGGACTCCAGACGGTTGAAGGTCAAAATTACAGTTTCAGTGCAGCTTCAAAGGGCTTTAAACGACACCAGACGAGGAATAAGGGTCTTATCTAGAGAAACGATGGGTCATTTTCGAAAAAAATAAAAAATTATATACATTTTAACCCTCAGGGGTCTGAGGTTTTTTGGGGCCCTGGAGAAGGTTTGACATGCCCTGACATTTGTGCTTTTTTCAGTTGTTCATAAACATATTAATGGAAAAAGTGTCATTACAC
Source organism: Megalobrama amblycephala (assembly GCF_018812025.1). NCBI lineage: Eukaryota > Metazoa > Chordata > Actinopteri > Cypriniformes > Xenocyprididae > Megalobrama > Megalobrama amblycephala. Next base: position 44,331,716 of record NC_063044.1, read on the forward strand.
TGTATTCAGCACAAACTAGGCTACAATAATATGTGAGGAACATGTATGTACGTTTGTGTTTTTGAAGGAATAACGTTTATGCGTGGTTACTGAAAAAGCAAAAAACTTAAGTCACTGAAATAAAGCCAAAAAATATATATTAAATTTGTGTTCACAAGACTTCTGGTTATTGGAGGTTGTAGACTCGAGTTTTTGCTTCAAAATGAGGTAAAAATTATGCTGCCTGCTTGTTCATATAAAACAATAGAGAGATTTAAATTTTCTAAAACATCTTTGGTCAAGAAACACAGTATGCGTGGAGGCGTGAATCATCATGAATAATGGGTCATTTACACCTGAGAAGACAAAAGAATCGCATAAAGAGCTCTAATGTCCTGCATAAATAATGAGCTCTTTCAGACAGGTAGGCTGTGAAAAAATTATGTCTCAGCTCATCATGGTGTAAATCAAACATACAGGAAAAAACTGCAATACTGTGAAATATTATTACAATTTAAAATAATGGTATTCTATTATATTCTTTAAAATGTAATGCATTTCTGTGATGCAAAGTGTCTGAACAGTTATGTTACTTCTATGGCATTTCATATAGACTTTTAGCTTAAAAGCATGCACATTTGGAGAAATATTGATGGATTCTCATATGTTTGTCAATTTTCTATACAGAGGAGTAATATTTATTCAATATTTATTGTCTTCACTATGAACGCTGGATACTGTTTTCAATTCATACTTGCAGCCGGAGGGCGCTCTGTACACCTTTAGTCCACAAATCCATATAAAGAAGAAGAAGAACCAGGAACTAACTGCATGTCTTCTAGAGCTCGCTAACCATGGCTTTAACATCCAGATAAACACTTTTCAAGACAATAAATACACGATTGAGACGATGTATGCATGTGTTGCCTCAGTATTTGCCTCTAAATAGTGCTCGTTCCGTGGGCGTGGCCGCATTAGCGTATAATAAGCTGAATCACCGGCATCTGACATGGCTCTCTTTTCATACAGATTACATAAACACAGAATTTTTGTTTTCGATTTGACTTACACGATTTAAAACCTGACATTTCAACATTTTTCACAATTTTTTTGTGATTAGTATTCGCTAAGTTACAGTTCATTTTCTGAGAACTATCAGATTGGAATTCGTTCAGAGGGAGACGAGAGATCACGCATCATGTTAGTTTTCTTAATTTTGCAAAAAGCACAACATTTTGTTTTTACTCTGAGTGTACACAAATGAAAGAAGATATTCAACAGATTAAAATGGTGTATAGCTCTTAATTGTATGTGCAACAGTGACAAAGTATTTTGAGTCTCTTTAACACTGGTTAGAAAAAAAACGCGGTGGTCACGCCGGCATGACCGCCGAACCCAGAGTGTTAACCATAGACACTTGTCTTGAACTAGCTCTCTTCTTCTTCTCTAATAGAATTCTGGCAGTGTAGACACTGCTAAGTGTATTACTGCCCTCCACAGGTCAAAGTTTGAACTAAATTGTCATATACATTTAAGTATATAACAATAATTCTAATAGGGAAGAAGAAGAAGAAGAAGAAGAAGAAGAGAGCTAGTTCAAGACGAGCATCTATGGTTAAAACGTATATAATTTTTTTTTTTTTTTTTTTAGAAAATGACTGATCGTTTCACTAGATAAGACCCTTATTCCTCGTCTGGTATCGTTTAAAGCCCTTTGAAGCTGCACTGAAACTCTAATTTTAACCTTCAACCGTTTGGAGGCCACTGAAGTCCACTATAAGGAGAATAATCCTGGAAAGACATGAACATCTTGGATGACATGGGGTGAGTAAATTATCAGGAAATTTTTATTTGAAAGTGAACTAATCCTTTAAGCCTAGTCCTAGACTAAAATGCATGTTTGAGCTGTTTTAACTGAAAGCAACATGCTTTTGCAATTGCTTTTGTCACAAGATGCACACCAGTAAGGTTTTGTTCTAAGGCACATTTATAAAAGCTACTTAAATGTCCTAACTGAACTAAGACCTTAATCCTGGCTTAATCTAAACCCTGACCAGTATGTCATAATTTCGACTCTCTCACAATTTTGACTTTTTATGTCATAATTATGTCTTTTTTTTTTTTTGTCATAAAGTAATGATTATGAAAAAAATATTTGGAATTTTGACACACAAGTATGATTTAAAAAAAAACATGATTTTGTATTAAGTGGTAGAAATGTTCTTCCATACAAAATAAGTTGTTTTTTGTTTGTTTTTGTTGTTTTTTGCACTCTGACATTTAAATCCTCTAATGGGCAAATGTCTGAATTTGCAACTCTCACTTTAGGACTGACATGACAGATGGCTCTGGCTTCTGGGGTAGGAGTTGGCACTAGTGCATGGACCATGGTGGTCTTTTTTACTGGGTCCATGGCAGGTGCAGGGCTGATGTGCTCCTCTTCCGCTGCCTCGCAGATGGTGAGGGGAACCACAGTGCAGGATAATCCACTCCATATAATCCACAAAAGTCGGGCAGGAGTGCCTTGGACCGCTCGTTGAGGCTCGTCTGGTAGAAGGGAGCGGTCAGGGCAGTGAGTAAGGCAAGCCAGGTCGGGAAAATCCTTTGTGTGGTCCTCGAGGTAACACTCCTCTTGCTCCAGGAGGAGGAGGCATACTGATGGTAAGTCTATCACTTTTTTCTTTTAAATCCTTTCTTTTTGGTTAGTTCTTCTGTCACGTTGTAGTGTGGTAAGCAACATGCACAAAGAAGAAATATTCTTAAAATAGTCTTTACTTATAAACTCAAGAACGCAGGACATCGCTAGGAGACACTAGAAGATAGGAAACCACACATTAAACCATAACCGAGAACCGACCAGGGACTGAACTGAACTGTGCAAATCATAGGTAACCATAGAAACAAACGAGAGTGGTGGTTCAGGAGATTCCCCCTTCCATATGTAAAGTGCTTTAAGAAGAAAAAAAAAAGTGTTATATAAATGTAACAAATTATTAAGTGCAAATTGAGGACAAAGTTCTTATTTGGAATAATTAAAATATGGGATTCAATCTTAATTTCCTATTAGCCAATTAGCAGACACTGTTGGTTGTATGCAAGTACAATCAATGAGCACAGACGGTTCTTGATTTTCAAATACAATTCGAAAAAGTGAAAAGTGTTTATAGTAGTCCTGCAAAAACTTGAAAATTAGTGAAAGGGAAGAGGGAGAGAATTCATAAAAAGAAAAAAGTTGACAAACTTAAGAGTCACTGAACATGTTCAGTGATTCTAAATACAACAAGAGTTAAAGTTTCTGGACAAGACTAGACCTGACACCATCCGTCGAAAAGATCAATCACATGGTCATATTTCATTGTCTTTATTGTGTTCAATGCTTTTTGTTTTTCATTCTCATTCCTATTTCTATCAATTCTTTTAGCTTTCATGTGTAAAATATAAAAGAGAGGAAGCCATAAAGCTCAACTGTATGAGGGTGTTTCTGCAACTAACGGGCACTTTTGACTCTCCCATTTCTAAAAAAATCAACCTCTATGAATTTTAATTTTAACCATCACAGTCTGTAATACATATAAAAATGTACACAAAATTGAATGTAGATGCTAAGATTTTAATCTGGAACGTGTTTATTTTTGTATGGTTTTCATCTCTTCTTACAAAATGTCCTTACCGCAACATTACAATAACGGTAATTTTATACACTTTTCTTTTTTAATTTTTATAAAAATGTAATACATTTACATTGTTACTTTTAAGATTTGTCCATTTTTGTAAATACAGATATTAAAAAATAATTTAAAATTAGGGGATTTTATGATATTCTTTATGCCATAGAAAATTTTGATGCAAACCTTAGATGTCAATTGTTTTAATACATGCCAAAGATACAATATTTAAATTTTTATGACAAATATTGTCATTTTAATGTGTAAATCATGTCTACTGAAGGGTTAAAATACAAACTGTTGCAAACAACAGTCTGATTAATAATTAAAATAAATCATTGCTGCATTAATGACAGTTTGTGTCGGTAAGGACACAATGTTAATGACATGTTAATAATGTAGCCTTAACAATAGGTAAACTGTAGAGAAAAACGGTAACAGACAAAAATGGAAGGTATTTTGTTAAAGAGGTATTGCGGGAAAGACTGGTTTAAAAACTAATACTTTTATGAACTTATAACAACAAACTAATTTGAGGCCTTCAGTATTTAGTTTTGTCCTCTGGTTTCTTTTGTTTATCCTCCACTGTCTTCTGTTTCTGATTTGTCATTTTATCTGCTCTTTTTAAAATGCTCTTTTTCCATAACAATTCATATCTGTCAGGGTCTTTTCTCATTAAGTCTCTGCATTTCTGTCATCTTTTAAGATGAATTTGGTATCATCTAGGGTTGCAAAAATGGCATGTTTATATTTAGATTGCAGTGTAAAAATTTGTCTCTACCGCAACGCAAAGTCTTTACCGCAACACCTAAAAATTCTGCGGTAAAGACATGTTGCGGAAATGACATTTATGCTAATATTGCTGATAACTGGCAGCTAGCAAGGTCTGATACATCAGTTTTGACTTTTAGCACCACATATACATGTAACAGTAATATAAATTCATTTTTAAAATGTAGTTCAAAATACACAATTACTAAGCTGAATGGTAAGGACACATAATAAATACTTATGAAGAGAAGATGATCTTTATCTTAGTTTTCTGGATCTTGTGAGTAGGGTGACCACCCGTCCCGCTTTGCATTGCACCGCACAGCATTTTCACTCCTTGTCCCGCACATCGCATATTGAGAAAATGTCCTGCATTTTCATCAGTCTGTTGGTTTTTAATTATCATATTAGGAAAATGTGCCTGCGTCCTTGTAAAATAAAGACATGTTATGTTACATGGATTTAATAGCGAAAATGCGAGTAAAACAAACGATTACACTAAAGGTTGGGCTCGAAAGTGTTCCTTACAACTTGTCAAATAAACCTAATCCATGGATACTGACATGCAGTATGTTTATATGTGCCTGATTTCGACGCCGGGGAAATACATAAAGCTAATCGGCCTGTGAATATATAACTACAATATAGGTAGGTTTAAATCCGCGTAATCACTTATATCAATGTTATATATATAGTCATATTGTCCAGCCCTAAAACATATATAGTTTTATAGTATAGTTTCTGTCAGTGTTGTTTATTTAAAAACACCCAATTATGCAGATTATAAGATGGAAAATATTTAATTGATGAGTTGTCAATATAATATATAACAATACAATATATATACTAGAGCTGGGGGATATATCGCATGTGATTGTCACGCGCATTTTGTCAGTAAAGCCGGTTCCCTGATTACCGCTAAATCGCCATCACCTGCTTTCAAATGGAGCGGCATTTAATAGACAGAGCCGTAGATCACTGATAAGCCACGCTATTAAATCCATGTAACATAACATATCGCGTTCATATCTTAGATGTATCGCCTTCGATAATGAACGCAATATTGCGTGGCTTATCAGTGAACTACGGCTCTGTCTATTAAATGCCGCTCCATTTGAAAGCTCTGCTGGAGTCCAGCTGTTTCTGTGAATTGCAGTGATCCATTTGCTTCTTTTTTCTGTAGCTTTCGGCAGTCCTTAAATATATACCTCAGGTTTTGTGTCAAAGCTATTTGTACAGTCAATCACAAAGCTCTTTCCCGTTTTGGATGTGTTTTGTTTGTTTTTCGCGACATTCACGCTGAAAACCAATGCTGCCGCTCAGTCTTTTGCCACTTAAGACGAGTTCAGACTGCACGATTTTCAAAGTAGTCGGGTCACTGTTCTTTTCACACTGCATGACTATCTTGGCCAGCATTCAGTCGCTGCTGTGTTCAAACTGCACGATGGATCGGCGACAGAAGGTTTCACACTGCATGACTTTACAATAGGAAGAATCGCCGACAACTCTGTCTGGCACGCAAACTACGTTTCACAACCAAACCCACGCGAGACATGACAAGGAAACAACGTGATATCACGCATGCAAGACTGGAGTTCTCACGTGAGACTGGGATTATTATTAAAAATGGTAGCCCGCAAGAAGCTTGCAATACGAATGCCTGTGCGCTCATTTGCAGCGAAAACAAGAAAAAGAACCGAGAAGAAGCCTTTTTCTGAAACGAAGCCATGCTTGCTGATATTGTGGTCTATAACTCCTCCCCGAACTCCCCGCTGCTCTGTATCTTGCTCTCTCATTGGCTGTTGGTCATCACCGATGTAGTTTTCAGTCAGAACACTTTTCACACAGCAGGATTTTGAATCGCCGACAGGTCCAGATATTTAGCATGCCAAATATCTCACAGCCGTCGGCGACTCGTAGGCGATTCTCTCAGATCACGTCTTTGCTCATTGACACTGCGTGATTGTCACTCGCGTGAACGAGCACCGATTTACCTGTGATTTCGGGCATTTGTCGGCGATTTCTGAAAACCTGTCGGTGAGCCAAAATCGGGTCTAAAATCGTGCAGTCTGAACTTGGCTTTAAGCCGCGCGCACACTTAATGATTGTAAGGCCGATTATGAATGTAAATTAATACTTATGACTGATCACGCTTAAACACGTCCAGTCAGAGGCAGTTGCGTTCAGTCGCCGATTACAGTCGGTGTTCAAATTCCATGTGTAAGTATTTAAATCTGATTCAGTCGCAGGATCGCTGTATGTTGAGCACAGTCTTAGGGGCCGTTCACACAGAACGCGTCTTTGCGTCTAAAAACGTGAGACGCAGCGCTCAGGAGTGGTTTTAAAAAAAGCGCAGCATAGAACGCGAGAGTCTCGAGACGCGCCTTTGAGACGTGATGCAATAACGACAATAACGGAAATAATAGAAATAGGCAAACTGCAGAATTTACAGATACAAGTTTTGACATGGAAAAACAGAAAATAAGATAATGAGCGCCTCCTCTGCCATGTTGCCATTATATAAAACAGTTGTCATGCCAACTCGCAACGCTTGCCCCGCCTCCAAGTTCTTCTGATTGGTCCACTGTTTTGGAACTGACATTGATGAGCTGCGCTGCGTGTAAAAGTTGAAATTCTTTTAACTTGACACGGCGTCTTAAAAACGCGGCGCTCATGTGCGAGACACTGCAAATGACGCAGACGCGAGCGTAACGGTCATGCACGTCCGTCAAGCGCGTGTTTACATAGAAAAACAATGGGAAAGTAGCGCATTGGAATAGAAAAACGCGTTCTGTGTGAACGGCCCCTTAGAATGTTTTAGCTAGTCGTTAAATGTGTGCCCGGCTTTAGCGGGCGTGACCACAGTCGCAACGGTCGACGGTGACGTCACATGCATACCCTCTATAGTCCATTGGGGTTGGCCCAATTTGTAAACTCACATGCATGTGCTCACATGCTAATTTCTGTTCCCATAGAAACTAGATTTGTTTGGCTTTGAACAAATGTCATATTAAGGGGCCGTTCACACAGAACGCATCTTTGCGTCTAAAAACGTGAGATGCAGCGCTCAGGAATGGTTTTAAAAAAAGCGCAGTGTAGAACGCGAGCATCTCGAGATGCACCTTTGAGACGTGATGCAATAATTGTCTCAAAGACAATAACGGAAATAATAGAAATGGGCAAACAGCAGAATTGACAGATACAAGTTTTGACATGGAAAAAAAAGAAAATAAGATAATAATGAGCCATGTTGCAGTCATATCAGTTGTCATGCCAACTTGCTACTGTAAACAGAAGCTTGCAATGCTTGCCCCGCCTCCGAGTTCTTCTGATTGGTCGACTGTTTTGGAACTGACATTGATGAGCGGCGCTGCGCGTAAAAGTTGAAATTCTTGTAACTTGACACGGCGTCTTAAAAATGCGGCGCTCATGTGCGAGACACTGCAAAAGACGCCAGACGCGAGCGTAACAGTCATGCACGTCCATCAAGCGCGTGTTTACATAGAAAAACAATGGGAAAGTAGCGCATTGGAATAGAAAAACGCGTTCTGTGTGAACGGCCCCTAAGAGTCTTTTTTCAGTGCTGCGGTAAGGAGTCAATAGTGTGGGACAGGTGTATTTAGAAGAACATAAAAAACATAAAAAGAACTTTAAGATGGTGTAAAGTAACATTTATATGAAACTAATTCATTTGAAATAATGTCATATTGTAAAAGAATTAGCTAATTTTATGCATCTCAGCATTGAAACCACAGGTGTGGGACATGAGCAAAAATGGTGTTTGGTGTTTTTTCATTAAACAATATTATTTATTCATTAATTTTTTTTAAGTCAAGGTGTGCAATGACACTGTGTTTATATTTATGAAGCTTTAGATGACAAATTTTAACATAAACCTTAAATTTCACTACTGGGACTTAAAAGTGCCTGTTGTTGCAGAACCACCCATGAAGCAAGATGAAGTTAAAAGTTTAAAAGAGTGTGTTGAAGACTATACTTTTGTCAAAAAAAAGTTTTGAGGAAGTGGCTTGAGTGTACATGTGTATTTAAGGAATCGTTTACTGCTTAATGTTGTGAAAACACTGCATTGTGGTTATTCGGACAGCTGTAAATAGTCCTATTTGTCACACATCGTGGCAGTGTAGACGTTATTTCATTTGACACACACAAAAAAACAAGACTATAGCTTGAAGTAACGGAAGTATAGCCTGGGAAATATGTTGTACTGTGTCAAAAACATTTTGTGAAATTTTGATGTGACCCTTGGACAGTGTGACCTATTACACAAACTGCGCTTTTATCCCTCACAGGTTAATTGTAAGATTTTTTCACCACTTCCTGTTTTCCATCTCTCTCTGTCTGTCTCTCTCTGTCTCTGTCTCCTTCAGTCTGTCAGCTCTGATTCAATGTTCTAAATGAATTTGTTCATTCGGCTCTGCTTACACCACTTATTAGCTTTCCACTAACAAAAAGTACCATAGTATTACCACAGCTTGGAAACATAAAAAAATATAATATGCAGATAAATGTATAGTCACTGTCATTTTAATCACAATATTATGTAGACTTACTCAAGTATGGTTTCCCTAAACAAAGTTTTAAAAATTACATTAATAATGATTTTTGGTGTGTTTATCATTCTTTAGCTGTAAATCTCAAAAGACAAAACAAAAGGCAAACCAGCTAAAAATGAAGTGATTCAATTATGACAATTCATTTCAATATTTTATAGTTTAGGCTTGGGTAAAGTGACAGAATCCTTCAAAAAGTGTTTAATCCTTTGATATTTGGTACAATTTTTGGTTAAACAAAAGTGATACAGTTGAACATATTTAATGTCATTGGCCAAATGCAATGTATATCAACCTATTAAACCCATTAATTCAATGTCCTATAAACCTAAAAGATCTGTAAACATTTGCATGTTGCAGGTGCCTTCACAAGTCATTAGGTTTCTCTCCAAAACCTTTACTCTCTCAGCTCCTCTCTGGTGGAATGAGCTGCCAACCTCCATTTGATCTACTGAGATCAGCACAACTTTCAAAAAGCAGGTAAGACACACTTCATCCTCAAGCACTTCCTATTTCACAACCTTAACGCACTTAAATACTAACAAACAAAATTATTTTCTTCATAAAACCTGCCTTTGTGCATGTATGAATATTGTTGGCTCTTTGAAGAATTGCTTAGTTCCTCTATTGTAAAGTTGCTCTGGATATAAGCATCTGCTAAAAAAGGCATAAATGTAAATGTAAAATGCATACGTCTTTGATTCTATTAATACTTTATTTAAGTATTAACAGCATCAAATGTGTGCTAGAACCACATTTCAATTACAAATATCCATACAGTATTTACTAATGAGATCATGTCGATTTGTTTCTTTTCTCTTCCCTAGTCCCTGCCAAATCCATTATAGACCCACCTGGGCTGATGGCTAACTATCTCAGAAGTGATCAGTGAGATCACAGAGATCATAAGAGTCATTGCTCATATATTTATCCTGGCATTGGCTCTCACTCAGGGCACCAGGTGTGTCAACTCTGATAAAGCATAAAGGCCGGTATTATATACTGTATTAACTTTTTTGAGTGTTGCACTGTTTTTTTTTTCTGCCCGCCAGAACCTCTAAGAGTCCCTGGCACATTTACAAAAAGCCTGTGTGCTGACAGTGCAGAGCACACCACAGCACTGATACAGAGAGTTTCATCCACACACACAGCTCTCTTTATTGGCTGTTGTTACAGCCTGATGAGCGGGTTCCCTCTTCCAGTCAAAGCCTATGGAAAATCTAGCCCTGTCAACGGAAAATCTTACAAACGCACACTGCTCTGCAGCACTAACGCCACTAGGGACAAAAGTAGTATAGCGTAAATGCTTTGTCTGGTAGAAAAGTCAAAAAAGCAACAAGAAGAAGCTAGATGAATCCAGTTTTAACTACAAAACATGTGAAGAAGCAAAGTCTTCATTAGTCGCAGATCCCAGCTAAAGCAACAAACACAGGACCATTGCCATAAGAATCTTACAGAGCAATGGAAAAGAACGGAAAACAGACTTCAACATGTGACAATCTCTTTGGGTTGTGTCCCAGTGGTGGCGCGCCGGTCTCTTACCTGCGATTTTGTCTCCCTCCATGGCTAAGCACACACCCTCCTCTGCCACATGTAGCCTGTCTCTCCTCCAACCCTTTTTTTGTTGGACTTCCTCTTTCACTCCCAGCGCACCAACACTTTCTCCTCCTTGTTTGCTTTCCCTCGCTCTCCTTTAGCTTTTCCCTCCCTTTCTCTCTCTCCTCCTCTCTCTTTAACTCTACCCCAATCTTCTTGGTTTAATGTCTTCCGTGTGCCGTAATAATGAGCGGACGCAGAATTACGGCATGCCCATGTGCGGATCATATGGAGCGTTCTTGCTTTTTTCCTTTTTCAGTCCTCTCTCATGTGTCCGTCTCTCTCGAAGTCTCTCTCTCTCTCTCTCTCTGCGTTCTCTGACACTGAGGCAGCATTGTGTGCAGGATGGAAACCCAAGGCCATGTGATATGAGCTTTTCGTCCCAAAATATCTCCTCTCAGCGGCTTGAGGAATCCTGGACAGCCCTCTGATTTTCTCCAGGGCTCTGGTGAGTCACGAGAGAAAGGTCGAGGAGATAGACGTGACCAACATCACACCCCTGTGATCGAAAACAAACATCTGAACACTGACTCAGACCGTAGACAAACATTTTCATACGCTGCCTGCCGCTCCTAATTTCAAGTACGGCCAAGACACACAACGCAGATTCCTTTGTTTTCCTTTGTGTTGCTCAACGAGAGCAAATGCAGACCTCTATTTGAAAGCATTTGAAATCAGGATGATGTGTCTTGTTCAGGAAGTGAGAATGACCTTTGGCTTTCCTTTCTGGGGGGATGGAGGGTCGCCTGGCGAGCAGACAGCTGGGAGACGAGCCTAAATGCTTGTGAAGAAATACACCGGCCCAGATCAGTCTCCCCAGACTCAGAGCATAAATATATAGATATTGTACTCTAATTAAATTATCTATTTATCAATATGATGTATATAATACAGAAAAGAAAGCAACAGCAAAATAAAATTGATTAACAAATGCCAATATGTTGAGTTGACCGATATTTGCGCTTGTAGTAAATTAGTGATTTGTAAAGCATTCCCACAACAGGCCTCTTAACACAGGAACAATACTGCCTCTATGAGAGAATTCATAGATCTACACCCACTGCCAGACTCACAGCCGTAAATTCCCAAACACATGACATTTCATAGACCTCAAAGAGATGTTGTGTCACAGTCTTACTGTAGCAACAGGCTCTGCTAGCAACATACAACACACTCTAGACCACTCAGAAGAGCTAACAGATCAACAGTGCTGTTTAAAATACTTAGAAATGTGGCCAAAAGTGCTTGATTAGTAAATAATTGAAAGTAATAGTTAGGGAATAATTATATGTATTTGAATGGATTTCCATATTTTCCGACCTGAGAAGTATGACCCATGTGAATCATGCAAGGACCTTAAAGGGTTAGTTCACACAAAAATGAAAATTCTGTCATTAATTACTCACCCTCATACCGTTCTGCACCTGTAAGACCTTTTGTTCATCATCAGAACACAAATTAAGATATTTTTGATAAAAGATACTTGTGAGAAAGATACTAAAGACGTATTTAAATCAGTTCATGTGACTACAGTGGTTGTACCTTAATGTTATGAAGTGACGAGAATACTTTTTGTGCACCAAAAAACAAAATAGTGACTTTATTCAACAATATCTAGTGATGGGTGATTTCAAAACACTGCTTCATGAAGCTTTGAAGCTTTACGAATCTTGTGTTGAATCAGTGGTTCGGAGCGTGTATCAAACTGCCAGTGTTTTTCAGTCAGTGTTTTGAAATCATCCATCACTAGATATTGTTGAATAAAGTCATTATTTAGTTTTTTTTGCAGCAAAAAAAAGTATTCTCGTTGCTTCCTAACATTAAGGTTGAACCACTGTAGTCACATTAACTGATTTAAATATGTCTTTAGTAGCTTTCTGGGCATTGAAAGTGTTAATTATCTTGCTGGTGATGCAGGCCTCACTGAGCCATTGGATTTCATCAAAAATATCTTAATTTGTGTTCTGAAGATGAACGAAGGTCTTACGGGTGTGGAACGACATGAGGGTGAGTAATTAATGACAGAATTTTCATTTTTTGGTGAACTAACACTTTAAACAGTTACTAAACAAACTGCAAAATTCTGTGTTTTCAGATATTCCATGCATGGATATCACTTCAAGAGCTAGCGGCGCTGTGTGCAGGACACCCTTAGCATCTCAGCCAGGGTCTAAAAAGAACGCTTGTCATGTGGCAAATGCAAGTAAAATTAGGTAATTGTATGGGAATTAAAATAATCTTCAGCTTTACTCTTTTTGTATTTTTACAGAAGAAAGAAATTCATACAGGACACAAGGGTGAATAAATGATGACAATTTTAATTTTTAAGTACATGATACGGTGTTACGTGCCAGTTGGTTTGAAAGGATTGTGATTTAGTTGTATAAATATATAGTCATGCCAATCTGGGGAGGAGACTTAAAATGGAGGAGAGGCTTTTGTACACTTTAGTGGTTTTTGTGTGTTTTTCCACCAAAATATAAGCTCTATGGCTTAAATAATAATGATAACAATTATTATTATTAAGTACTCAATATGGTCAAAGATGTTTAGCACAGTCTGTGCTTTAAATACAGTTTCAAGGACTTCTGGCATCTTATAAAGACACAGTAGCCAAATATCTCTTGTTTTAAGCAGACGTTCAGACTCCGTGACGCCAGGATATACTTTCTAACCAACAACATGTCATGTTTGTGAAGTGCAGCTAGCATAAAGACAGAACATGTTGACATTTTCCACAGCAAGTCAGTGACCAAAAGTCAATGCATACAATATATATATATATATATATATGTGTGTGTGTGTTAAGAAAAGTGTTAACTTCACACTTAAATAATTAACAAGGTTTAATGACACTAGATAAATTAAAATAGAACAAAAACTTAGAGAATTATTAAAGTTGTTTTTATGCTTCTTTAAAAAGTAATTTTTTTATGTTGTCTGATAGCTGACACACATTAGCACACACACACAAAAAAATAAACACAAGCACATGCACATACCTGTAACCACACATACAGTTGGAGCAAATCTGGTTTGTGTTTTATGTAAGAGTAAAAGAGTATGTAAGACTGCCTGGACAGCACACAAACAAAATTAGCTTTAATTAGCATTCTTTCTCCAGTATGCGTCATTCATGAGCATGTGTTTATGTGTATGTTTTGTTTGTGAAATCTGTCAGGCAGACCTCTGGATATTCAACCAGCTCTCATATGCATACGTGCTGACTTTGCAAAAGCAGTCTGCGCTTCCCGCTGCGAGAGGATGCTTCAGTGGTGAGATATAACACACACACAGGCACGCATGCAAGGTGTGAACCCTCACGCAACCACTTATGTGCAAAGATACACGAGTCCACGAATGTAAACATCAAAAATCATTTGCACTGTCCACTTTGAGAGAACGCTTCCTGAAAAACAGCCACAGATGCACAGCAAACTGCTCTATGTGGTTTCTCTCTCTCCATATATATATATAACCTTCTTACAGAGAAAACAACCCAATTAGTCAACTGCTGTAACCACTGCCCCCCAAACACATGCACACAAACATTTAAAAACTGAATTACGCTTTACAAAAACACATTTAGGTATATTTAACATTAATTTAGATCAGTATATTGATAATCTACTGGTTTTGCTTCAAGATTCATATTACACTGGATATCAAGAGGAAATCCAACATGGTACCAAAAAATTTTTTATCGTTCAATTGCAAAATAAATAAAAATGCAATGGCACCAGTCATTGACACAAAATATCTACCCAAATTAATTAAGATCTATTTTTTTTACCTGTGTGTGTGTGTGTGTGTGTGTATTCTTGTATATATGGTTTATGAGGACAAAAAATTAACTAATTATTTTAAATTAACATAACATGAACAACTTGGCTTTCAAATGTTATTTAAATTTCAATAGTTTTCATCAGCCAATAATTCACCAGACAAAATAAACTGTGTTCAGCATAAACCATGTTTATCCTTGCTGCAAACCCGTATCAAATGTTGTCTGGATCATATTTTTTCTCTTGGCATCTGCCTAATTTAGCTGCTTCTACCGCAGTACTGTAGAGTGTAATTGGATACAGACATCATAAACGACAACAGAGGTTCCTCCTCCTTTTAAAAGCTAACAAATTTTACTATACTAACTACATAATTATACATACATATTATATAGTTGCATTTTATGTTTTGCATTTAACAGGGTTTTTTTTCTCCTGTCCAGACCCTAGCAGATCAGATCTGTGACCCAATTTCTGGTGAAACCTCTGATCTATAGTGTATCACAATGATGAACAACAGCAAACCCGTGCATGAATGTGAACACTTACCAGTACCAGTACCAGTACCAGTAGGACTTGTTGCCTCTCCTCTCTCTGGCCTCCTCAGCCTGCCACTGGTGGACCTCGCAATGCCTGTCAGCACAGAAGACATAATAGAAACGCGTATCAGAATGATCTAATGAGGAGGAAGGATATAGAGGAAGATGTAAAGGACACGGTGTCCAGAAGAAATGAAGTAGAGGGAAGCAGATGTGTTTGGAACAGACATCAGAGGAATGAAGCTCTGCCCACTCAATTAAGGGCTGCATGTGTCTGTAAAATCAAGTCAGATGGGTCACAAACACATAGACAGATCAAACGCTGCTGTCTTTTGAAATCTGTCTTGAAATCTACAACCCTTCAGATTGGAAGGATTAAAGTCGGCATGAAACGGAAGTTGTGATAGTCTTTTCTTCTCTATTATGACTGATATCTGAGTAAGGCCCTGTTCACACTAGTGCGTTTTTGTTTTAAAACGGCGTTTTAAAATGAACACGATCCTCGTCTATACTGGCGCTTCCACAGCGTTTCAGAAATAATCTCAGTCTACACTACACGGCCAAAAAACGCATGTCACATGACCGTTCATACACACTGGGCATGCGCGTACATACAGAGTGAACATTTTCAAACTAAAATGGGGTCTCCATTTTACGCACTAGTGTAAACGGGGCTTGAAATGGCTTCTCAAACAAGAAAAAAAATGTAGGGTGGGACTTGATTTTGTCCATTGGGAATTGGATCATTGGATGGTTGTGGTTTGCTGTGATATCACATGAGTGACAGGTTGCCCCGCCCTCATGCCAGTAAGCACATCTTCAGAGAAGAGATGGTGCTGCAAGTCACTTTATGGTGTATCAGACGTCATACACAAGAAGTGATTCAATTTGGAGTTTTGCAAAGTGACAGTGTTTATAACTCACGACAGTGAGATACAGAGATGACTCTAAAGGTCAAACTGTAAAGGCCAAACTTGTTTGCACAGGTTTGAACTGTAATGTAGGTCATGCTATATATGGTTGGTAGATGTGCAATGATACTGGTAAATGTGATCATTTTAAAAACAAGCTGCATGGGGGAAAAGAGACATACACAAATGCCTTTCCATAAGTGGGCCCATCTTAAGAGCACATCCAAATTATATTTAACCTAAAAATAAAAAATAATTAAATAAAAATGATATTTAGAAACATTAAACTTTTTTTTTTTTACAACATTTTCATATACATTTAAGCTCCTAATTCTCATAACCGTAATGCATAAGAGCCTTATTCTCATTACTGTAATTGTGGTAGCAATTTCTTGTAATGCCTTTAATTTATGCTGACTGTAATAAAAACATATTCTATTACTGTAATTTTAATTATACATCACAAAAAAAAAAAAAAATTCACAGTTAAGTAACTTTTAACAACAGTTTTCGTAAATAGTTTGACTCATCTTGCCATTTCCTCCAAATATATCACTGAGAGATACCACAATCTATGTGTATATAAATGTAAGTCCTTACAGTTCAGATGTTTCACTGATACCGAGAAGTATGTAACAAAGAAAAGGCTAAGACAAGTTGAATGTGTGAATTTCCTGTGTGCCGCTAACATAGGAAACAATGAAACTCTTCGCTAGTCCCTACAAGCATAACAATTATTGTGTTTCACAGGGGACAAGGCATTAACTTGTTTCCATTCAGATGTGTTGTTTTAGTCATCGTTTCTGGCAACTTTCTGACACTCTTTGGTGAGTCGCTGAGTCAGTTTGCTCTTCCTGCAGAGGAATCTGTGTATTGGCTCTGTGGTTGAATGTTTTGGCACCAGTAAAATGTCAACAGTTTTAAAGACTTATCCAAAATCTGTTGACACTTGTTAGTGGCATGCATCACAGATATAACAAAATGTAAACATACACGGTCAGAAAAAAAGGTACAGTGCTGTCACTGGGGCGGTACCCTAAGGTACAAAGGTAAAAAGGTACATCTTTGTACCTTACTTACCCCTAAATGGTGCATATTAGTACCTTAAAGGTACATATTAGTACTTTTAAAGTGCATATTTGTACCTTAAAGGTACATATTAGTACATTTTTACCTTTGTACCTTAGGGTATCGCCCCAGTGACAGCACTGTACCTTTCTTCTGACAGTGTAGAGATGGGGCCATTAGCTTTAATAATGCATCACTCTTGTCTTGTCTAACAGATAAAAATAGGCTACTTCAGAGAAAGTTGCCCTCTTACCACTACGTCGCTGGTTCAGACTAAATCAATCAAGCCCAGAAGCAGTCATTCAGTGCTTTGGTTTACCAAAATGCTAGACCACCAAAACTTTTCCAATGTATCAGCTGCTCTTTGGGTTAATTTTGCATGATAAACTCAGGCTGTCTCGGCTTTTATGCATTTAGATACTGATTTGGTTAGTAATTTGTTTTCTCACATACATGAACAAAAACAACCAAAAAAAAACTGTTTTTCCTGTCAAGCCTTCTGAGACCCTATTCAGCAAGTCTAAACATAAAAGCATAATGTGTTGAAATGCAATAAGCCACAAAGTACAGGAAATATTCACACAATGAAGGTAAAGTGGCTGAGTGACAGAAATAATATACCAGGTATACAAAGTATATCATGTAACACTGTTTATATTAAATTAAACCTGCCTTCAGGGTGAGTTCATACACGAAATTCAGTGACAAGCTGACAAAATGGATTTATATGTTATGAAGTGGCTGAAAATGTCCTCAGTATTATTGACACACTACAGAGATAAGAAAGGGTGAGATCATTTGGGTTGTTTTCTGTGTAAATAAGAGGGGTCCCTGCACATAACATTGGGACATGACGGAACAGGCCAGCATTGCCAAATACATACGCTCAAATGTGGGTTGCATCACATGCACTATGGCTTACTACTGTAGTTTGTTTAATTTTTTTATTTTGTACATTTTTTTATATTGTCAATTTTCATTGTCAGAGATTTTTTTAATCAATTTTCTTCATCAGCCAGTGGAAGTAAAAATGCAACACATTTTATCAGTGCTACTTGTAATTTTAGAACCACTAAAGTTTTTACTTAAACAGAGAAGGCAGCAATTAAAATTAGGTTAATTAAAATAAAATACTTTTAAAAAATTGCATTAGTTATGTTTACAGATATAATAATTACAGATAATTCATTTTTTACATACTAAGATTCTAACATATGTAATATCTACTACTAATTGTCTATTTGGATTTTATATATATATATATATATATATATATATATATATATATATATATATATATATATACAGTACAGTCCAAAAGTTTGGAACCACTAAGATTTTTTTATGTTTTTAAAAGAAGTTTCGTATGCTCACCAAGGCTACATTTATTTAATTAAAAATACAGTAAAAAACAGTAATATTGTGAAATATTATTACAATTTAAAATAAGTTTTCTATTTGAATATATTTCACAAAGTAATTTATTCCTGTGATGCAAAGCTGAATTTTCAGCATCATTACTCCAGTCTTCAGTGTCACATGATCCTTCAGAAATCATTCTAATATGCTGACCTGCTGCTCAAGAAACATTTAATGTGTACAATTGTACAAAATATTTGTGTACAATATTTTTTTTCAGGATTATTTGATGAATAGAAAGTTCAAAAGAACAGTGTTTATCTGAAATCTAATCTTTTGTAACATTATAAATGTCTTTACTGCCACTTTTGATTGATTTAATGCATCCTTGCTGAATAAAAGTATTCATTTCTTTAATTTCTTTACAAAAAAAAAAAAATAAAAATTCTTACTGACCCCAAACTTTTGAACGGTAGTGTATAATGCTACAGAAGCTTTGTATTTCAGATAAATGCTGTTCTTTTGAACTTTCTATTCATCAAGGAATCCTGAAAAAAAAAGTACACAACTGTTTTCAACATTGAAAATAATCATAAATGTTTCTTGAGCAGCAAATCAGCATATTAGAATGATTTCTGAAGGATCATGTGACACTGAAGACTGGAGTAATGATGCTGAAAATTCAGCTTTGCATCACAGGAATAAATTACTTTGTCAAATATATTTAAATAGTACACAGTTATTTTAAATTGTAATAATATTTCACAATATTACTGTTTTTACTGTATTTTTAATTAAATAAATGTAGCCTTGGTGAGCAGACGAAACTTCTTTTAAAAACATTAAAAATCTTAGTGGTTCCAAACTTTTGGACTGTACTGTATATATATATATATTCTTTGCCTTTGCCATCTTTCCAACTGATTTTAATTTGGTAAAAACCCTGTTTAAAACCCTATATAAGTGGAAATTATTCATTTTGAAATCACTATTATTATGATTACATGTTTCAAACATTGCACATTTAGACATTCTGTTTCACAATCATAATGAATACAGAAGAAAAAATACCGACTACAAGTGTAAAAACAATCTAAAATAAAACCATGCCTTTTGTTTCCTCTATAGACCAGTACCCACCCATTAAACCAGACATATCAAGAAAGAACAGGAAGAAATTGCTACTAAATACAGTGTCTTTGTGAGAGACACACTTCAGAGATGTTTAATCTGAGCTTTAACACTTAAAGTTGAGATGAAACGGAAGTTGAGATAGTATTTTCTTCCTTATTGTGACATATCCGAGTAAAAAAAGAAAAAATGTTGGGTGGGACTTGATTTTGTCCACTGGGAATTTATTGGATCATTGGATAGTGTTGGTTTGCTATTGCTCGATCTCATGTGAGCGACAGGTTGTCCCGCCCCTGCGCCAGTAAGCGTCATCAGAGAAGAGATGTTGCTGCAAGAAGGATGGGAAGTTGTTTTGTTTAAATATCATGAGGGCATGTGAATTAGAATTTAAAAAAAAAATTATGTACATGGATAAATCATTTATAATTGCAGCAATATTCCATAAAAAAAGGAGTTGTCAATTTTGATTTCATGGTGACTTTGTGTGTCATTTTGTTCTGTTAAAAAACTTTATCCGTCCCACAACTATTGTATAAGTAAAAAAAAACTGTAGGTTGATTCTCCTGAAATGTGTAATCACTGTAAATCTGTGGCACTATCAAAATATCACTCTGTTTTTAAACATCCCGACCAGGGGTGCTTTTCCCGTACAACGACGCAACTCTCTGCTTCACTACCATAGTATAGTCTTGCGGAGCCAGACCTTCAGACTGACGGCAGAAGGTCTGGACTCTATCACAGCTTTCATTGGCCAAGGACCGCCCAAGAGGACGTTTGACTGACATGTTACGCACCAAATCACAGTTCATTTTGTTCCATGTCATGTTTAGGGGCGTGAAAATGTAAAGTCAATGTCCCTACAATAACAGACCGGCGTGCATCTAATAAATTATTCATTCAAAAACGTTGTGCAAGTTTACTGCAACAATGGAGCTGTGAACTTCACATACTTTTAAAAAAATCTACTGTTTACTTGATCCTGGAAAGCCCTCATCATCACAATTATAAAAACGATGGCGTTCTTCTCCCACGAGGGGGGTTTGGCGTCACGCCATTAGTTTCTAGGCGGTCCACTAAAGGAACACGATACACGCGTCTCCCGGACATCCTGTAGAATTCAACCAACCAGATGACGACTTCGAAAATCCTGAAGTGATTCCACTTAAGCGTGCCATATGCATCAGACGTTCAGCCAACAGTCCTTGGGCGTGACGTCTGAGGCTTAGACTAATCATAGGACCCTGCATCTTTGAAGAAATCAACTAGCTAGTCACGACTGTTTCCCGAAACAGTATTGTCACAAATTTGTCGTTCAACCATGCTGGTTAATGATGTCACGCAGGTAGTGGAATAATAACTTCTTTTAATGAATCTGTTTGAGATTGAATTAATGCTAGATTGTTTTCTATAAATTACAGACATGGAGTTATTTTGCTTTATTTCCAGATTCAATCATAGGCTCATTCTTACATATAGAGCTTGTACACACAGACGCACTCTTCAAAAACGGTTCTTAAAATCTCTTAACAAACTAAAAGACATGAATGACTTTTGTATACATTCGAAATAAAAGATATAGATTGTCAACTTGCTAATTAAGGATTTATTAAGCCCACTTGTCATGCAAACTGCTTCTAACCACAGCTCGAGAGCTGTAGTTCCAACCACACAACTGTGCGATGCTGATTGTGAATGTTCGTTAGAACTATGTTTTCGGGAAACACAGACTCTTTGATAACGGTGACCATAGTTGGCTAACAATGCTTTCGGGAAATGCACCACAGCCTGACATAGCAACACCGACTTGACCAGTGTTGGCAGTTTGGGGTGGTTTTATATCTTTGATTGACCAATGACAGATAGGGGGAGTGTTTGGGAAGTTAGTTTGGAAACAATCATAATTTTGGTAATGCTAGCAGAAATCTGTAGCCTTGCTGGACATGTGACACTGACAGTGACGGAAGGCAATCTTTAACTCCTCTCTCCTGATTCTTAGCTATAATCACCTTGTGAGATGAAGTGGCCATTATCAATCCATGACATTTCCGTGTCCACATTCAGTAATCACTAAAGATAACAGTCTTGAGTGACAAAAACTGAAGCAGGGAGACATGGAGGAGGTAGGAAAGGACCAAACCATCTGTCAGTTTCAGTGTCAAGTCAAGTGCTGTCAAAGGAAACATTTTAGCACATGTGAAATGTGTGACATGGTACTGAAAATGACTGTGATCAACCTTCCAAGTCGACATGCCTCTGGAGCAGAGAGGAATTTCAAAGCACTCTCGGCCTGGGTTAATTTTACAGGAGATTTGAGTTGCCGCTGACTCACCTGTCAGCTCGACTGTGATGACAGGGCAGGTCAGGAAAGGGGAGGGAGGCAGTGAAGGAAAAGGAGCCAGATACCGATAAAAAAAATGTGCTATAGCTAGTGCAGAGTCTCTATTGCCTCAGTAAGCTCTGTTGGGCAATGATCCAAAATAAAGGATTAACAAAGAGATTCATTCATCCGCTCAAAATCATTCACTTCCAGATGAGACATGGGAGACATTTTTTAGCATGAAACCTAACAGTATTCCACATGGAATTATTGCAAGCAATCCAACATGTAGTTTTTTTCCATAAGATCTTCACACTTAAGTGTCCAATAAACAAAATGGAGGCGGAAAATGACTCATAACAGTTCAGGAATCAGAAGTTCATCCAAGCATTAAACTGCTGCAGAAAGAGCTGACAGTGTGTCATGATTAATAAATGATCTGTGTGATTTACGCCCTGTATGTGTGAACATGTCTAGTGGAGTCTTCTTGTGTTAGTGTTTGATTACTTCTCATTGTGAGTTACTGATTTACCTCAAGTGCTCAGGGTGTGTTACACGGTAAAGCACACATGTGCACACGCAATACAAAGTGTTGCATAATCTTTGAAAAATGTAAATCAATAAAAAAAAACTTGAAGTGCTTATGACTTTAAAGGGATATTTCAGCCAAAAAAATAAAGTTTTGTCATCATTTACTCACCCTTATGTTGTTCCATGTTGTGGTTTTTGTCTTTGCCCATTGACATTCCTCCAATGGGCAAAAGCAGTTGAAACATTCTTCAAAATATCCAAGAAAGTCATACAGGTTTGGAACAACATGAAGTAAATGATGACAGAATTTTTATTTTTGGGTGAACTATCATTGTTCTTGCAGTGGAGGCCAAGGTTGTACTTGAGGGATAATCTCTGAATGAGATCACATACACTGTGTGCTGCCAGAGAAAGAAGGAGAAAAAGGACAGACTGATTACATGATCCAACATGTGTGTGCTAGGAGTTGGGTGTGCTGTGACAATGACTTTGGCAGGCCCGAGGAAACGCTACATTCCTGCCAAATCATTGTGTACACAGAGAGTTCGGCTTATGAGTCTGTCGAGATTATAGGGAAGAAACATGCGGCTGTTCTCAATGGAAGTGCTCTATGTAGCGCCGCAGGCTCTGTTGCACAACGAAGGGGAAACAGCATAGGTAAAACACTGGGAACAAGCAATGAATGTTCTCCATACTACAAAATGCAGCTGCCACTGTGATACAGGGAAGCTAGCATGTTCAGTCACACAAATGAGTTGATGTGATTATCACCCTAAATGTGTCCATTGACAGATCAGTCTTGAGGTTTTCCTTAGGGTTGTAAAGGTCTTTCTTTCTAGGGTCACAAGGGTCTAGGGTCATTTTTAGCTTTTTACCAAAATACTAAAAATCACCCTCATTCTGAAAACATATCTTTCTGTTCAGGAAATGGAAAAAAATATAAAATATTAAAAAATATATGATTTGGAGGTGTCAGTCAACCCCCCAAGATGGGGTTAGCCAGTCTTATGATTTCTTTTTTCTTTCTTTCTCAAAAGTTTCCAGCAAATTATAAAGTTAGGTTAGCCTACAAGTTTAGTCAGTGTGCGTAGCCTATCTTTACTCGTCGCCAAATAGACTGCCAAAGGGGGGTAACCATAACAACAGAACGACGCTTGCGTTTTCCATTGCAGTCGGTTTGGGCGGTACACGTCGATGATAAACAACACTGACAAATGATTATGTAGACCTATAAGTTTATTATAAATGTGCACATCACAAATGTCGGCCTATAACAAAGAAGTTTATTGACATTTGGATAACTGCTATAGTGGCGCGAGACGACGAATCCCGCCAAGAATCTAATTCACACAATGCAAAACGTATGACATCCTTAAGGAAATAACCCCTAATTAATAATTGTACAAGACCCCAACGTTTGTCATAAAATAGCATATGTTTATCTAAAAATGTTCTACAAAATAATTTAAGTAAACCAGGCCAAAGGGTAGGCTAGCTATCTGACTTCCCTGAGCACAGCACATGAGCAAAACTACTTAGTTCATTGAAATTATGGGAGGTAATTTTCAGTTAATCGGTTAAGGCCTAACGTTACGTATTAGCCTACAATGCCAATTTCTATTGTTTATAGCCCAAGATGATTAGTTTTTAGAGATTATTTGCATACATGTTGTATAAGTCCTAAATCGACTGTTTATAATAAAAAGAGAATATCACAGCGCAAATAAACTTTTCAAGTTTGCTTTCACTTTTACATAGCGGTATCTAGATTAACTGCTATTTTATGAGAGATAACATTGGTTGTTGACAAAAAAACTTTCGATGGTCCTACTCACCAGAATATGTTTTCTTCATGTTCATCGGGTCTTTTTTCTCCTGTGAATTTCAACTTTAGTCTGTTAAGTCCGTATCTCAGATTGCAACATCTGAAATATGTTCGATAGTTGCGTTGAATTTCTCTCTGGCACTCCACAAAGCACATGTACCTCGATCAAAATGTATGTATTTAATTCGTCCTAAAACTAAACCAACTAAATCGGTTAGAACTAAACTCCCACACACCTCCAGCTTTACCTGTCCACACACACACACACACACCTATGGATAACTCCGCCTTAGGGATAGAGTTAAGACACCTGAAGGTTTGAAGCTGGAACTGTTTGTTAGTCTAGTTGACAAATAACATGGATAACGTTTTTTGTTTTTTTGTTTTTTTTTTGTTTGTTTGTTTGTTTGTTTTTTTAAGGTTAAAATTAGTATTACTGTAAATGTAATAGTAGTGTTGTAACTGATAACCAGTTCCATGATTTGCAAAATTATAAAAACAGTAAACATTTATGAAAAACAATTCATGAAACAGCAAAAATCTAAAAGGTAGCTTACAAAAATATCAACACATATATTTTCGAGCCAGCAAATATTATTAAATTGTATAGATTATTAAGATTTAAAACACGAGACAACTTTCCCCAACCTGACATTTATATAAAGTAACCTTGCCTGAAAACAGAATAAACTTTTGGTTTATACATTTATTTGTATAGCGCTTTTCACGATAGGCTACATATCATTTCAAAGCATATAGGCTACCTTCAGTATAGCTGAGTCTGAATGTATGTCAGTGTAAAAAGATATACGAAATTTTAGTTGGAAGGACAGTCTGACCCAATTAACATACAAAACAATTGTTGTCAACAAACACAACTGTTTCAAAGCTATGAGTTACAGCACTTGCGAGAGGCCGTGGGACCGCCATAGCGCTACGGGAACATGGAAAGAGTTTAGTTTGTTCACATGGCGAGTATGGCCAAGTTGTGATGCTGTCGTGGGTTTTTCTGAATGCCAGGGCTTTCAACTTCTGTAAAATGGACAATTTATCTTTAAAGTTTTTTTTAAATGGTTTGAAACCTGTGTGAAATGCCGTTATGGTTTAGGTTTTTGAAAGGCTGTAACATCACACAAGAACTTGCTACATATGCTGTCAAAAACAAAAATTTTCACAGGCTAAATGTTTCCAGTAACCAAGTACACATACAGTAAACGATATACTTTTTTCATTCGTATTTTCCAGAAAATACTTGAGTTTTGCTGATGGCAACATTTCCCAGGTACAATCTAAACTACACTAAATGTAGTTTTATATTCAAAAATAGGACTAGGCAATTGATTTGACAAACACTTTTAAACCCACACATTTTTTCACACATCCTCTTGTTTCTGGTAAGACTATCAGCAGTTTTTCCCCTAAATGCATTTTTTTTTTCACTTTGAGGTTTCAAACACCACTCAGATATGAATAAAGCCCTTTGAAAAAGATCTACATAGGTGGACTAAAGTGAGAGGTAAGATTCTCTGAAGGAGAGGCGGATTTCCTTTAAAGGGGTCTTGACATGAATGTGTACACAACAGAAGGAAGTCTGCAGACTTGTCTCTGTCAAGCAGATTGTGCAAACCCCCAAAGATAGCCCAAGACCACAAGGCAAATAAAAACAGACTGAAACTAAGGGGACATTTTCAAATCCTGTTTTGTCAGTGTGACATACATTTGCCATTATTTCTGTAAACACTTAAGTGTGTATTACTGAAGATATACATCGAGGTTATCGAAATATTTACATATATATACGTTTAAGGACAACATCCAAAGTGGATTGCATTACACAAGTCACAAGATACAAATATATGTATATTTAGAACCCACAAATGCATAGAAAGAGAATCAAAACATAGGATGCCCAAAATGAATCTCTCAATTAATGCTAAAGGATTTTAACTATCATGCAAAGCTGAAAAAATACACAAAAATAACTCTTATTTACATAGAATATAAGAAGAGAATTTAGTAAAACCATAAAATAAAGACATTTAGAAGAGAGGAACCAATTTCCCTGAATCTTTGAATGTGTTACAATATTTCAAAAGAAATTTGTCAGAAAACCAACCTCAGATCAGATTGAACTCAATAAAGAAGGTCTGAATGAGTCACAGCAACATGTATAATATGATACAGAAATCACACTGAATATATTGTTCATGCACTGACCATGGAACTACATTTACTAAGCAACAGGAAATTATATGGTTGTCAAATAGCTTTGTTATTTATGTGGATGTCTCATGTCTTTCGGGGAATGGTCATCACCTCGTACACTCCATTGGCAGACCTTTTCTCTTCTTCTCTCTTACTTCTAAACACTTTCTTCATCTGGAACAGAAGAGATGAACAATCACACTTGCTTATTAACCTAGACACATTTTCTGAAAATGCCTCTTAAAAAATAAGAATAGGTCATAGACAAAAATTTTGTAAAGATATGGCTGGAGATAACCAAGAATACACTCACAGACAAATCTGAAATCAGCACTTTCCTGTTTGGATATGTGCAATGCATTTACAAAGTTTCTAAAGATCTTCAGATTTACAAACAGGTGTATGACATTCACCTTGGGCACCAGCCACACTCCTAGCACAAGGAGTAACAGTAGGAGCACACTGCCAGCTGTCAAAGCCGTCACTGGTATCAGTAAGTCATTCATGCCATTGGACTTTGTAGGACTTTTGGAAGAGGCCGAAATGATCTCTGGCGGATCTATGAAGAAGAATACAAATAAACTTCATTAAAGCCAAATTCGAGCATCACTTGCTTCAAATCTATAACAGACCATTTTTTAACAAACCATTATACAATGAAAGTCAAAATGAGTTAAAAAAAATAATAACTTAAAACAAATACTACTGTTTAAATGTTTGGTATTAGAAAGAAGCCTCTTTTGCTCAAACATGGCTGAATTTATTTGATCAAAAATATAGTAAAAACAGTAATATTGTGAAATATTATTACAATTTAACATGACTGTTTTCTATTTTTATGCTGATTTGCTGTTCAAGAAACATTCTTGTTATCAATGTTAAAAAAAGTTGTGCAGCTTAATATATTTTGTAAATATACGTTTTTCAGGATTTTTCAATAATTACAAAGTTCAAAATGAAACATTTTCAATGTTACTTTGGTCAACATGAAGCATCCTTACTGAAGGTGTCTTAAAAAGGTATTTTTAAAAAAAATTACTTACCCAAAACTTTTAAATGGTGTATATCTTAAATGATACGTATCCCTACATGTATCATGAATTCAAAATTGTCTGTAATTACATGCTGAAAATTAAATCTCAATTAAAAAAAGAAGAAGAAATGTTTACCCACCTTGAACCAAAAGAAAAACTCCTGACTCTTCCATTGTACATACACCAGAGAGAAGAACACAGGTGCACCAGTAAGCCCCAGAGTCTTCAGGTCGTAGATTAAAGATGTCTATAGTTAGAGTCTTCTTGTCATTTTTGACTTTAACATGATCTTCGTAGTCCTTATGCAGAGTTAATTTGTCCGGTTTGAAATAATAGTAGAAGACTTCACGCTTGACCGAACGTCGGCTGTACAGATACACACCCAGCGCTTCTGTTTTAGGTGCAGGACATGTAATGGTGTAATTGTCACCTTTATATTTGCTCACATCTAAAAATAATTCAAAGAAACAGTCTGGATCAGTTCACAGCATCTGTTTAAACAAACTCAAGATCATTCCATCCATCAAAGGAGTTTGACATGAAGGTTTGTGAGAGAAAACAAAAGAATCATGTGTTGAATGGTGATGAATCTGGCACTAAATGAGACACCAAAACCAACACCTGGACAGTGTAGATGAATATACCTCATAAGATCTGCGGTGTGCCACTTATTTTCTTATCGTTATGAGTAATATTGCTTATTCCTTATAATTATCAGGTGAATGCTACATCTGATGTTGATAGTTTACGTGTTTTTATGCCTTAAAGGGACAGTTCACCCAAAAATTAAAATAAAAATATAAAATATATACTGTTTTTCATGTCGTCTTAAGAACTTTGTTCTGTGGAACATAATATTTTCAAGAATGTTCCAAACCAAACAGTTTTGGTGACCTTTGCCTTCCATTGTCCAATATGGACCAATAACAACAACAACAAAAAAGACATTCTTCAGAATACATTCTTTTATGATCCACAGAAGAAAGAAAGGTCTGGAACGACATGAGGGTGAGTAAATGATGACAGAATTTTCATTTTTAGGTGAAATTTTACTCTCCATTTAATAAAAAAAATAAAGTCCATTTAATGTTAAGCAATGCTCTTATAAACCACGTTAACAATTATAAAGTTTTTAAACTGTCAAGTGGCATTTTGGATGCACTCACAAATATGAAGTGAAAAAATAAATTTAGCACTGTCTAAAATAAGTAGGTCAAATCTAAACTAATGTAAATACTGCTGTAACACTTTGCAACACACAAATTACAATAACAGTAAAAACACAAAGCACTAACCTGCACTTGCAACAAGGTTGCAGAAACAAAGAACCACCAACAACAAGAAGATGCTTTGCAGAGACTTCATTATTATTGCAGTAAGTGTATCTTAATCAGTGTCCTGCATCTAAACACAGGAAACTGAAAATGAACGTCAGTCTGCAATGCAAGTGTATATATACATGTTCCAGCCCACAACCACTGATATCACTGACATCTTAGTCAGCAAACCTCAGACGATTGAAGTGACACCAAGCAAAAACATTTCCAAGAGTTTCCCTTATAAATGTTAAAAACACGATCATTTGATTAATTTCACTTGTCAGCTGAGGTGATGAGCTAGAATTTAATGGAAAAATGCAAAAAGTAAACGGCCATTATGCAGAAATGCTACATGTGCTATATGAAAGGGATAGTTCAGCCAAAAACTATCATTATTTACTCACCTCATGTGGTTCCTAACCTGTATGAAATAAAATATTTTGAAGAATGTTGGTAAACATTATTGAGTTCAATCTGCTAAATGAATACTATAGTATGGACATAAAAAATACTTTCCTCAATATATCCTCTTTTATGTTCCACAGAACAAAGTTATACTGGTTTGAAATGACGAAGATTTTGGTTGAACTATTTCTTTAATACCTACCATTCTCACAAATTCAGAAATCATACACCTCAACTTAAAGGTACACTATGAAACCTTTAGCCTTCTAGTGGTTAAAAAACGAAACAGCCTGTATTTTGCAGAAGAACATTGTTTTGGTCGTGCTTCGGCTTTGGTGACTGCGTGAAAGAATATAGTTTTTTCTCATAACTAAAAAAAGAGAGAGATTATGGCTGAAATTCGGGACGGGGGAGTTGGGGGGGGGGGGGGATGTCTGCGGTCGGGGCTGACGGGATGGGGGGCAAACCTGAACCAAACAGTCTGTCATTAGTCTGCCACAAAAAAACAACATTAAAATCATGAACTCAAATGTCATTGTGAAAAGAAAAAAACCAATGACTGTTGTAAGTAACAGTGTGTAAATCAGACCTTTCTGTATAGCCTAACGCTAATAAGCTTAAACGAAAATAACAAAATAATTGTGTAGTGAAGCATTTTTTTGTACACAGTAGGGCTGCACGATTAATCGCATGCTATTCTCACGCGCATTTCGTCAGTAAAGCCGGTTCCCTGATTACCGCTAAATCACCATCACCTGCTTTCAAATGAAGCGGCATTTAATAGACGGAGCCGTAGGTCACTGAAAAGCCACGCAATATCGCGTTCATATCGCAGATGAATCGCCTGCGATAATGAACGCGATATTGCGTGGCTTGTCCGTGAACTCTGCTCCGTCTATTAAAAGGCGCTCCGTTTAAAAACAGGTGATGGCGATTTAGCGGTAATCAGGGAACCGGCTTTACTGACGAAATGCGCGTGAGAATAGCATGCGATTAATCGTGCAGCCCTAGTACACAGTGCCGCCAACAATCAATCACTCCTTTACGCGTGCATCACTGTCCTCCTCGCGGCTGCAGCAACTTGCGCTCTCTTCATCAAGGCTTAAAACAAAAAGGGCATGCATATCTAAATTCGCGCCTAGCCGTCTACGGTATTTTTTTAGAACTTAGAAAAAAGATGCTGCAGCCAATGAGCAGCCGGCGGGGGCTGGTTGCAGGACGACTCAACCTCCGCAGACAGTTTTTAATGTTTATCAGACAATAACTACTCAAGATTTTGCTTTAGTATAATTTTCGGGACAATTAGGGCCAGATTCGGGATTCGGGACAACAGTTTAGTTCCCTTTCGATACTTCACTCGTACTGCGTATGGGGAAAGGTCTCCTTTTTCCCCGTTACTGAACCTTTTTTCAATAACGCAGTGTAACTGCATCGTCATTGGTTCACTCATAGACAAGTTGTTGAACCAATGACGGCGCGGCATAGCTGCACGGCCTATGGCGACAAAGCCCGCGAATATTCCCGCCGAAATGGGCAGGGTAGGGCTATATAAGCAGGCGCTTCGCCATAGGATTTCAGTTCTCTCTCCTTCAGCAACGACTTCATATCGCTCTTCGCTGACCTTCGGCTGAAGCCTTCGCCACCTGGAAGAAGCTCGCCTGGGAGAAGTTCTCGCTGCCGTCGAAGAGGCTCCCGCAGCGGACTGAACTGAGACCGCCGAACGAAGACAGACTGCTGCCTCGAGCGCCGCTCTCGAGCCTCCCGCTTCCCGCTTCCGGTCGCCTCTCAGCGCGTCTCCTGCCGCCATCCGGCGCCATTTAAAGAGCATTTCCGGCTTAACACCGCTTTCTAAAAGAGCTACAATCACCGTTTTCACGGTGGCGGCGTTGCCTCAATGCTGCACCACAGCTGTGGCACATTCAGAGCCCCTCGCTCCGCGGATCTTCGCTCTCTAGCAGCTGTTCACCGTGCCGCCCTTGTGCCGCCTTCAGCATCTGAGAGCATTCAGCTCATCCCCTGCCGTCTTCCATCAGGTGAGTACAGAGCTTATTTTTCTACTTTCTCGCTGGCGTTTGCTTCAAATTTTGCTTCATTTGCCGGGTCCTCCCCCGCAAACCGCGTTCGTTGAGGATGCGTGCTGTCACTCGGGAGCACGAGAGCGTGCTCTCACTCTCAGCTGAATTTGACATGATGCTCTCCCCTGACTTAGGCGAGACTCATGATACATTTTCTATCTGTGTGAGTGTATTTTTCCTTATCTTAATGCGCGTCGTTCGCCAGTTCTGCCCCGCAAGCCGCGTCGATTGAGAAATATGACGTGACGTTCTCCCCCGACTCGGGCGAGAAACATGTTTTTATACTCTATTAATGGAGCTGATTCTGCTGTTTGTGCTGAGTTTCTCTACGCGTTGCTTGCCGGTTCCGCCCTGCAAGCCACATTCATTGAGAAATATAACATGTCGCTCTCCCCCTGTCTATATATATATATATATATATATATATATATATATATATATTTCAGTTGATACAGTGTATGTTATTTATATATTCAGTATATCAGTCGATGTAGCATATTTATTCCAGTCTCTCTGCGTGCCGCTTGCCGGCCCTGCCCCTGCAAGCCATGTTCATGAGGACGTATGCGCTCACTGAAAGCGAGCTCAATGCTCACTCGTGCTCGGTGGAACTAACATGCTCATTATGCTGGACCTCTGTTCATGTGACTTGCTGGCTCTGCCCTGCAAGCCATGTTCATTGAGGAAGAGTGGTCTCACTTCCGACACCGCTCGGCTGAATATACCTTGACGCTCTCCCCTGACTCAGGTGGGACTCATGATGTATATTTTTTCCAAGTAGCATATATCTGTTTGCTGAGTTTCTCAGCGTGTCGTTTGCCGGTTTCACCCCGCAAGCCACGTTCATGAGGACGCATGAGCATTTCTAAACTCGCCGGTGTGCGGGCCCCCTCCCAGCGGCCCGCCACCCGGCACCATTCAACCCCTTGTCACGCGGGCCTGGCAGGCCATCCCCGGAGTATCAAGTGGGTTCTGGGGATAATATCTCAAGGCTACTCACTCCAGTTTGCTTGCAGACCCCCGCGTTTTGGCGGGGTGCTTCCCACTTCAGTAAACACGGACGACGCTCATGTCCTCCGAGCCGAAGTGATGTCTCTATTAGAGAAGGGGCCTATAGAAATAGTCTTCCCCTCAGAGAGCGAGTCGGGGTTTTTACAGCCATTACTTCCTCATCCCCTAGAGTGATGGTGGTCTCAAACCCATCTTAGACCTCAGACTCCTGAACCTTTCCCTCATGAGACGCAAGTTCAAGATGTTAACGCTGAAGCAGATCCTCACGCAGGTTTGCCCCGGGGACTGGTTCTACTCGCTGGACCTGAAAGATGCATACTTTCACATCCAGATAGCCCCCCATCACAGGCGATTCTTGAGATTCGCATTCGAGGGTGTGGCTTACCAATATACGGTCCTTCCATTCAGGCTGTCCCTAGCTCATCGCACTTTTACCAAGTGCATGAACGTGGCGTTTTCCCCACTGAGACAGTTGGGAATCCGGGTTCTCAATTATCTCCACGACTGGCTCATCCTAGCCCAGTCGAGCTGGAGTATCACAGATCCGTGCTACTCAGCCACATGGAGTGCCTGGGTCTCAGGGTCAACTTTGCCAAGAGCTCACTGCTCCCCATCCAACGCAAAATGTTCCTGGGTGCAGTCTTCGACTCAGCCCATATGACGGCTGTAGTATCGTCAGAGCGCGCTCTGGCCATTCAGCAGCTCGCGGCATCGGTCAGGAACAGAGCCTATCTCCCTCTGAAGTACTTCCAGAGGAGGTTCTGCAGCTCGGCCTTCTTCGGATGCGGCCTCTGCAATACTGGTTGAAGTTCCAGGTCCCTCCTCACGCCTGGCGGCACGCCGCCTGCATCTCAGGGTCAATCAGGCCTGTTTGACAGCTCTGAAACCCTGGATGAACCCTGTATGGTTCAGTCAAGGTGTACCCCTACAGGCGGTGTCCAGAAGGACGGTGCTCTCAACAGATGCATCCAACACAGGTTGGGGTGCTCTTTGCAAGGGCAGACCGGCCTTCGGCTCATGGTCTCACAAAGAAAGCCATCTGCACATCAACTGCCTCGAGATGTTGGCAGTGATTCGAGCCCTTCACGCGTTTTAGGCACACCTGACGGGACGCCACGTCTTAAGTCCAGTCGGACAGCATGACAGTGGTGTCATACATACTCTCCGTGACCCCTGCATGCCTTGAGTTTGGGCCCAACGACTCCAAGGTCATTTTGAAACCTAGGCATGGCTACGTCCCTAAGGTGCTCTCAACTCCATTCAGAGCACAGGTCATTTCCCTCTCAGCGCTTCCTCCCTCGTTGGATGAGCGAGAGCTGGAATTGCTCTGCCCCGTCAGGGCATTAAGGACTTACGCTGAGCGATCACAGCCTTTCCGGCAATCCGATCAACTCCATTCAGAGCACAGGTCATTTCCCTCTCAGCGCTTCCTCCCTCGTTGGATGAGCGAGAGCTGGAATTGCTCTGCCCCGTCAGGGCATTAAGGACTTACGTTGAGCGATCACAGCCTTTCCGGCAATCCGATCAGCTCTTTAGCTGCTTTGGTGGCCGCACCATAGGGTCTTCGGTCTCAAAGCAACGTCTTGCGCTTTGGATAGTCGACGCTATTACTCTTTGTTACTCCTCTATGGGCCTCAACTGCCCCATAGGAGTTAGAGCCCATTCCACTAGAGGAATGGCTTCCTCTTGGGCCTGGTCTAGTGGAGTTTCGATTAAAGACATCTGTGAGGCGGCCGGCTGGTCCTCGCCGTCCACTTTTGTCAAATTTTATCATTTGGACATCCCGACCTTACAAGCTTGGGTCCTCTCGGTATGATCCAGCAGCCTCTATCGAGCTCCGCTTCATGCCAATCTGGGAGTTAACTCCCCTTTTGGTATTGTAACGAGGGTTCGACGGCTCCAGCCTTCTCACTTGTCCTCTGGTTCCCTCGCGGTGTCCAAGACAAGTCCAGTCGCTCCCTGCCGTGGCACAGCGCGGTTGGTATTCGTTCCCCATACACAGTACGAGTGAAGTATCGAAAGGGAACGTACTCGGTTACTAACGGTTCCCTGAGATACGGAACGAGTACTGCGTTACATGCCATGCCACGAGGCTGCGGCTTCAGTGTCCTCGCTTCAGTCGAATGACCTGAAATCCTATGGCGAAGCACCTGCTTATATAGCCCTACCCCGCCCATTTCAGCGGGAATATTCGCGGGCTTTGTCGCCATAGGCCGCGCAGCTATGCCGCGCCGTCATTGGTTCAACAAGTTGTCTATGAGTGAAACAATGATGATGCAGTTACACTGCGTTATTGAAAAAGGCTTCAGTAACGGGGAAAAAGGAGACCTTTCCCCCATACGCAGTACTCGTTCCGTATCTCAGGGAACCGAGGTTACGTTAGTAACCGAGTACGATTTCGGGACTGTCCCAAGTTTTTCGGGACATCTGGTCACCCTAGTTCAATAAAATACCTAACTCACCTAACAAAAAAAAAAAAAAAACAGCATCTGTTTTACAAGATTTCAAATCCCTGTTCTTGCCATCTCCAAAAAACCAAGCCAGATTGTTTTATTACGAGCTCTGTCACGTTCAAAATATTTTTAAAAACAAAATCACAAGCGTCAATGTAGCTGGAGCAACTTTTCTCTACGGATATGAGGAGACACATACAGGCGAGTGACATATGTATGCAATTTCCCATAAAAACCATCCCGTATGGTCTAAAATATAAATGCTTATAATAGGCTTACCATAGAGAGAATCAAGAAGGATTGGTGATGTATTCAGTCATTGTTTAAATTTTGATAATTTTGAACAAAAAAAGTTACATAAAGTACCTTTAATATCAGCAGACATCAGAGTTACAACAGTTCTGAGGCCTTATGCATTTATGTTA
This sequence comes from Megalobrama amblycephala, assembly GCF_018812025.1. NCBI lineage: Eukaryota > Metazoa > Chordata > Actinopteri > Cypriniformes > Xenocyprididae > Megalobrama > Megalobrama amblycephala. Next base: position 44,366,691 of record NC_063044.1, read on the forward strand.
TCTGACTTCAGCTAACAGTTATGCAGTCACTATAAAGCAGCAGGACAGGAAGCAAAACATTAATCATCAAAGAGATTCAAGTTCACGTATAGGCCACCACAGATTCAAATCAGGGTCAACTTAACAGCACATCCTTGTCAAGCACTTGTCATCTGGACTGTACAATAGCGCTTTGGGTTGTTTTGGATCTTTCAAAGAACCTTCATCCCAACAAGAAGGCCACAGACCCTACAAAAGACTGGCTCACAAACCTTGGAAGCTCAAACGCACTTGCATGAAGTTGACCAGTGAGGTTTGTTCTAGCAAATCAAACAAGCATGGGTGAGCTTCCGTATACCATGTTTGATGCTCTCTATGCATGTGCATTGTTTATTGTGAATAAATTATATCTATTCATCATATATAGCACGATTGTGTCTTTAGAAGACTTGAATTAAATGAATAGATTCAACTGGATTATCTTTATGTCTTTATTAAAGTCCCCCTGTGGTGAAAATCAAGTTTAATGGTGTTTGTGTTTTTAATATGCTTTAAGACAAACCACGGGCAAATCCATAAGGACGGAGCCCCGCACATGACATGCAGGGGAAAAAAATAGGCTAATAGGCTAAAAATGGGGTAGATTTGGCAATATAACAGGTGTATGATGTACAGTCAAACCAAAAATAATTTAGACATTTTTTATATTTTTGATATATTTTACTAGTGTAAAAATTTGGAACCAAAAATTTAGACACTTTGACCTGACCATGTTTTGCTTAATGAATGTGATTGTTGTATGACAGTCACAGTTTGTGGCAAAATGCACTTTAATGAGAAAGAGAAATAAGACATTGATGAATGCTCTGATAAACACAATGTATTCATAGTACACTTCCTGAAACAGTCAGCTTGTTGGTCCTCGCGATCTAGGAATTAAATTCAAAGAGAGAAAGAAATGATGTTAATTGCAAAATGATCATAATTGCTGCGATATTAGTGCTGAATTACTCACGTAATAACTAATCTCTGTGTAACCATAAGCATTTCCTGAATGTCTGCAAGAACTGTTGAGAGCAACGTCTCTCTCTTCTGTGTGCCATCCAGAAACACTGTATAAAGTGCACTCTCGAGACTTTCAGCCACACACAATTCACCACAAGAGCAAATTAACTCACTGTGCTTACTGAGCTTTAAAATAACACAGTACCTATGTCATTTACAGCTTCTTCTGTCGCTTTTCTGTTTTTCAGGTACATGGGCCAAACATACCCATCAAAGTAGCCTGGTGGATCTGGAGGCACATAGACTCTTGAGCTATAAATTAGAAAGAGATGAAGGTGACAGTCTCAGTCAAAAACACTGATGTTCATCAAACCACTCTTCTAACAGGAGTCTCATTCCTACCTTCTTCTCTCTTTGCATGTCTCATAAGGGATCTGCAGGAAGTACTTCTTGTTGAACAAGCTATTACGGCAGTGATGTCTCGCTCTCATTGAAGTATATGCGCGAGACATCACTGCCGCTGTCAGAGCACGATCAGACCAAACGAATCGAGTGATGAATGCAGTTGGACATAGTGGTGTATTAGAGGTAAAAAAATTATATAAATACTGTTCGGTTTCTCACACAAACCGTTTCGTGTCTTAAGACATCAATGTGTCGTCATGAGCCACAGGGTTTAATTTGGATTTGTCTGTCGTGTTTTATTTACTCTTATAGTCCAAGTTCCCGCTGACTTGCATTATACCACTGACAGACGGCAGCGGTTGCAGTTAAAAATCATCATTTGTGATCTACTGAAGAAACAAAGACACCTACATCTTGGATGCGCAGGGGGTAAGCAGATAAACATCAAATTTTCATTTTTGGGTGAACTATCCCTTTAAAGAGGTTGTCACAGTTCTCAAGCAAGAGCACAGAAGAACTCGCTCAGATAAAGGCTTATTAAAGAAAGTTTCTATCAAATAAATTAATTGTATTTAAAGGGCAGCCATAAAAAAGCCACTGTTGATCAACAAATAGGTATTTGAAGCTGCTGGAGTCTCTGGAAGCATTCCATGCTGGCTGGCATTTGTGCATAAAGCTGCATTTCAGCCACCCCTATCCAAAGCTCACAAAGAGAAACAATTACAGTGGGTGTAGAAATACATGAAGACTCATTTTTAAATGGTTTTATTTGAATGTTTATTGTACTGAAATCCTATTGTTATGTCACTTGCATAATAATCTGGAATGCAGTGTATATGCGCGGCCTGGTGGCCAATCTTCACAGATTTACATTCCATCAGTAAGAGCAGAGTGCAAAGGTTGAATTAGCAGAGCAATAGCAACTATTGCAATTCACACAACAATAATGGGAGACATGTCAGTGTTCAAAAGAGGACAAATTGTTGGTGCACATCTCACTGGCTCATCTGTGACCAAAACAGCAAGTCTTTGTGGTGTATCGAGAGCTATGGTATACAGGGTAATGTCGGCATACACCACGTAGGACGAACCACATTCAACATATATAACTGTTAACGCATGAAGAAGCTGTCTGAAAGGCATGTCCAGGTACTAACCAGGATTGTCTCCAAAAAAACACAACCACACCAGTCCAACTCACTGCAGAATTAAATGTGCGCCTCGACTCTCCTGTTTCCACCAAAACTGTTCATCGGGAGTCAATATTCATGGTCGGGCTGCTATAACCAAACCTTTGGTCACTTGTGCCAATGGCAAATGTTCAATGGTGCAACAGTGCAAATCTTGGGCTGTGGAGAATGTGAAACATTTATTGTTTACTGATGAGTCCAGCTTCACTGACTTTCCCACATCCGTGGGAGTTACGGTGTGGAGAAGCCCCAAAGAGGCTGTTACGTGCACAGAGTGAAGCACGGGTAGATCATTGATGGATTGGGCTGCAATATCATGGCATTCCTTAATGTGCTTGATGGGCATGTCACTGCCAAAGGCTACCGAACCATTCTGGAGGACCAGGTGCACCTAATGGTTCAAACACTGTACCCTGAAGGGGGTGCCATGTATCAGCATGATAATACACCAATACACACAGCAAAACTTGTGATAGAATGGTTTGATGAACATGAAAGTGAAGTTGCACATCTCCCATGGCCTGCAGTGTCACCAGATCTAAATAGTTTTGGGCATTTTGGTGAGAGCAAGTCAGAAAACGTTTTCCTCCACCTGCACCACACAGTGACCTGGCTACTGTTCTGGAAAAGGAATGGTTTAAAATCCCTCTGGACACTGTGCAAGACTATCTGTCATTCCCAAGGCTAATTAATGCTATACTGGCCACAAAAGAAGGCACTACAGACTACACCATACTAATAATCTAATCTTATTGGTTGACAGGATGACTGGAAAGTTGGGAATGGAAAGTTTCATGCTTCAGACTCACCCACTTTTTTAATCACCCGCTGGAACTAATATAGCCGCTTGAAAGGGCTCCTCATAGTACTGCTGGTGTTATTGACAAGGCACGCAACATGGAGGTGGCAGTGAGAGAGCCGGGTTGTCACCGCATATTTAAATTACACATGAAATCAAAATTGACCTTATTTATTTTGTTAGATCAAATTGCTAGTTTTGTGGTGAACAATTCATCCGTGCAATTCAATCCACACAAAAAAATTATTTCATATTTAATCAAAATCTGAAAATGCTCCTCCCCTCTGCAATGGGGCCCCTACTCTGATGACATCAGTTTGACAGCTTGGGTTGAAATCGCTTAAGCCGGGCACACATTTAATGACTAGCTAAAACATTCTAAGACTGTGCTCAACACACAGCGATTGTTTCCTGCGACTGAAGCAGATTTATATACTTACACATGGAATTTGAACACCAACTGTAATCGCAGACTGAACGCAACTGGACGCGTTTGAGCGCGATCAGTCATAAGTATCAATTTACATTCATAATCGGCCTTACAATCGTTAAGTGTGTGCGCGGCTTTAAACCACTCCCCTCCAACTGTGAGGTCAGTCTGCTGTGAGCGAGAGATGGAGGGGACAAGTGCTTAAGTAAAACTCTGCCCTCTATTCAATATTCCGTTTCACTTGGAAATACGTCACAGCACTGGAGAAAAGACGTTTGCAACTTCCGGTTCACGTGGACTTTAAGGGTGTGTCTCAATCAACTCTCTAGTTCTGTAAGTGTTTCGGGCACACATCGAATTTTGCAAGCAGGTTTAAATGTTTCTCGTGTCAGTCTCTTGATTGATTGCGTGAGAAAAGTCGTGGCTTTCTTTCACCGCAGTACCACAGCAACAGCTGAGCTCACAGAAAAGCAAAACGTGCTTGTGATGCTTTGCTTTAAGAAGTTCTGTTCACATATTGCATCTTTTCCAAATGCAAGTCAGTTATTTCAAATAGCCACGCGGAAGGTGCGCTCATAATTGAAGCAACGTGGTCGCGATGCGCATGCGGTGCGTTTTCCAGGCGCATCGAGATGAAAAATTCTCAACTTTTCAGAATGCCCAAGCGCAGGTCATGTGACAAGAACCAACCGTTCAGCTATGGCCTTTCCAAAAAAAAAACATCAAAATCTCAGCCGAACAGCTCATCATAGCTGTACAGGGTGGTTTTATATCTTATCTCCATAAACATATCTAGTAGTAAAGCTAATGCAAAGCTAATTTGCTGAAACTTCCTCTTGGAGAGTGCGGTTCATGGTTGCATCGCAACGACCGACACCACGGGAGCGCAAGCGCTTTGGAAAGAAATAAATGACAAACGTCGAGAGCGCATCCAAGAAATGGCTCTGCTCCCAGGTGTGCCTCATACGTCCTGAAAAGTGAAGCTGCGTTCTCTTTGATCGCCCCCTGGTGGCTGGATGCAGTACAGGTCATAAATTCAAACGAATGGAGAGGGCGTCACTATATAAGTCGCTATTTTGTATTTTTGGTGCACCAAAAATATTCTTGTTGCTTTATACTATTAATATTGAACCACTGTACTCACATGAACCGATTTAAATATGTTTTTTAGTACATTAATGGATCTTGAGAGAGGAAATGTCATTGCTGGCTATGGAGGCCTCACGGAGCCATCGGATTTAATCAAAAATATCTTCATTTGTGTTCTGAAGATTAACAAAGGTCTTATGGGTGTGGAACGACATGAGGGTGAGTAAAAAATGACAGAAACTTCATTTTTGGGTGAACTAACCCTTTCAGTTCATTACAATGGAAGGAAGCGCCGTCGCATCGTTCATCTTTTTTTACAGTCTATGCTCTACTCTCGATCAGATACATGCGCGCGCTTAAAATCTCCTTGCATCAGATATAAGCAACAGCGAGAGACTCGCGACAACACTCGTGAAAAGAATGTGCTTTTGGGTCAAAATTGTCATCTTGCTGCATGGATATAATACAAATAAAACATCCAGTTAACGTTGATTTGAGATAAATAAATCAACGCGAACTAGCGTTGAAACATGTTGTTTTTGAAATCATGCTGAGGAACGTTGTGGCTCGTGTAAGTTAGTCTTCAGACATGTGCGTCAATCTATCGCTTGACTTTTCTTTCCAGGGATGCACACAAACATGTCCCTGCTCTTGATATACAAACTTTAATGAACTTCTTTGAACTTTATAAGGAAAAAAATTATATGAGGGCAGATTCGAACCACTGATAATTAGAGCACAGCTGAACCTCTGACTCTATTAACAAAAATTGTGGCACGAGACCATTAAGGAATGGGAAAACTGAACGCAGATTTATCAGGAATATAATATGGATGTAATGGGGGGGGCACTGGGCACCCATGGGCAAAAACATAAATCGGCACCTATGGTTACACCCAGTGGCGTAGCAAGTCAGCACCGGGCCCATATGCAAATCTTTTTACGGGCCCCCCTCTTTTACAGTCTATGGCCCCCCTTGGTTGTTTGGGGGGGGGGGACTTTAATATAAATAAGATATTATCACTAACATGCAGACAGGAATGGTAAAAACATTTATAGGAATGATAAAACGGCTTTTCAACAGAGTCTACGTTTGAATTAGACAGATACGACTCTTGCTTTGGAATTTCAGAATGACCATAGCATCATTTCAGATGCGATGAGTCCGAAGATTATTCCAGTTATGAATTAATTATTCTGTTTTTTTTTAATGCACGTTTTATTCCTAATAAATTTACTATAAGTTTCTTCTCTAAATATTTTTCCATCACGTTTTATGTGCATTTTATTTCGTTGAATAAAGAGTATCCACCCCAACGAGTGTACCCGTTACATTTATTCACATATTGTGCAGTATCTTAAGATGTGCAGACGTAGATGTTTTTTCAGAAAACTAAAATGACTCATTTAAAATTCTGTACTACTTACATTACTGCATGCACAAGTTTTCAGAAAGCGAATACTGGTCAAATACAATAGATCATCGCTAAGACATGGCACTGACCATTTTATGGTCCATTTATTAAGATTCTTAATGATTTTCAGTATATTTAACATAGACTATAGAAAGTTATTGACAACATTATTTCTATTATACTTCTTTTTCGGAACATGTACACGGGTTCTGTCGCGCGCACAGACGCGCATGCGAGCCTTTGAAAGTATTTAGCTGCAGAAAGACGTGTTCGGCGTGTGCGCTGCGCACTATCTAGTGAACTTCTGTTTTCAAGCACTCAATTCACTCTATTGTATAGCATGGGCTGTTGTACAGTACACACACATTGTCCGTGCCATCACAAAAATTGGACTGCATGTGGATTGGTAGTGCGGTCGTCCGCGAACACTCCTAATGACGAAAATTTCATGATGCGGACAGTGCGCGGACACCCTAAGTAGGCTATAGCCTACTTTGGGGTAGGCCGTATCGGGCCCCCAATCCGCCCGGGCCCATATGCACGTGCATACCTTTCATGCCCAGACGCTACGCCACTGGTTACACCCTATAAAAAACTTGATTTTGATTTCATGGGGACTTTAAGACTCTTAACAACTGAAAATGTTAGAAGTAATGGACATAAGAAAAAAAAGTAATGGACATAAATTTGCATTTGATTTATATTAAAAAAAAAAAATTATAAATTAAAAACTGAGGTCATTGTTTGCCTCCTCATTTCAGAACGCCACTGCATGACACTGTAATAGCAAAATAAGACAATTGGCATGTACAAAAGCAAAGCTGAGAAGTAAATAAGAGAACTGTTCTTACTGTCATACTGCTTAAAGCCATTGATATCAGTAGGGACCACTGAGTCATCCTGAGAAAAAGACACAAATTAATTCAGATTCGTCAGCTACATGCTTTGGTCTAAGTGACCTACTTAGATAAAGAATGACAAATTAATTAAGATATAAAGTGGGTGTGGTACCTTGAAAAAGCTGTCTTGAGAAATAACACAGCTATTACACAGAAGCTCCTGAAGGCTTTTACTCAGAGTGGTCTTTCCTCCGGTTGTCCTCCTGTCACATCAGTTCATAATTCATATATGATAGGACTGGACATGGGAAAACACAACCTTATAGCGTTTGGTTTACTCACCCACCAATTCCTATTATTACTTTTCTCAGTTTACAGACTTTTTCTTAGTTTTATTACAACTTTTTTAAGAAGTCAGCTGCACGCTAGTGATGTGACATTTGAACCGAGGCTTCGGAGCATGTGCCATGAGCATAAATGGGCGTGCCAGAGGCTTGTGTGTAACGTAGAAATCACGTGACCAATAACAAACCTCACTTTGTCCAATCACGTGCGCGATTCACTGTGCGTGTCGGAAAGTTCGAACCCATTCAGACTTATTCAATTACATTTTTAAATACCCATTTATACAAGTAATGTGAAGATAAATTATTTAAAATAAAAAATATATGCCATGCAATTCATATAGGCTATGTGTACATTATTCTTCTATTACATCATATTGATATTCATACTGGCATACTGGCTGCTTCATCCGAAGAAGCTTCTTTCACAGGGTTTTGGCTGCTTTATTTTTAACAAACACCAGATGGCGCTGTTTTCTACAATCTCGAAGCTTTCCCGGAACAATGAGGGGAAAGCCTCAGTGCTTCGTGGGGCTTCACTTGCCCATCACTACTGCATGCAGTATGAGTGGTTTTTAAAAATATGCAGAGATTCAAAAATTATAAGAACCCATTTTTATTCTAAAGACATTTGGGATGCACATTTTCATGTAGTTTGTGCTTGGATAAAACAGTTGTTTTATATTGTTCATTTTTTTGTACAATATATATATATAGACTGCACTTGGATTGGTAGTGCCCAATTGGTAGTGCCTACACCATGCCCTGGCCAAAAAACATAGTCTAGGTTCCTGGCCTGCCTAGTGCCTAGCCTTACCCTGTACTCATTTAGAGCACCAAAAGCTTAATCCCAGCACCCTCACAGCTGTGCTCCTGCACATGGACTATTATAACAATGTCTTTACTACCTTTCTGGGCCTTAGAAGTTGCAATTACATTGCTGCCTATGTGTGGTTCAGATACCTCTCGGATTTCATCAAAAACATCTTAATTTGTGTTCTGAAGATGAACGAAGGTCTTACAGTTTGGAACAACATGAGGGTGAGTACTTAATGACAGAAATTTCATTTTTGGGTGAACTAACCGTTTAAATTTGTCTTGTGCGTGCCTCCAATCAATACATCCCTTTCATTCACAAACATAAGACATTATGAATACTCACCATTCGTTAAGTAAAATTTGTTTTGTTATTTTGCTGGCAAATATTTTATATAGTTTCTCCAAGATAAAATGATGACAACTTTGATTAATTTAAAATTATAAATGAATTAAGTCAATTTCCCATATAATATCCAAATGGCATATATCTTAAAGGTAATAAATGTAATGTGATTATCTGTAAAGTTATCTGAAGACCAGAGGACGTCTCTACAACATTCTCCATGGGATAAACTAGCAATGTCTTTTGAGGACATGCCCACGATGTTTCTGGAACGTTAGCCAAAATTCTAAAAAATGGAACTTTAAGAAACAAAGGTTGTTATATGTTTTTCACACCACACTGGTCTTTATAATAGGATTTAACCCATTAGGCAGAGTTCTTTAAATGGACTGAGGAGGGCAGTAATACGCCTTTGATGCGTCCAGGCTACCGCAACTCTCACAAGAAGAAGAGGAAGCAATTTTTACTGAATACTAGGGATATAACAATATCAAATCTCACGATATTATACCTCGATATGAAGTCCACAATACGATATTTATTGCAATATTAAAGAAAAAAAAAAAGAAGTCCCATAAGTGTTAAACAATGATTGAACATTACAATTATGTACAAATGAACCATGTCATATCCCGTCCTCTTTCCTTTATCCTCTAACCATAACTGTTGTTTAGAGGTATGAGGTATAGTATGAGATGGGTCAAATGATCTAAAACTCCCCTTTACAAAATAAAATAATTGCACCAGATGGACCTTGACAAAGGTAACACCTATTATTTTTTCTAACATTCTCAAGAGTTGGGAAGTAAAATGAACAAACTATGAATAGCTGCATTTTTATTAACTAACATCAAATATTAACAAATTAACCTTATTGTAAAGTGTTACCACAAATTTAACACAAATAAGATGCTTGAACACACATGTAGATCCAGACAGGTGAAGATAAAGACTTCACTTGTTTCTAAAAGAATGATTCAGTGATAAATACTTTTTTAACAGTAATTTGTTGCTACCTAGTGGCATAACAATGCAATCGAAATGGTTGTTATTAGAAACACTTTCAAAAACTGATTTATACTATTTTGATCGGTAAAGTAGACATCATCGTTTATCTGAATAATACAATTTTGTATGCTTCTGTGATAATTTAAATATTTGTAACAGAATGATACTGTGTGTTTGACAAGATTGTTTGTGAAGCTGTTTATCTACACATGACAACTGCTCTCTCTAGATCAACGGCAGCGCGAACGTACAATTGAATGTCGCCATTTTATCGCAAATTGATGAATTAGATCATGTGGATGATGAAATCGAGAACGCAATCTTTTAAAGATTAATCGTGCAGCTCGCCTTTGTGCACATCTCTCTCTGCATTGATATTTGAGTGGCGCAAGGGCTTCTCAGTACATTCATTGCTATAATATTCATGGAGTCAGACATCTCTATCAAAGGATACGTTCCTCGCACTTCGCCAACCCATCAAACCAGAACCATTTTCAGAACCGGGCTGAAAAAAATTTGCCCAGAAGACATATTGTTTCATGATAATATCAAGATAATTTTGCTATCGCAATACCACAATATTAATCATTACATCCCTACTGAATACTTTATTTTTCTTCTGCAAAACTTTATTTTATTTTGCAATAGGCCTACTTTTTGCAAATATGTGGCATTGATTTGACTCCATAGAACTGCTTATATAGGCCTACTGACGATACTCCTCTGAGCCAATCGGATAGTTCGGAGCGGTCGCCTGGTAATCAGCACTAGGTGTCCGCAATTTGCACAGACAACAGAGAGAAAAAAGAAGCAGAGAAAACCAACACTCAAACTCAGAAACTCATTAAAGAAAAACATATCACAGGACATAACACAAGTCACAAATAGTTAGCCTATATTTCAGAACACACATATAAATTGATTCATTAAAAAATTAATTTAACAAATGCATAGATAAAATAGGTTTAAAAAAAGAGAGAATCAAAGCATCACAGTCCATTTCATGCTAAAGGATTTTAACTATCACGCAAAGCTAAAAAACTACAAAAATTAACTCTTATTTACAGAGGATAGAAGAGGATACTTTTATTTAGTAAAACCAAAAATAAAGACATTTAGAAGAGAGGAAGCATTTCTCTCTCATGTATACTCTGTCTTTCAGTGAATGGTCATCACCTCATACACTCCATTGGCAGACCTTTTGTCTTCTTCTCTCTTACTTCTAAACACTTTCTTCATCTGGAACAGAAGAGAGGAACAAATCTGAAATCAGCACTTTCCCATTTGGATATGTGCAATGCATTTACAAAGTTTCTAAAGATCTTCAGATTTACAAACAGGTGTATGACATTCACCTTGGGCACCAGCCACACTCCTAGCACAAGGAGTAACAGCAGGAGCACACTGGCAGCTGTCAAAGCCGTCACTGGTATCAGTAAGTCATTCATGCCATTGGACTTTGAAGGGCTTTTGGAAGAGGGAATGATCTCTGGCGGATCTATGAAGAAGAATACAAATAACTTCAGTAAATCCAAATTCATGCATTACTTGCTTCAAAACTACAACAGACCATTTTTAACAAACCATTATACAATGAAAGCCAAAATGAGTTTGTATATTGAATTTAGTAGGTAAGAACAGCCTTATTTTTTTTATCTTTTTGACAGGAAAAATGCATTTGTTTATTTTTATTTTCTTAAATTCTCAGAATAAATACTTCAAATGTTTGGGATTGGTAAGATTTTGATGCTTTTGAAAGAAGCCTCTTTTGCTCAACCAAGGCTGAATTTATTTGATCAAAAATATAGTAAAAACAGTAATATTGTGAAATATTATTACAATTTAAAATGACTGTTTTCTATTTTTATGCTGATTTGCTGTTCAAGAAACATTCTTATTGTTATAAATATTAAAAACAGTTGTGCTGCTTAATATTTTTGTGGAAATCATAATACGTTTTCAGGATTTTTCATTGAATACTGTGATAGAAATATTTTATGTCAACATGAAATGTACAGAAAATGCAGACTAAGGATGCTCTGGTCAAAGACCATGTAGACTTACCCAAAAAATGTGCTTAACATATTAGGTCATATGATTTGCTTAGATCATTACAAACCAATCACCAGAACAAATCACAGTGAAGACGACATTGATTTTTACTCAACTGTATAAGACTTAAAATTATATGACGTGTTTTCTTGCCATTTTTTTGCGTTACACTGAAGCGCCGCTACTAAAAAGCAGTATTTGAAACACTGCTAAAATTTATATTTTATTCTGTGATAATTCTGCAGTTGCCACCCCGTGCCACCCCGGTAGATCCGCCCCTGCTCAGTTGTTGGGACCAGTGATCGCCCAGCCGTAAATAAAACTTCATTTCTGCAAAGAGCAACTTGGAAGTCGTGTCAGGTATATGCTGCGCAGCTAAGGAACAAAAGTAACAGCTAAAGTGTGATTGATGTAGTGATAGGATGCCATCACCATACTTCAGAGAAGTATTGTATTGTAAGTATTCAGGGAATTCAAAACAATTCAAAGTTCAGAAGTATACATCGTTAATGTCACTTGATCAACATAAAGCATTCTTACTGAATAAAACATTATAATAATTCTGACCCCAAATTTTTAAGTGTATATCTTAAATGACACTTGTCACTACAGGTATTGTGAATTCTAAATTGTCTCTATTTACACTCTGAAAATTAAATCTCAATTAAAAAAACAAGAAGAAATGTTTACCCACCTTGAACCAAAAGAAAAACCCCTGACTCTTCCATTGTACATACACCAGAGAGATGAAGGCAGGTGCACCAGTAAGCCCCAGAGTCTTCAGGTCGTAGATTAAAGATGTCTATAGTTAGAGTCTTCTTGTCATTTTTGACTTTAACATGATCTTCGTAGTCCTTATGCAGAGTTAATTTGTCCGGTTTGAAATAATAGTAGAAGACTTCACGCTTGACCGAACGTCGGCTGTACAGATACACACCCAGCGCTTCTGTTTTAGGTGCAGGACATGTAATGGTGTAATTGTCACCTTTATATTTGCTCACATCTAAAAATGATTCAAAGAAACAGTCTGGATCAGTTCACAGCATCCGTTAAAACAAACTCAAGATCATTCCATCCATCAAAATAGCACTAAATAAGACACCAAAACCAACACCTGGACAGTGTAGATGAATGTACCTCATAAGATCTGCGGTGTGTCACTTATTTTCTTATCATTCTATAGTAATATCGCTTATAATTATCAGGTGAGTGCATTTTGTAACATTTTGTTTGCTTTTGAAAACTAAATGCCCCAGCACTTAACACCAAAATTAGTGCGTGTTGAAATAACGAATGCAGATGGACAAGAATACACGGTTATAAACTCTAACTCATGACTTGAGTAACAAGCTGAAGTAATCAAGAAATCCAGATTTGCATTTACCTAGTAACAGAGGAGGGCCCAGAGGGTTTGTTTCGATTTCGATCTTGATTCAGTATCAATTCATATGTGTATAGCCTACTAAAAATCTTTTGTTGAATGCAGTTTGCCTTTTTTAGCACTATTTTGCAGTTTTTTACAGTTGGGTTCAATTCTGTAGGTTTGCTTGCATTAATTAATATTCAGTTGTGTGTGCTTAAACAAGTATCATTTAAAATATTAGAATGTAAGTTAACTTTTTTAAATTTCACATTTAAAAAAAAATCTAGTGTTTGATCATGTCTAAATATTTATTCAAATGCAAAACCTAAAAATAAGTAAGCAGTTATGACCTGCAATACTCTGTTGAGCAACTAGACTAGTAGTTACATGTATATTTATTAAAGAGCCATTAAAGAGTTTACCAATGGCATTACAAATGAAAATTATTTTTCCGGCCACAAAACGACTCTAATTTGCCTCTTTGCATTGGATTTAAAACCCTTTTCTCTATTTTAACCTTAAATACTACACTAATTGTAATATAAATTATAAACATATTAGAAAATATATTATTTTAAGTGGTCATAAATAGACCATAATTATTGCACAAATATAGTACAAAAAGATCTCAAAATATTAAATAAATATTAATGAACTAAAATATAAAACATTTAACTAAAAAATAGGTAAGGTGCATGGTCAACTCCTTGTTAACATTAATGTTGCCTCTCCATCACTCTCTAGATTAAAATGATATTGCCTATTGTAAATGTCGTTGATGTAATAATCAATGAATGCTATACTGTAATCTTTACCAAACATTGCTGCAAATACCTGTATAGTGAAGCTGTTGTATATCATGCTTAAAGCTATTCAAATGTATCCAGAGGTGGACAGTAGTGAAGTATTTTTACTTTACTCAAGTAAATTTAAAAAGTAGCCTATCTGTACTTTATCAAAGTGTTTTTCTTTTCTTTCTTTTTTTATTGTAAATTATTTTTAAAAATTAAACTCATATATTCTAGATTCCCTACATGTAAAGTAAAACATTTCAAAAGTTTTTTTTTTTTTTTTAATTTTGATGATTAGAGCATACAGCTCATGAAAGTCCAAAATCCAATATCTCAATATATTAGAATATTTCCTAAGATCAATCAAAAAATGGATTTTCAAAACAGAAAAGTTCAAGTTATTTTAAGTATGTTCATTTGTACACTCAATACTTGGTCAGCAGCACATATTACAGCAAATGACTTGCTCCTAGCACAAATTACAGCATCAGTGAAGTGTGGCATGGAAGTGATCAGCCTGTGGCACTGCTGAGGCACTATTGAGCCTTCAGATCATCTGTATATTGTTGGATCGACTGTTTCTCATCTTTCTCTTGAAAATATCCCATAGATTCAGGGGTCAGGCATGTTGGCTGGCCAATAAAACACAGTAATATCATGGTCAGCAAACCACTTGGAAGTGGTTTTTGCACTGTGGGCAGGTGCTAAAGTCCTGCTGGAAAAGGAAATCAGCATCTCCATAAAGCTTGTTAGCAGATGGAAGCATAAAGTGCTCCAAAATCTCCTGGAAGATGGCTGCATTGACTTTGCACTTGATAAAACACAATGGACCAACACCAGCAGACGTCACGGCCCCCCCAAATCATTACTAACTTCAGAAACTTCCCACTAGACGTCAAGCAGCTTGGATTCTGTGCCTCTCCAGTCTTCCTTCAGACTCTGGGACCATGATTTTCTTAAATTTCCATGGTATTCTTAAATTCTTGTTCATTTTGATATACATGATGTATTGCTGTTCAAAAGTTTAATAAAATTATGTCCCCTGGTTTCACAGACAAGGCTTAAGCTAGTCCCAGACTAAAATGCATGTTTGAGCTGTTTGAACTTAAAGAAACTTTTACTGATATCTTAAAATATGTCACTGCCATTTTTTTTGTCTCAAGATGCATATCAGTAATGTTTTTTTTTTAGTGTACGTTTATAAAAGATACTTAAATATCCTAATTGAACTAAGACCTAATCCTGGCTTAATCTAAGCCTTGTCTGTGAAACCAGGCCTTTATGTTTAAGCTCACCAAGGCTGCATTTATTTGAAAAAAAAAAAAAAAATAGGCAAAAACAGTAATATTGTGATTTTTCAATTTTAATATATTTTAAATGACTGTTTATTCCTGTTACTCCAGTCTTCAGTGTCACATGATCCTTTAGAAATCATTCTAATATGCCAATTTGCTCCCCAAGAAACATTTCATGTATTATTATTAGTGCTGAAAACAGTTGTGCTGCTGAATGAAAGTGGAAACCGTGATACAGTTCCTGTTTTCATGATTCACATGTACTGTTTTCAGGATTCACAGTTCCTGTTTTCAGGATTCACAGAACTGAAAATTTAAAGAACAGTATTGAAATAGAAATTTTTTGTAACATTAGAAATTTATTTTTAAAATGTATTTAAATAATTCTTGTTGAATAAAATTAATCTTTGTGGAATTTCTTTAAAAATAAAACTACAGTGATTCCTGACATTTGAATAGTATTTTAAAGCAAATGCATTTGTGCAAATAATTTGGGGGCCACTGTATGTAAAAAGATAATGTTTTGTTGTTGTTGTTGTTAAAAAAAAAGTTTTTTAATTAAAAAATGTCATTAAAATTCAAAGAGTAAAATGTCAAAAACTTGGTCTAAAATTTTTTTTTTTTTTTTATCTCAGTATAATAGCTTTTAAATTTTAGGTGAAAATTTACTATCAATTTAATGTTGAGCCATGCTCTTGTAAACCACATTTACAAAGTTTTTAAACCGTCAAGAGGCATTTTGGATGCACTCACAAATATGCATGAAAGCAATAGTAAAATATATGCAATACTGAAGAAAAAAAACAAAAAACATTTAGCGCTAAAGAAAGTAGGTCAAATCTAATGTAAATACTGCTGTAACACTTTGTAACACACAAATTACTAAAATGTATAATAATAAAAAAAAAAGCACTAACCTGCACTTGCAACAAAGTTGCAGAGACAAAGAACAACCAACAACAAGATGATTTGCAGAGACCTCATTATTATTATTGCCATAAGTGCAACTTAATAAAGCACATTTCACACAGAGATTCCGGAAAATACCCTGATTGTGTCCAGGGATCGTTTGATTTCGGTGCGTTCACACGCTAAAAACATGTGGCATCGATGTGACGTGCAATGTCTCCATAGCGTCTTAAAGGGATAGTTCACCCCAAAAATTTTAATTCTGTCATTTACTCACCCTCATGATGTTCCAAACCTGTATGAATTTCATTGTTCTGCTGAACACAAATATAGAGAATATAGAGATTTTCCTACTGCTCATAAAACATTCACTACTAGGCTTAAGAGATATAACCAGTTTAGATGGAAAGGATCTCAAGCTGACTAGCTGAAGACTTTCCTGTAGCTATAAACATTAATAGACACAGACTATACTTCCTCAAAAATAAGTTTCAGCACAGCGCTGCAAAAACCACAATAAAATGACCCTTCACAATAGATAATACAGTGAAATTTGTACTTTACAGTAAAATCTGTTAGAGAGCTACATATGGCAATTTATCTGTTCAATAAAATACCTAACTGACCTGAATAATAAAAATCTGTTTACAACATTTCAAATCCCTCAGTTTTTGCCATCTCCGAAAAGCCAAGCCAGTGTTGATTGTTGTTTTATTACGAGCTCTGTCGCGTTTTCTTTTTGCCAGCAGAATCTCCTCTGTTCAGCTTTTTTTTTTTACACCGGCAATTTCCCAGAGGTTTGAGATTTAGTGTGCTCCATGTCAACTTTTATCACTTATTGTGACAACTACAACTACATTCACTACATGCTGTGAGCAAGTAAGACATACTGCTGCTGTACAATATAACGTACATTAATTACCCGTAGCAGATCTATACAGGTGGAGCTGGGGGTTTCTGAAACACTGCAACTGCTACAGCAAATGCTGACCAAGTATTTGAAGGTTGAGCAGCGAACTCATTCTGATACAGCAGGAACCAATCAGCCTGTGCCATTTAGAGATTCATGACAGAACTTTGGATTTGTCTTAAAGGGATATTTCACACCAAAATTAAAATTCTGTCAACAATTGCGCTTGGGTTTGGTACGATTTGTGGGTAAGTTATGACAATTTTAAAGGGGACCTATAATGCCATTTTCATAAGATGTAATATAAGTCTCTGGTGTCCCCATAATGTGACTGTGAAGTTTCAGCTCAAAATACCCCACAGATCATTTATTATAGCTTGGCAAATTTGCCCCTATTTGGGTGTGAACAAAAATCCAGCGTGCAAATCGAGCGTTGAATTGACCCTCGCTTGTGAAGCAGTCCGGCATAAATTGATGGCATGGCAACAACACTCTACTACGACAACTCTTCCTCTTCTCTACACTACACCATTTTCAACTAAAAACGGAAAACTTTTTATGGTTTTTGGTCGTTTATTTACATGACAATGCCATTTCGGTGGCATGAAAATGCAAACTTTTGAAAACGGGTTTCAAAGTGATGGTTTTTTGAAAATGATACCGTTGTCATCTCCATGTAATATGCAAAAATGTGAATCTGTGAAAACGGTGGCGGTTTTTAGTCGTTTGCGCAGATCCGTGTGAACAGGGATAGTTTTGAAAACATTGTCATCTGTACAAAGAAAAAACTTTTTTTCCATTTTTAGTACATCGTTGTCATGTAAACGTACCCTAAAGCAGCCCAACATGTCACATGTAGTCCTTAAAAAGCTATTTCTTAAACTATCTCCCTTTGCATTGAACTTTGTGCGTCGTAACTTTGCAGATGTTGTTTATGCTCAAACAGTAACATTACACACTAACTAAAGTTAAAAAAGAGAAATCATAATCAACCTCCCCTTTAATTTTGGGTCAACTATCCCTTTAATTCTTGTTTGTTGAGTGTAAAATAAAATGAATAAATAAAGGAATATAAATGCATATTTTGGATTTGTTTTGCTCATTTAAAATATTCCCATTATGTCTATAACATACTAAACACAGCAAACATTAAAGTGATAAATCAAAGTATTTAATTCATTAAACACTCCAATAAAAAAAAAAAAAATCTACAAAGTTTGAATATTTTACATAACATATGGACTAACATTCATTCATTTCAGTCACTTGACTTTTTTCCACTCTAAAAGAGATTAATACATTTCTTTTGTACATAAAGCAAAACATTTCATTAACAATTATTTCTGTCATTGTTAAGATTAACTGTGACAAATATTGAGTGAAATCTGTTCTTTCACTTATTTCGAGGATTATTAACATGTGCTTTAGATTGTTGTATGACAGTCACATTGTTTATGGCAAAATGCACTTTAATGAGGAAGTGAAATAAGACATTGATGAATACTCTGATAAACACAATGTATTCATAGTATACTTCCTGAAACACTAGTACACTTCCTCTCAGCTTGAAATGTTGGTCATCACGATCTAGGAATTAAATTCAAAGAAAGAAAGAAATAATGTTAATTGCAAAATAATCATAATTGCTGCGATATTAGTGCTGAATTACTCACGTAATAACTAATCTCTGTGTAACCATAAGCATTTCCTGAATGTCTGCAAGAACTGTTGAGAGCAACGTCTCTCTCTTCTGTGTGCCATCCAGAAACACTGTATAAAGTGCAAAGACTTTCAGCCACACACAATTCACCACAATAAGAGCAAATTAACTCACTGTGCTCATTGAGCTTTAAAATAACACAGTACCTATGTCATTTACAGCTTCTTCCATCGCTTTTCTGTTTTTCAGGTACATGGGCCAAACATACCCATCAAAGTAGCCTGGTGGATCTGGAGGCACATAGACTCTTGAGCTATAAATTAGAAAGAGATGAAGGTGACAGTCTCAGTCAAAAACACTGATGTTCATCAAACCACTCTTCTAACAGGAGTCTTATTCCTACCTTCTTCTCTCTTTGCATGTCTCATAAGGGATCTGCAGGAAGTACTTCTTGTTGAACAAGCTATTAAGATGCCTGGAAGTACAACACAGATCCATGAAAACACATTAAGCTGTTCATGATGGCAGAATGCATACCCAAGCTGAACTGAACTGGCCCACTGACAGGTGATGTGACATTGATTATATTGTTACAATGGCACCTGGCAAGAGGTGGGATATATCCGATCGTCAAGCTGCAGGTTGACTGCTTAACCCTCAGGGGTCTGAGGCTGATTTGGGGCCTGGAGAAGTTTTGACATGCCCTGACATTTGTGCTTTTTCAGTTGTTCATAAACATAAATGACAAAAGTGTCATTACACTGTATTCAGCACAAAATAGGCTACCATAATATGTGAGGAACATGTATGTACATGTTTGTATTTTTGAAGGAATAACATTTATGCGTGGTTATTGAAAAAACAAAAAACTTAAGTCACTGAAATAAGGCCAAACAAATAATATTAAATCTGTGTTCACAAGACTTCTGGGAGTTTTTGCTTCAAAATTATGTAAAAATTATCCTTCCTACTCCTTCATATAAAACAATAGAGAGATTGAAATTTTCTAAAACAAATTTGGTCAAGAAACACAGTATGCGTGGAGGCGTGAATAATCATGAATAATGGGTGATTCTCAGCTGAGAAGACAAAAGAATCGCATAAAGAGCTCTAATGAGCTGCATAAATAATGAGCTCTTTCAGTCAGGTAGGCTGTGAAAAACCCCTCTGTGATCATGTCTCAAAGCTCATGATGGTGTAAATCAAACATACAGAAAAAACAGCAATACTGTGAAATATTATTACAATTTAAAATAATGGTATTCTATTATATTCTTTAAAATATAATGTATTTCTGTGATGCAAAGTGTCTGAACAATTATGTTACCTCTATGGCATTTCATATAGGCTTTTATCTTAAAAGCATGCACATTTGGAGAAATATTGATGGATTCTCATATGTTTATGTCAATTTTCTATACAGAGGAGTTATATTTATTCAGGATTTATTGTCATTACTATGAGTGCTGGATACTGTGTTTTCAATTCATACTTGCAGCCGGAGGGCGCTCTGTGCACCTTTAGTCCACAAATGCCTGAGCACTAAAGAAGAATAGGCAATCCAGGAACTAACCGAACTAACAGAGGCCATAGATCGCTAACTATGGCTATTCAAAACACTTTTCAAGACAATAAATACACGATTGAGACGATGCATGCATGTATTGACTGAATTTGCGTCTGAATAGCGCTGGCTCCGTGGGCATGGCCGCATTAGCGGGTAATGAGCTGAATCTCGGACTTCTGACATGGCTCTCTTTTCATACAGATTACATAAACACAGAAGGTTTGTTTTCGATTTGACTTACACGATTTAAAACCTGACATTTCAACGTTTTTTTAGACATAAGTCTATTTTTTTTGTGATTAGTATTCACTAAGTTACAGTTCATTTTCTGAGAACTATCAGATTGGAGTTCGTTCAGAGGGAGACGAGAGATCACGCATCATGTTAGTTTTCTTTATTTTGCAAAAAGCACAACATTTTGTTTTTACTCTGAGTGTACACAAATAAAAGAAGATATTCAACAGATTAAAATGGTGTATAACTCTTAATTGTATGTGCAACATTGACAGAGTATTTTGAGTCTCTTTCACATTGGTAAGAAAAAAACCGCGGTGGTATCGCCGGCAATACCTCAGACCTCAGAGTGTTAACCTCATTCATGTACAGCAACACATGACACAAGGCTTTTATATATTTATTATTATTTATTTACTTATTTACGTTTATATGCGAATGTTGTACACCTCTCCATGTTAACAAACTTTCAAGACTATCAAGTTTATAAATGACCAACTTATAAAAACAAACTTATAGCTGTCTTTGTAAAGAAATGCTAACTTTATATGTAGCTTTGAGCCGCTGCTGTGACACTGTACAAATGCTTCCAGTGTGAATACTCATGCATCTCTGCAGCTGCAGCGACAATGTAGTTACGCTCACGCGCCACTTAAAGGGCTAGTTCACCCAAAAATGAAAATTTGATGTTTATCTGCTTACCCCCAGGGCACCCAAGATGTAGGTGACTTTGTTTCTTCAGTAGAACACAAATGATGATTTTTAACTCCAACCGTTGCAGTCTGTCAGTTGTATAATGCGTATAAATGGGAAAACAATCTATAAGAGTCAAAAAAACATGCACAGACAAATCCAAATTAAACCCTGCAGTTCGTGACGACACATTGATGTCCTAAGACACGAAACTATCAGTTTGTGCAAGAAACCAAACAGTATTTATATCATTTTTTTACCTCTAATACACCACTATGTCCAACTGCCTTGCGCACGGCATCCTGTGTGTGAGGTGTGTATGCACTCTGGCATAGTTTTAGGATTAGTCCACTTTCAAATAAAAATTTCCTGATAATTTACTCACCCCCATGTCATCCAAGATGTTCATGTATTTCTTTCTTTGGTCGAAAAGAAATTAAGGTTTTTGATGAAAACATTCCAGGATTATTCCCCTTATAGTGGACTTCAATGGTCTCTTCAAACGGTTGAAGGTCAAAATTACAGTTTCATTGCCGCTTTAAACGATACCAGATGAGGAATAAGGGTCTTATCTAGCGAAACGATCAGTCATTTTCAGTCATCGCCTTGCACGTTCTTCTGCTTTCCGTATTCTTCAAAAAGCTTACGCTGTAAGCCTTCCCTATTCAACTTACGGAACAAACGTGGTGCCAGTTCCGTTTTTTCCGTAAATAGAATAGGGAAGGGTAGGACATACAGTGTAAGCTTTTTTTTTTTTGACTCGAGATACAACAAAATGCAAAACTGCAAAGTCGGATTTGTCATTGTGACAGCAAGTGAACTTTTAAAGCTGGAATAATGAGTGGATTAGGCATTTCAATCAGCAAGAGAGTAATAACATGGATGGAACTTTCTTGGCAAGGATTGTGCATCACAGTCAGGTACAAGGGAGAAGGCTACTATAGATGAAACAAAACGTTTTATTTTCGCAACTTGTTTATTGACTTATTAATAGCAATTTGCTGTGGAATAGACCTATGCGCCGGCTGGGTCCAGTCGGGTCTGTGTCTTCCCGGCCTGGTTTGGGTCCAGCTTTCAAATAATAGACGGGTCCGCATTGGTTCCGGGTAGAACATTTATGGCATTTCTCGGTTCTGCACAGGTCCAGGTCCAACTTTCGAAATAATAGTCGAGCCCGGGTCGGTTCCATGTAGCACATTTACGGGTCTCTTAGGGTTCGGATATGAATTTTTGGACCCGTGAAGACCTCTACCTCACGCACAGGATGCCGTGCACAAGGCAGTTGGACACAGTGGTGTATTAGAGGTAGAAAATGATATAAATACTGTTCAGTTTCTTGCACAAAATGATCGTTTCTTGTCTTAGGACATCAATGTGTCGTCACGAGCCGCAGGGTTTAATTTGGATTTGTCTGTCGTGTTTTTTGACTCTTATAGATTTTGTTACCATTGACACGCATAACACGACTGACAGACCGCAAAGGTTGGAGTTAAAAATCATCATTTGTGTTCAACTGAAGAAACAAAGTCACCTACATCTTGGATGCCCTGGGGGTAAGCAGATAAACATCAAATTATTTTTTAATTTTTGGGTGAACTATTCATTTATGCTTGCAGTGTGAAATGGGGGTTACACTCAGTGCGTTCCAAATGGGATATATCGCCCTCCGCTTGGAGTTATATTTTACCTATAAATGTATGTATAGTATTTTTCTATACTACTGTAATATCTATACGAGTTACAGTAATATTTATACGAGTCTGGTACAATATTATGGTCAAAATGACATTGTACTTCAACAAAAATACTTTACAGCTACCTTTATCAGTTAATTGAAATGTTTCAAATACATAGACACAATATACATTATATTTAACGTAAAAGGCCTTGGTGCGATAAACCAAAAATAAATAAATAAATAAACTAACGTTAAAATGTGCAACTTGTGTTTTTTTGGGGGGGTGGGGGTGGGGGTCAACCTGCGTGTATAAAATGTGCGACGAAGGCGCCTCCTTGATTGTCTCGTTAAGATGACGCAGAAGTGCGTTCCAAAAAAAGAGAGTTTTTTGACCCCTACACCCTTCATCCCTTCGAAGCTCTCACTCCAGAGGGTAAACCCTTTGAAGGGATTAGGGCATAGGGATGAGCCCTTCCGAATGGAACGCAGAGCTGATAGAGAATGTGAAGCTACATAACACCGAGTTGCATGCTGGGACAGCACCTCCATCTTAAAGGATTAGTCCACTTTTAAATACACTTTTCCTGATAAATTTACTCACCCCATGTCATCCAAGATGTTCATGTCTTTCTTTCGTCAGTCGAAAAGAAATGAAGGTTTTTGAGGAAAACATTCCAGGATTATTCTCCTTACAGTGGATTTCAATGGCTACCAACAGGTTGAAGGTCAAAATTACAGTTTCAGTGCAGCTTCAAGGGCTTTAAACGATACCAGATGAGTAATAAGGGTCTTATCTAGTGAATCGATCGGTCAAAAAAATACAACCGTTTATGCTTTATAAACAAAATATCGCCTTGAATGTACTTTCCGCTTCCGCATTCTTCATAACGCTTACGCTGAATGTCCTACGCCTTCCCTATAGAGGGTATGCGTCAACGTCACTTTCCCGCCGAAAGCGCGCACCCTCAGCTGGACTGAGAGGCAAAAGAACCTGCTGCGTGACTGGATTTAATAGAGGAAACTGCGAAAACACGAGTAAAACAAACGATTACACTAGAAAGTGTTCCTTACAACTTGTCAAATAAACCTAATCCATGGATATTGACATGCAGCCAGGAGTCATGTTTCCTGACATTTATATGTGCCTGATTTCGACGCCGGGGAAATACACAAATCAAATCTGCCTGTGAAAATTTTATATAACTACAATATCGGTAGGTTTAAACCCGCGTAATCACTTATATCATTGTTATATCATCATATTGTCCAGCCCTAAAACATATATCGTTTTATAGTATAGTTTTTGTCAGTGTTGTTTATTTTAAAACACACAATTATGCAGAATATAAGATGGAAAATATTTAATTGATAATTTGTCAACATAATATATAACAATACGGTATGATTTTACCTCAAAATCCAACAATTTGACACAAAATGATAACTGCAGATCCACGTTTCTCTGCTGGAGTCCAGCTGTTTCTGTGAATTGCAGTGATCCATTTGCTTCTTTTTTCTGTAGCTTTCGGCAGTCCTTAAATATATACCTCAGGTTTTGTGTCAAAGCTATTTGTACAGTCAATCACAAAGCTCTTTCCCGTTTTGGATGTGTTTTGTGTGTTTTTCGCGGCATTCACGCTGAAAACCAACATTGCCGCTCAGTCTTTGTGCCACTCAGTGGGCGTGACCGCAGTCATAACGGTCGACAGTGACGTCACGTGCATACCCTCTATTCAAGTTACGGAAAAAAACGAAACTGGCGTCGCGTTCGTTCCGTAAGTAGAATAGGGAAGGCGTAGAACATTCAGTGTAAGCGTTATGAAGAATGCGGAAGCGGAAAGTACGTTCAATGCGATATTTTGTTTATAAAGCATAAACGGTTGTATTTTTTCCGAAAATGACCGATCGATTCACTAGATAAGACCCTTATATCTGGTATCGTTTAAAGCCCTTGAAGCTGCACTGAAACTGTAATTTTGACCTTCAATCTGTTGGTAGCCATTGAAATCCACTGTAAGGAGAAAAATCCTGGAATGTTTTCATCAAAAAGCTTCATTTCTTTTCGACTGACGAAAGAAAGACATGAACATCGTGGATGACGGGGGGTGAGTAAATTTATCAGGAAAAGTGTATTTAAAAGTGGACTAATCCTTTAAGAGGATTGCCCTATAATACTCATACTGAAATTAATACAGATACCTGCACCTTTTGTCTTGTTTTTGCCTTTAAATTAAATATTTGCATTCTTCATGGTATCGTTTGCAGGGAAGAGAAGTAATTTTATTGCATTGCATGATAATTTGATGTTTTCGCTGTAGTTTTGCAGAATTCTGTTCACAAAGTATCTTGTTACCATGAAAACAGTGTCACTAGCTCGGCACTCGCTGCGGTCACATGGTAGAAATGTCCAAATAAAAATGTGTTCAACAAGCTAAAATAAGTCGATCCATTTCTTTGTTGGAAACATTTAAATGTAACTGAAGTTTTATTGTTGTCATTGTAAATATTCACATTCCCATGGCCAGAGAGTGTGTGGTTTACATTCAGCAGACAGACAGCCACACACTATTTTTATATTAACACACGAAAACCAAAATCAAATCCATAAAAACTTGTGAAGGGTTTTTGCGGTTGCTGCATGCAAGTTCTGCTAATTCAAAAGCCAACAAACTGTGACAGTCATACTCGCAAAGGTAATGTTAAACCAAACAAAATACAAACTATCAAAAGATTTATGAGTGATTTAAAGCACAGAAGAACAGATAAAGGTCAAATAAAGGCTCATTAAGGAAAGTTTCTGTCAAACAAATTAATTGTATTAAAAGGGCAGCTGAGCAACTAACAGGTATTTGAAGCTGCTAGAGTCTCAAGAACCTTTCCATGCAGGCTGGCATTTGTGCATAAAGCTGCATTTCAGCCACCCCTAAACAAAGCTCACAAAGAGAAAGCTTAACAGGGCAGTCGCCTCCAAATTCTCCAAATCTCAGTCCGATCTATGGGATATGTTGGACCAACAAATCTGATCCATGGAGGCACCACCTCAAAACTTGCAGGGCTTAAAGGATCTGCTGCTGATATCTTGGTGGCAGATACCACAGCACACCTTCAGAGGTCTTGTGGAGTCTATGCCTCGACACATCAGAGCTGTTTTAGTGCCATGAGGACGACAAACACAATATTTGGCAGGTGGTTTTAATGCTGTGGTTGATCAGTGTAATTGTATGTAATTATATCAGTTGACTGTGTAAAGTACAGTATAAAGTGTAATTAAATGTACATATTTCTTATAAATAAATTTAATTTAAAATGCATGCCAAGCAATTATGGTTCAACTTCTATTTGTCATATTTGATGTGCTTTATGCCTGTAGTAGATCAGGGTTTATGTGTGAATACAAGCCTAAAATAAATCTCATCATATAAAGTGACCTTTTTTTTCATAGAAGACTTACTCCTCAAGTGTCAAAGTTTAGGTTTTATAGACTTTCAGTGGAGGGACAGAAATCTCTCAGGTTTGATTAAAAATATCTTCAATTGTGTTTTGAAGATAAAAGTGGAACTACATGGCTAAGTAATTGATGACAGAATTGTAATTTTTGGGTGAACTATCATGCCACTTGTTTGTACTTAAACTCTAGTAATAAATAAAATCTCTTGATCTCTTCAAATCTCTTGAGTGAATTTCTTCCTCTGAGATTGATAGACTTCTGTCTGATCTTGCTTTCCAGACTGTAAAAAAAAAAAAACTTCATCCATTATGACTTTGCCTTTACATAAAAGATAGTCTGTTGGACTAAAATCTAAATAAAATCTTAAAATAATTTTTAATCTTAAAAAAAAAAAAAAAACATTACCTATGATTAAAAATGAGGAATCCCTCCACTATAAGAACAAACACATTGGGTGGCTCTGATGCTGTGGATTTCACTGCAAAACCACGAGATGTCATGAAGTGCTCAGGATCCTCCTGCCACGAGCCAATGTCTCCCATCATCCTGTCCATGTGCAGGGCATCTAAACCTGCAGAGGAGTTTTGTTTAAATATATATGGCATATGATGTGTGTATATATATATATATATATATATATATATATATATATATATATATACACACACACAGTGGGTACGCAAAGTATTCAGACCCCCTTAAATTTTTCACTCTTTGTTATATTGCAGCCATTTGCTAAAATCTTTTAAGTTCATTTTTTTCCTCATTAATGTCCACACAGCACCCTATATTGACAGAAAAACACAGAATTGTTAAAATTTTTGCAGATTTATTAAAAAAGAAAAACTGAAATATCACATGGTCCTAAGTATTCAGACCCTTTGCTCAGTATTTAGTAGAAGCACCCTTTTGATCTAATACAGCCTTGAGTCTTTTTGGGAAAGATGCAGTTTTTCACACCTGGATTTGGGGATCCTCGGCCATTCCTCCTTGCAGATCCTCTCCAGTTCTGTCAGGTTGGATGGTAAACGTTGGTGGACAGCCATTTTTAGGTCTCTCCAGAGATGATCAATTGGGTTTAAGTCAGGGCTCTGGCTGGGTCATTCAAGAACAGTCACTGAGTTGTTGTGAAGCCACTCCTTCGTTATTTTAGCTGTGTGCTTAGGGTCATTGTCTTGTTGGAAGGTAAACCTTCGGCCCAGCCTGAGGTCCTGAGCACTCTGGAGAAGGTTTTCGTCCAGGATATCCCTGTACTTGGCCGTATTCATCTTTCCCTCGATTGCAACCAGTCGTCCTGTCCCTGCAGCTGAAAAACACCCCCACAGCATGATGCTGCCACCACCATGCTTCACTGTTGGGACTGTATTGGACAGGTGATGAGCAGTGCCTGGTTTTCTCCACACATACCGCTTAGAATTAAGGCCAAAAAGTTCTATCTTGATCTCATCAGACCAGAGAATCTTATTTCTCACCATCTTGGCAAACTCCATGCGGGCTTTCATGTGTCTTGCACTGAGGAGAGGCTTCCGTCAGGCCACTCTGCTATAAAGCCCCGACTGGTGGAGGGCTGCAGTGATGGTTGACTTTCTACAACTTTCTCCCATCTCCCGACTGCATCTCTGGAGCTCAGCCACAGTGATCTTTGGGTTCTTCTTTACCTCTCTCACCAAGGCTCTTCTCCCCCGATAGCTCAGTTTGACCAGACGGCCAGCTCTAGGAAGGGTTCTGGTTGTCCCAAACATCTTCCATTTAAGGATTACGGAGACCACTGTGCTCTTAGGAACCTTAAGTGCAGCAGAAATTTTTTTGTAACCTTGGCCAGATCTGTGCCTTGCCACAATTCTGTCTCTGAGCTCTTCAGGCAGTTCCTTTGACCTCATGATTCTCATTTGCTCTGACATGCACTGTGAGCTGTAAGGTTTTATATAGACAGGTGTGTGGCTTTCCTAATCAAGTTCGATCAGTATAATCAAACACAGCTGGACTCAAATGAAGGTGTAGAACCATCTCAAAGATGATCAGAAGAAATGGACAGCACCTGAGTTAAATATTATGAGTGTCACAGCAAAGGGTCTGAATACTTAGGACCATGTGATATTTCAGTTTTTCTTTTTTAATAAATCTGCAGAATAAGAATGGACAATGAAACTGAAACACTGGCCAATATAGTGTAGGTTTCATGCCTACACACTGTGTTCCAAATTATTATGCAAGTGACATTTCAGTAGGATTTTAGTTTTTCAAAGAAAGTGTTTGTTTGTTTGTTTGATTGATTGATTTCTCATGTCTTTTTAGATAACTGTCAATCTCAGACAGGTTTGTTAAATAGTCTTCCAGGTCTTCTTAGGGAAATGGAAAACCTACTTAAAGAGGTTGTTCCGCATTATTAAGCAAGTCACAGTTCTCAAGCAATATGGGGAGGAAGAAAGATCTTTCTAAAGATGAAAAGCAAGAAATGGAGCAATGTCTTGCAAAAGGCATGAAATTAATATTTTGCAAAAAAGAAGAAAAAAAAGAAAAATGGAGATTGTGATTTAGAGCACAGAAGAACACACTTAGATAAGGCTTATTAAGAAAAAAAATTCTGTCAAATAAATTAATTTTATTTAAAGGGTGATGGAGTATTTTATATGTCCTACAGAAAACAATTGTAGAATTAGTTTGCTTACTATAAAAGCTAGAAGTGTTTTGAGACCTCTTGACCTATGTAACTGTAAGGGTCAGACAAGTTAACTTGGCCACTGAGTATATTTTGTTGGTAATTTTCCACCAGACAACAGGTAGCTGTGAAATGAATAAGACCATTATTAAGGGTGTCACATGAAGGCTTCTTGCCACTGGGGAGTATTGACTGTTTTGATACTATGTTTCATTTGTCCAATGGGAAAAGGGTTGACTATCAATTGGCAGAAGGCCCATGAGAGATTAAGTTAAAAGATGTACAGTAGTTGGCAGTCGGCCACCCTTAGAAAATTGTCTCTTACATAAGCAACACCTGCAATTATATTAGTGAAATGACTATGGTAGAAAGGTCGGGGAGTACATGGGAGAGAGGTGTGGGAGGAGAGCCCCTCTAAGTGAGAATATGGGAAAATGTAAGGGTGGATTTTACCAGCCAATGACACTACTTTGGTGTGTTTTAAGAGATAAGAAAAATGTATAAAAAATGTGCCCCAGCTAAGAGAAATTCAGACGTGGAGCTGGCATCTCATTTTGTTGCTTGACAATAAAGTTAATTACTTCTGAGACCTGGAACTTCGACTCTGAGTTTTTCATCAAGACCAGAACTGAAGGGACACAGAGACATCGAATTTGCCACGACAAGGGCAGCCATAAAAAAGCCACTGTTGATCAACAAACATTTGTGCATAAAGCTGCATTTCAGCCACCCCTATCCAAAGCTCACAAAGAGAAACAATTACAGTGGGTATAGAAATACATGAAGACTTTTGATTTTTAAATGGTTTTATTTGAATGTTTATTGTACTGAAATCCTATTGTTATGTCACTTGCATAATAATCTGGAATGCAGTGTATATGCGCGGCCTGGTGGCCAATCTTCACAGATTTACATTCCATCAGTAAGAGCAGAGTGCAAAGGTTGAATTAGCAGAGCAATAACAACTATTGCAATACATACAACATAATGGGAGACATGTCAGTGTTCAAAAGAGGACAAATTGTTGGTGCACATCTCACTGGCTCATCTGTGACCAAAACAGCAAGTCTTTGTGGTGTATCGAGAGCTATGGTATACAGGGTAATGTCGGCATACACCACGTAGGACGAACCACATTCAACAGGTATAACTGTTGATGCATGAAGAAGCTGTCTGAAAGGCATGTCCAGGTACTAACCCGGATTGTCTCCAAAAAAACACAACCACAGCAGCCCAACTCACTACAGAATTAAATGTGCACCTCGACTCTCCTGTTTCCACCAAAACTGTTCATCGGGAGTCAATATTCATGGTCGGGCTGCTATAGCCAAACCTTTGGTCACTTGTGCCAATGGCAAATGTTCATTGGTGCCAACAGTGCAAATCTTGGGCTGTGGAGAATGTGAAACATTTATTGTTTACTGATGAGTCCAGCTTCACTGACTTTCTCACATCTGTGGGAGTTACGGTGGGAAGCCCCAAAGAGGCTCTTGCGTTCCCAGAATGAAGCACTGGTTGAAACAGTGATGGTTTGGGCTGCAATATCATGGCATTCCTTAATGTGCTTGATGGGCATGTCACTGCCAAAGGCTACCGAACCATTCTGGAGGACCATGTGCACCTAATGGTTCAAACATTGTACCCTGAAGGGGGTGCCGTGTATCAGCATGATAATACACCAATACACACAGCAAAACTTGTGACAGAATGGTTTTGAGTGAACATGAAAGTGAAGTTAAACATCTCCCATAGCCTGCAGTGTCATCATATCTAAATATTTTTGGGTATTTTGAAGGAGCAAGTCAGAAAAAGTTTTGCTCCACCACTATACAAATAAATTATTGTGGTCTAAAACCGGGTTTTTACATTTCATTGTCCAACCCCTGTGTGTATATATACTATATAATCATACACTGTATCACAAAATAAGACAATTGGCACGTACAAAAGCAAAGCTGAGAAGTAAATAAGAGAACTGTTCTTACTGTCATACTGCTTAAAGCCATTGATATCAGTAGGGACCACTGAGTCATCCTGAGAAAAAGACACAAATTAATTCAGATTCGTCAGCTACATGCTTTGGTCTAAGTGACCTACTTAGATAAAGAATGACAAATTAATTAAGATATAAAGTGGGTGTGGTACCTTGAAAAAGCTGTCTTGAGAAATAACACAGCTATTACACAGAAGCTCCTGAAGGCTTTTACTCAGAGTGGTCTTTCCTCCATTTGTCGTCCTGTCACATCAGTTTATAATTCATATATGATAGGACTGGACATGGGAAAACACAACCTTATAGCGTTTATTTTACTCACCCACCAATTCCTATTATTACTTTTCTCATTTTATCGATTTTCTCATACGTTTTACATTTCAACTTTTGTTAAGAAGTCAGCTGCA
The DNA here is from genome assembly GCF_018812025.1 of Megalobrama amblycephala. Lineage (NCBI taxonomy): Eukaryota > Metazoa > Chordata > Actinopteri > Cypriniformes > Xenocyprididae > Megalobrama > Megalobrama amblycephala. The sequence goes on from NC_063044.1 coordinate 44,398,015, forward strand.
TGCATTTAGGAAAAATTGAGTGTTTTTGCAAGCGGTTGGTTGATCTTTAGATACTAAGCACAGTTCATCTCCACTAACTGATAAGAAACTCGTGTATGTGGCTTGTAGTGATGTGTCGTTCTTGAACGATTCGTTCATTTTGAACGAATCTTTAATGTGACTCGGGAAGAACGAGTCGTCTCGGGGGGTGATTCGTTCAGTCGCGCATGTGCAATATTCTACAGGTTCTGTACTGCTAGAAGTAGCTCACCTGATGATTCAATTGATTAGTTCATTTCATGAGTCTTTCGGGTTTTGAGTCGTTCCTTAATCACGTGACAGACCCATACGCTACCAATGCATTCTGAGCCGGAAAGAGAATTGATTAGTTCTTTTTATGAGTCTTTCGGGTTTTTGAGTCGTTCCTTAATCACGTGACAGACCCATACACTAAGCCAATGCATTCTGAGCCGGAAAGAGAATTGATTAGTTCTTTTAATGAGTCTTTCGGGTTTTTGAGTCGTTCCTTAATCACGTGACAGACCCATACACTAAGCCAATGCATTCTGAGCCGGAAAGAGAATTGATTAGTTCTTTTAATGAGTCTTTCGGGTTTTTGAGTCGTTCCTTAATCACGTGACATACCCATACACTATGCTGTGTGACCCAAGCACATTATATTTATTAGTAAATAACGTTAACTCTCCAGTTTTGTTTGAGTTTGTGTTACAACTGTTAAAGCTGAAGTTATCATAACCTTGATGTTTTAAACTAACATTAATAATTCAAATTCAAAATGTTATTTGCTTTTAATTTATGTCATTATGTCCTTTTTGAGCAATCTTCTTATATTAGACCAATATGTCAAGTCTGCCTAGGAAAAGCAATTATTATAACAGCAAACAAGGCTAACTAGGAATGAACAAACTAGGCTATAAATACTTTGTATTGTAGGCTTGGATTATTATATTATTATATAGCCTAGTGTTTATTTACAGATAGACAGTCAAAAAGATAAATTAATCAATATTTTATTTATAACAGGGCTTTATTTATTTATAATAACACACCACAGATCCTCAAGAAACAGTAACAAAAACAGTGACAGAAATGTCAGAAATAGCGTATGGGTCTGTCACGTGTTTAAGGAACGACTCAAAACCCGAAAGACTCATGAAATGAACTAATCAATTCTCTTACCGGCTCAGACTGCATTGGTTTAGCATGGGACTGCCTGTCACGTCATTAAGGAATGACTTAAACCCGAAGACTTGTCAGACAAGAGGTGAGGTGAGCTTAATCAGCTTGTCATAAACTGAAGACCCAGGTAATGAATTAATCATTTCTGAATCTTATAGCATTGTAGTTTTGTATTGTTTGTAGTGGGATCAACGTTTGCATAAGTAGTAGATGTGTTGGGGAAGTAACACGTAACATTTTAATTACATTTTGCTAAAATGAACGAAATGAACGAAATGACTCGAAAAAAGATTCGTTCATTTTGTTGAACGAGACTCAAAAGTCCGAGTCAGTAAAATGATCCGAACTTCCCATCACTAGTGGCTTGCAGCTTTTCTTCTTTGTTCACTTATAGGGTCGAAACTGCTCTATAGCGCCACCTGAAGTGCTGGGTTGTCACTGGCGCAAAAAAAAATGGTTTTATTTACAAGTTTAAGTGCTATTCTGAGGGATAGTTAATCCAAAAATGAAAATTCTGTCATTATTTCCTCACCCTCATGTCGTTTCAAGTCTGTATAACTTTTTCTTCTGTGGAACATAAAAGAAAATATTTTTATAAAAGTCTCAAGTGTTTTTTTGTTTTTTTTTCATACAGTGGAAGTCAAAACTGTTTGGATTCCAGTATTCTTCAAAATATGTTCTTTTGTGTTCTAGAGAATAAATGCATGATGACAAATATATTTAGGTGAACTACTCTTTTAAGGTTTTGATCTATCTAATTAGCATATAGTAAATAAACTATATAATGTGGGTAATGTCTAACTCATTGGGTATTGTATAACTCATCTGTTGTTCTGTAAAAGTCCCACCACTAAAATTCACAGTCTGTTGTTAACGCACAAAAACAGACAAGCAAAGTGATACAAACAGTAAAACTTCTCAATGCCTTCTCAATGACTTTATATCATCAATCTTGAAACGCCAATCAAATTTGAGATCTGTACCTAACAGTATAATATAAAAGGGACAAACAAAAGACATGAAAGACAACATAGTACACTGCTGCTTCTTTTTTTTTAAATAATTTTATTTCTTTATAATATTTGTACAAGGCAACAGTGCAAACTTGCTTCTCTACTTACAGTCTATGTACATGAAAAAAACATGAGGTCATATAAACATGACAAAACTTTTATTTCCTTTACTTGGAAAAAATCTGATCCCTCAAGCAGTGCACCTGAAAAACAGGATAGAAAAGACAACACATTTATGGTCACAAATGATACCCAATCAAACAACAGAATCCCATTTTATTTTTAATCCGGGCTCTTACCTAAGTTTCTGACACAGCTCCTAGATTATTGGCTTCAGTGGTTGGGATAACAAAAGAACTCAAGCGAATATCAGTAGCACTGTACTATAGAGAGCAACCAAACAAGATACACACAAGAATAAGTAAACCAAACTGCCAAAAGTGTCAATTTACAGTACAGTACAAATCAAGAAAATTAGCTTGTAAACTATGAGTGACATGGCGGCTTACAGGCAGTTCTCTGGGTGATGACGAGAATGGCGGGTCACTGGCATACATGCGGGTGAAGGGTTTCTCTTTGGTAGCGGGGTGATTCGTGCAGCAGAGGCGCAGAGTGGCAGCAGGGAGGTGGATGTGCCAGATGCTGCTGTGTTTCTTCACTAGCTCATCCAGCATCCTGAAATATGCATTAAATAATGCTGGACATGTAGAAACAATATATTTTTACAATATAATTTTTTCCACCATTATAAAAAATGTATTGATCATGAAATAGTTAAATATCATTTCTGTTAAAGGGTTAGTTCACCCCAAAATTACATTTCTGTTCTGTTTACAAATTAAGATATTTTTGATGAAATGTTGAGATTAGATGTTTTTTTTATCCCCCATAGAAAGCAACGTAATTAGCACATTCAAGGTCCAGAAAAGTAGTAAAGACGTTGTTAAAATAGTCAACATGACTACAGTGGTTCAACCTTAATGTTATGAAGCCACAAGAATACTTTTCTGGACCTTGAATGTAGTAATAACGTTGCTTTCTTTGGATAAAAAACCTCTCCGATTTCATCAAAAATATCTTAATTTGTGTTCCGAAGATGAACAAAGGTCTTGGAACGATGGGTTTGGAACGACATGAGGGTGAGTAATTAATGAAGAAAATTCATTTTTGGGTGAACTAACCCTTTAAGAAGCAAATATTACTGTTAAATCAAGTCACATCACATATTGGATACATTTCTCAAGTTCAAAATATGATGCTGTACTCATTAAGAAGTGATTCAGTGACCAAGTCCATGTAACCAGTTTGACGGTGGTGTATCACCAAGGCGTTTGCATTCAATCGCAGCCGTTTCTTCAACTCACGATTAATCTATCAGAGAGAAAATGAGAACCATTAATCAATGATATGAAACTCAACTGTTTTTCCAAAACAAATGACTGATAAAAGAATTCCTAGATACACACTACCATTAAAGGTGCCCAAGAACGTTCTTTCACAAGATGTAATATAAGTCTAAGGTGTCTCCTGAATGTGTCTGTGAAGTTTCAGCTCAAAATATCCCATAGATATTTTTAAATTCATTTTTTTAACTGCCTATTTTGGGGCATCATTAACAATGCACTGATTTACACTCGGCGCCGCCCCCTTAAATCGCATGCTCCCTGCCACACCAGCTGTCGACTATATTACAGCGCATTTACAAAGTTCACACAGCTAATATAACCCTCAAATGGATCTTTACAAGATGTTCGTCATGCATGCTGTATGCATGCTTCGAATTATGTGAGTAAAGTATTTATTTGGATGTTAAAGTTTTATTCTGAGTGAATTTGAGGCTGTCCTCCGTGGCTAACGGCTAATGCTACACTGTTGGAGAGATTTATAAAGAATGAAGTTGTGTTTATGAATTATACAGACTGCAAGTGTTTAAAAATGAAAATAGCGACGGCTCTTGTCTCCGTGAATACAGTAAGAAACGATGGTAACTTTAACCACATTTAACAGTACATTAGCAACATGCTAACGAAATATTTAGAAAGACAGTTTACAAATATCACTAAAAATATCATGTTATCATGGATCATGTCAGTTATTATTGCTCCATCTGCCATTTTTCGCTGTTGTTCTTGCTTACCTAGTCTGATGATTCGGCTGTGTGCAGCTCCAGACGTTAACTGGCTGCCCTTGTCTAATGCCTTTTATAATGTTGGGAACATCATGGGCTGGCATTATGCAAATATTGGGGCATACACCCCGACTGTTACGTAACAGTTGGTGTTATGTTGAGATTCGCCTGTTCTTCGGAGGTCTTTTAAACAAATGAGATTTATATAAGAAGGAGGAAACAATGGGGTTTGAGACTCACTGTATGTCTTTTCCATGTACTGAACTCTTGTTATTTAACTATGCCGAGGTCAGTGATGGGAATAACGGCATTATAAATAAACAGCGTTACTAACGCCGTTACTTTTTGCAGTAACGATTAATCAAACGAATTACTTTTTCTCCCGTTATAACGCCGTTACCGTTACTGGCAAAAAAAATGCCGCGTTACTATAATTGAGCCCACTGAAGCGGTTTTCATCCGAGTAGGCTCTCTCTCAGCCATAGGATCTGCAAAGTTTTTTCTCTGGTCTGTGCTGCGGATAGCCATACACAAATATAATTTTAAACTGATAATAATAAACGGTGTGTATGTGTCTGTGAGCATGCGAGCGAAACGCGAGCTCAAGCCAGAATACCCTTTGTGACATGCTGGATACCTATATGTGAAGTAAGTTTTCTAGTCGACTAGTAGTTATTAATTTAAGCCGTTAGTTGACTAATCGCATTTATATTAATTTAATTTCTTAAATACTGGAGCGAATAAACCATAATAATGCGTTTATGTAATATAGGCTATATAGAACTCAAGCGCACGCATAAAGCCTGCCATAAAATCACGGCAAAAGTAATAATTATGAATGTGACCAAAACAGCACGGAGACATTTTAATTGTTTATTAATAAAGTAATGTTTTCTTAATCAGTGTCGGCTGTGAAGATGAAGTTGACATTGCTGACTCTCGTTATCTGCTCATTGTGGGCGCGCCTTAAGAGAGAATGCACATTTCTTTCGGTTTAGTCTACATAATCAAAGTAGCCTATTTATTTTCGTTTTTAGATATTTCAAGCTTTCTATAGATATATTTCTCATGTATGTGAGGCAAGCAGCCGCTGAGTTTCGGTTTATTTAGCCTATAAGTCGCGCTCCAGTTCACGCGCCATTGATCGCGCCCGCGCCTGCCAAGATTATATTGTCTGCTATATTTGCTTCTTATTTATTAAATCCAGGCAATTGGTTGATGAAACATTGATTAAAATTAAGATACAATTTTTACAAAACGAAATTCACTTTAAAGAAAGGCTTTCTACAAAACAAAACTTAATGAAGTGTTTAAAATCATGTCTGACCCACTCCGATATACTGCGCATCTTATGATGGATCTTACTCATGCTGTTCACTTTTCATAATCAAGTAAATTAATTTAAAACATAACACAGGACTATTTAAACATAAATATGAAACTACATTTTCTTTAATGGCTACCAACACCTATTGTAGAGTACAGAGAAATTTCATAAGCAAGAGCGCATCATGTCAGGAGTCGGATCAAGAATAACTTATTCTTAGACTTAAATTTAATATTGGGGGCATTCAAGTTATTTGACATGTTTAAAAAAAAAAAAGAAGAAGTAACGCAATAGTTACTTTCCCTGGTAATTAGTTACTTTTAAAATGATGTAACGCAGTTACTAACGCGTTACTATTTGTGAGAAGTAACTAGTAACTATAACTAATTACTTTTTTAAAGTAACGTGCCCAACACTGGCCAAGGTAAATACATTTTTTGAATCAAGGGCACCTTTAAAAAGTTGGGGTTTAGATTTTTTTAATTTTCTGACAGAAGTCTCTAATGTTCAACAAAGCTGCATTTCTTTTTAAAATACACTAAAAACAGTATTACTGTGAAATATTAATAACTTTTTTTATTATTATTTTTTAAAGATTTTAAAATGTTATTCCAGTGATTCCAATAATTTATTCCTGTGATCAAAGCTGAATTTTCAGCATCATTACTCCAGTCTTCTGTGTCACATGATCCCTCAGAAATCATTCAAATATGCAGTTGTGCTGCTTAATATTTTTATGGAAACTTTGATCAGTTCTTTTCAGGATTCTTTGATAAACAGAAAGATCAAAAGAACAGCATTTATTAGATTTAAATAGATTTTTCTTGTAACAATGTAAATCTCTTTACTGTCACTTTTGATTAATTTAATGCACCATTGCTGAATAAAAAGTATTAATCTCTTTTTTCTTTAAATCTTACTGAGCTGAAGTCTGTGTGTCTCTTACTTCCAAGAGGATCCGCCTGGGAAGCCGGGAGAGAATTCCGAGAGGGTATCCTTGCTGACTGATGACTTCAGCAAGACACTGGGCCACATCCTGACTGAGTTTCTGAGTCAGAGGAAAAGCTTCCACCCATTTGGAATGGTAGTCAGTCAGAGTCATGATGTGCGTGTGCTTGTCTACTGTCGGAGAGAACGGGCCTCTAACATCCAGCCCAAGCCATTCCCACCTCTCTTTAACCTGAGTGAAAGGTTAAAAATTTCTTATTCAGCTACAGTTTAAATGTTCTTATTCTGTTCTATACTATCTATAAAGGCTCAAACACAAACAAATATAACTATAACAATTACTATATTGGCATCCACATCAAGGGACAATAGCAATATACTGCAGTTATGCTGTCTGCTTCTTTAAATGGTTTTTTCATTCATCAGCTTCATCCCGTTCATGGAAAAATAATTTTGAAAGTGTTTCGAACAATAGCACTCCTCAGTGTTTTTATCGTTACAGTTGTGGTGTAGACTTTACTCTCATAGAATTAGAAAAATGATTACAACTCTCAAATTATGAAAATAGGATCATGTAGAAAGTTCACACACACACACACACACACACACAAAATGTACTCAATCCAGAAGGGTTGTTGTCATTCTCACTATCTACAGCACAGCATGACGCAAGACAATATCTGATTATCTTGTCATCATCTTTCATAAAAATGCAATTCCCCAGAGGACTTACCCAAATTAAATCTTCCTGATGAAATCTTAGCTACAAGCAGATACCCTTTTATGATAAAAGTTGCACTGCATTTCTGACGTAAACAGCCTTACCTCGATTATGTGGGGTTTTGTTTGTCCAAGAACGCCATAAGCCACATGAGGCATCTGAATAAGAAATAATAGGAAATGCATAATTAAGACTTGAAGTCTTGAAATGTATTCAACAGTACACCATGATTACTTACAATATTTAATTCATCATCTCCAGTCCAGCGAATGTTCTGAATAAAAAAAAAAAACAACAGACATATGTTACTGGTGTGAACCACATTTTTGTGCACAGGAATGTAAAAATAATATTACTATGTCTTAATTGTCTTTATTAAGTTTTTTTATATGAAAAATAATCAAAAAAAAAATTTCATTACATTGGGCAAACAGTATCCACTGTGAAAGAAACTGGGTATAGTCATGCTTCTGTCCAGAGCTTCATCACCCATGATGGTCCATGGTGGGCTGAACAAGCAAATGAAAAGAATAACAATTAAAACAGAATAACATCAACACAGATTGCATGCATCTGATGAGCAGCTGCAGACCTTTTTTCTGTTTCAGTCAGCCGCTGTGTGTAAACACTCTGTGGGTCTGCTCTCATCTGGCTGGAATTATTTTCTGTATCATTCGGGTGTAAACTCATGTCTGTAGTTCTGTGCTCAGGCTTTTCTGAGTCAGACGTCTGTGAGGTTTCTGCTGTCATATCAGGTGCTGCTTGAAGGGAGGATTTTGAGTCACCAACATTTCCCTTCAATTGCAAGCAAAAGACAGCAAAGAGGAAAATTTTGTCATCATTAATAAAGAAGGCAGTCAAAAGGCATCTATGCTAGTGATGGGTGCATTCAAGACACTGCTTCGTAAGCTTCAAAACTGTAGCAAATGTTTTACTTTGAACCAGTGATTCGGACTCACATGATTTCAGTAAAGGCTTCATAACTGTTTCAAAACATTTAGAATTTAATGGTTTCAATCTCAATTAACTAATGAACCAGTGTCTACATGGCTTTATACTGAAGGCATTTTAATGGCACATTTGTATAATAAAAAAAGAAGTATGATTAGTCAAGCCCTCCACAAAACAAGCCCTATAAATAATTAAAAAAAAAAAAAATACAAACATTTAATATTTAAAAGTATTTTTTTAGATTGCATTTAATAGATTTCTCTTCCAAGAAAACATTTACAATTAAATTGTAAAAGATGACTTGCGTGTTTGGGCTTTTTTTGTTGTTGCAATTACACGGTTTTGACCAGCAGGTGCCGCCAGTGTGTAAGGTTTTTGCAGTTTGGAACAGTGAAACCTTTTTCAAAACAATTGTTCCAGTTGCAAAAAGCTCAGTTTCTTCCATCACTAATCTATACTCAGGTGAGTTAAGAATGCTCTGAGCCACCTTCAAATTTGGTGTAAAGATGCAATGCTGAATGAAAGACATACTAACATATGCAGCTCTGACCCACTTCAGTATCAGAGGCTGCATTGATGCCGCTTTGGTTTAGTGTAAATGATGAAGCATCAGTGCGGGCTTCAACTTTGTCATATATTTTATTATTTATGGTTTCATATTTTCAATGTATAATTTCACATTAAAACGTTAATTTAGTTATTTCTAAAATTGTAATTTCTCTGTTAATACATACATTCACATGTAATTCAAAGAAACAATTAATAATGCAAAATGCAAATAAAGAAGGTTGCATAACTCACCAAAGCTCTTCTGCTTCTGGGGTTGATTTGAACCTGTAGGGGAGAAACCAGAAAGTAAAAAAAATATATATATATATTTAAATGTAACATAGAAAGACATTTTAATGGATATTTACATGAAATTTCAAGCCAGTGTCCTGTGCTGGTGTAACATACTATAATTACACAACAACTATTCTAACCTGCTTTAATTTAAACCTCAATTAAGCTAATATCTTATAATTATTCTAAACCCACTGTTTAAGAATTGCTTATATCATTTGTGTGCATGAAATCCTTGTACCTTTATGATTTAAACTAGTGAAAAACCTAAAAGTTAGTGACCAGTGACATGAAACAAGACACATTAAAAACACATGTTCACGTTCGCTTTATGTTTTAAAAAAGTTTCACACACCTTTCTTTCTAGATAACGGTTTGGGAATGAAAAGATGGTCGGCACAGCCCATGAATGAAGTCTTGTTCTCTTCCCCTCTACAATAAAACACTTCTTTTCAAAGTGGATAGAGCAAATTTTACTATTGGGAGCAGGTTTCCAGTCTTTCCATCTTAAATTTTTAAGCCACTTTTTCAGTAAGTTGGGATCTTTCAGCGGGAATCTGAAATAAAACAAATACGAGAACACGAACTTAATATCATACCGTCAAGAAGTTTTTAATATAATGTAAAGTGAAAGCTTTGCGCTTACTTGTGGAATGAGACGCTCTTGTTCCTCGCAGCAGTGTTTTTACAGTTATATGCACAACATATGAACACCATCGTGTTTCGGGATCAACATTCAGGTTATCTACCGATTGTATACTTTTCTAATGGCTTTTATCAAAGATGTTGTTTTATGGTTATCGTATCGTTAATGCTGTGTTGTATTATATTTCAAAAGACGTATTATTAACGAACAAACAGACTGTGCACTGACTATTCACCAAAAACCAAAACAGACACCTGAGAGCCAATCACAGTTACAGCTCCGTCTACATCTGTGGTGTCTGCCTACGAGAAGCGAAAACACACATATCGCCACCTTCCGGACAAAATGAGACTTGAGCTCAGATTAACTGACACTTTGAGTAGTTTGGCTGCAAGTCTTTTAGTAGTATTTTTCAGCTGTTCTTTTTGTTTTTTTTTCAGTAACTCTTGAAAACCAGGAACATAGATTATGGTTGTACACTTTAAAGGATATTCAGCACCAGTTATGCCAGTACATATAGGCAGAAAATTTTGCCTGGTTTCACAGACAGGACTTAGATTAAACTGGGATTATACTTTAGATCAATTATTTAGGGCATTTAAGTAGCTTTTATAAATGTGCCTTAGAAAAAAACATTACTGGTGTGTATCTTGAGACAAAACAATAGCACACTGACACATTTTAAAGTATGCAGTGCAAGTTGCTTTCCGTTAAAACAGCTCAAACATGCATTTTAGTCTAGGACTATAGGCTTAAGTCTTGTCTGTGAAACCGGGGGAAAGGCAGGTTGTTTTGTATGGAAAAGAGCCTGAAGAAACCTGAAGAGTTCCATACTAGTCAAGTCAAGTCAAGTCAAATTTATTTATATAGCGCTTTTACAATTGGTAATTGTTTCAAAGCAGCTTTACATATTAGACGCACAGAAAAAAAGGGAAGTGGTTAAAAATAAGCTGTACAAACAAGCGTGGTAATATGTAACATATACAAGATGGTGCTACATTAAGCCAATGTCGGCTGACTCCCAGGGGTGGAAAAAACCCCCTAGGAGAAAACCCAGCGTGGGAAAAAAGTCCTAGGAGGGAAAAAACCCCTTGGAAGATATATATAATATATGTAAATGGATATGGAGATCAAAATCTGAATTATACATTTTTATTATAGAGATTAAAAATAGATTATATATATATATTTGTAAGCGGATACGGGGATTTAAAAATCTATGCAGCCAGAACTGGATCTGTAGTCCCATTGTCTCCTGGGCTGCGTTGTAGTCAGGTCCAGACACAGGTTCTCCATCTGATCTGGATACGGCCTGGATCCAGCACCCGGAAAACCTCGGGATAAGCAGAGAGACAGATATTAGCGTAGATGCCATTCTTATTCTGATGTACAGGTATATCTAGTGTTATAGGAAATGTTCTCGGTTCCGGCCGACCTAATTATTGCAGCGTAACAATCCTTTAACGGATTTGAAAAATGTTAATGTATTGATAATGTGTTATGTGTATGCAAGAGCAAAGAGATGTGTTTTTAGTCTAGATTTAAACTGACAGAGTGTGTCTGCTTCCCGAACAATGCTAGGAAGATTGTTCCAGAGTTTAGGTGCTAAATAGGAAAAGGATCTGCCGCCTTCAGTTGATTTTGATATTCTGGGTATTATCAACTGGCCTGAATTCTGAGATCGCAATAAACGTGAAGGACTATAATGCATTAAGAGCTCACTTAGGTACTGGGGAGCTAAACCATTTAGTGCTTTATAAGTAAGTAGCAAGATTTTAAAATCTATACGATGTTTAATAGGGAGCCAATGTAATGTTGACAGAACTGGGCTAATATGGTCATACTTTCTGGTTCTAGTAAGAACTCTAGCTGCCGCATTTTGGACCAACTGTAGTCTGTTTAAAAGCCGAGCAGAACAACCACCCAGTAGAGCGTTACAGTAATCTAGTCTTGAGGTCATGAATGCATGAATCAACTGTTCCGCATTTGTCATTGAGAGCATATGTCGTAATTTAGATATATTTTTTAGATGGAAGAAGGCGGTTTTACAGATACTAGAAACATGACTTTCAAATGAAAGATTGGTATCGAAGAGCACACCCAAGTTCCTAACTGAGGACGAAGATTTAATGGAGCACCCGTCAAGTGTTAGAGAGTATTCAAGGTTTTTTCGTGAGGAAGTTTTTGGTCCAAAGATTAGGATATCAGTTTTTTCTGAATTTAATAATAAGAAATTTCTTGTCATCCAGTTTTTAATGTCAGCTATGCATTCTGTTAGTTTTGTGAATTTGTAGGTTTCGTCAGGGCGCGAGGAAATATAGAGCTGAGTATCGTCAGCGTAGCAGTGAAAACTAACACCATGCTTCCTAATTATCTCTCCTAAGGGCAGCATGTACAGAGTGAAAAGCAATGGTCCTAGTACTGAGCCTTGTGGTACTCCATACTGAACCTGTGATCGATACGACATCTCTTCATTAATTATTACAGACTGATAACGGTCAGATAAGTACGATTTGAACCATGCCAAAGCAATTCCACTAATGCCAATATAGTTTTCAAGTCTTTTTAAAAGAATGTTGTGATCGATAGTGTCAAAAGCAGCACTGAGATCTAATAACACTAATAGAGAAATACAGCCACGATCGGATGATAAGAGTAGATCGTTTGTAACTCTAACAAGAGCAGTCTCAGTACTATGGTACGGTCTAAATCCTGACTGGAAATCCTCACAGATTCCATTTCTTTCTAAAAAGGAACACAGTTGTACTAATGTACAACTGTACTAATGCACAGTTGTACTAATGCAGTACTATATACTTCCAGACCTATAATAATGTATTGTAATATGCATATAATATATTTTTATTGTTTCATGATGTACTCATTTTCTTCACTAAGACCCCACACAGCTCTGATTTGCTAAAATAGTTGTGAGTGCTTAGTTTAAATTGTTTCTAAGTTACACACCAAATGCACAAATGTTTTTTTTTTTTCAAGAAGGGAATTAAGCGCACTAAATTGCTTCAAAAAGCATTACTGTAAGAATAAAAGACAGCCATGTTATTCATTACCTGCTTTCATTGTCATCAAAGTGACTCACCATTCAGGAGTAATAAACTGCATAACCAATTTTACTAATTTTACTCAAACATGATAAGTGAAATGTATTTATGTGATGTTTGTTTGAGTTACATGTACTTTTTTACTTTACATTTTGATTATTTTTGATAATTAGATTTAAAAGAAAAAAATAAACACCCACAACAAGCATAAAACACCATCAACACTAATAAAAAATAAAATTTATCTTTGTGAATCCAGAAGGCAAACATATACGCCTTCACTTCAGTTTGAAAGCATCTTCCAGGAACATGAATTTAATGTCATGTATCCAATTGCATGTTCTTTGTCTGATATCAGACAGCCTCCTGAAATTATATCCTTCCATTTCAAGGGCAAATCTTGCCTTTTCTCTAATGGCCTTGCTTCCTAATGATATCTCCCAAGGGTAGCATGTATAGAATACTGTGTCTTCTCTGCTCCCGCCAATCTCCATATCCGCTACATCTGCAAAGGAAAAGGACAGTATCAGTCAGTTATCATTACCAGTCACCTGCAATTCCCCATTCACTTACCTGCACTGTTGTTTCACTCATCTGGTTGTTCAATAAACACCTGTTTACCTGCATTCCAGTGTCTCTGTCCCTTCTGTTTGTAACAGAAGACCGGACCGTAACCGCTGAACACCAGAATGAGCACACCGGATCTATTCCAAAAGCTTGTGGACGATATGAGCAATCAGTATGTGAATCTCAACAATGGTGACAATAAAATATTCAGACAATCAGATCAACTCTGGACATCACAAAAAAAAACAAAAAAAAAAACTAAAAGACACAACAAAAACCAGCTTTGTTCCATTTAGAGAATTCAATGATGGTCAATTTGATTCCTTTACGAGGTTTCAAAGATGGTCTAATTTGTTCTATTACAAGATTTAAATTACTGTTTTGTTCTTTCATGAGATCTTGATGATGGTTGTTTTTTATCCCCATTATGGGATTTCAAAGACAGTTAGCCTTGTTTTGTTACAAAAGTTCAATGATGGTCAGTTTTATTTCTTTATGAGATCTCTATGATGGTAGGTGTTGTTCCTTGGTTTCTTTACAAGATTTCAATGACAGTCAGTTTTGTTCCATTCCAAGATTTCAATGAGAATTGATTTTGTTCCTTTCATGGCCTTTTTTTCCCATTACGAGATTTCAATGCCATTTGGTTTTGTTTACTAATTAGATTTTTAAAAAGCAGCTCGCTTTAAATCAAAGTAACCAAACCGACCGTCTTTTGAAAGTTCATAACAGAACAATATCCCACCACAACTGAGATTGCGTAACATAAAAAAAGGCCATCAGTGAAATCTGGTAAGAGAGCCAAGTAACCAAACCAGCCAAATTTAGAAAGTTCATGACAGAACAAAATCCCACCACCACTGAGATAGCGTGTCCTAAAAAAACCAACCATCAGTGAAATCTAGAGATGGAAAAAAAAAAGACCGCTTTTGTCTTCAAAATCTGGTAAGAGAGCGAAGTAACCAAACCAGCCGACTTTAGAAAGTTCATGACAAGAACAAAATCCTACCATCACTGAGATTGCGTAACCTAAAAAAAACCACCCATCAGTGAAATCTCATGATATAACGAGACCGATCGCCTTTATTTTCAAAATCTGGTTAGAGAGTGAAGTATCCAAACTGGGCGTCTTTTGAAAGTTCATGACAGAACAAAATCCCACCACCACTGAGAAAGCGTGTCCAAAGAAAACTGGCCATCAGTGAAATATAAAGACAGAACAAAATTGTCTGTTTTTGTCTTAAAAAAAACAAAGTAACCAAACTGGCTGTCTTTTGAAAGTTCATGAAAGAACAAAATCCCACCACCTACTGAGAACACGTAAAATAAGAAAAACGGCCATCAGTTAAATCTAGAGACAGAACTAAACCGACCACCTTTGTGTTTGAAATCTCGAAAGAGAGCAAAGTAACCAAACCGGCTGTCTTTTGAAAGTTTATAACACAACAAAATCCCACCACCACTGAGATTGCATAAACTAAAAAAAACGACCATCAGTGAAATCTCATGATATAATGAGACCGACGGCCTTTGTCTTCGAAATCTTGTAAAAATAGCAAAGTAACTAAACCGGCCGTCTTTTGAAAGTTCATGACAGAACAAAATCCCACCACCACTGAGATCACGTAACCTAAGAAAACTGGCCATCAGTTAAATCTAGATACAGAACTAAACCGACCGCCTTTGTCTTCAAAATCTCGTAAGAGAGCGAAGTAACTAAACCGGTCGTCTTTTGAAGAGTCATTACAGAACAAAATCCCACCACCACTGAGATAGCGTGTCCTAAGAAAACCGGCCGCTTTTGTCTTCGAAAACTTGTAAGAGAGTGAAGTAACCAAACCGGTCATCTTTTGAAAGTTCATGACAGAACAAAATCCCACCACCACTGAGATTGCGTGTCCTAAAAATACGGCCATCAGTGGAATCCAGAGACAGAACAAAACCGACCGCCTTTGTCTTTGAAATCTTGTAAGAGAGCGCAGTAACCAAACTGGCCGTCTTTTGAAAGTTCATGACAGAATAAAATCCTACAACCACTGAGATAGCATGTCCTAAGAAAACCGGCCATCAGTGAAATCTAGAGACAGAACTAAACCGACCGCCTATGTCTTCGAAATCTCGTAAAAGAGCGAAGTAACCAAACCTGCCGTCTTTTAAAAGTTTAAAACACAACAAAATCCCACCACCAATGAAATCACGTAAACTAAGAAAACCGGCCATAAGTTAAATGTAGAGACAATACAAAACCAACCGCCTTTGTCTTCGAAATCTTGTAAAAAAAGCAAAGTAACCAAACCGGCCGTCTTTTGAAAGTTCATAAATGAACAAAATCCCACCACCACATTTCTTACATAACCTAAGAAATGTAACCTAAGAAAACCTAAGAAAACCAGCCATCAGTGAAATCTAGAGACAGAACAAAACCGACCGCCTTTGTCTTTGAAATCTCGTAAAAAAAGCAAAGTAACCAAACCGGCCATCTTTTGAAAGTTCATGACAGAACAAAATCCCACCACCACTGAGATAGCGTGTCCTAAGAAAACCGTCCATCAGTGAAATCTAGAGACAGAAAAAAAAACGACCGCTTTTGTCTTAAAAATCTTGTAAGAGAGTGAAGTAACCAAACTGGCCATCTTTGAAAAGTTCATAACACAACAAAATCCCACCACCACTGAGATTGCGTAAACTAAAAAAATAGCCATCAGTGAAAACTCACGATATAACAAGACCGACGGCCTTCTTCTTCGAAATCTCGTAAAAAAAGCAAAGTAACCAAACCAGCCATCTTTTGAAAGTTCATGACAGAACAAAATCCCACCACCACTGAGATAGCGTGTCCTAAGAAAACCAGCCATCAGTGAAATCTAGAAAAAGAAAAAAAAAAGACTGCGTTTGTCTTCGAAATCTCGTAAGAGAGCGAAGTAACCAAACCGGCCGGCTTTTGAAAGTTCCTGACAGAACAAAATCCCACCACCATTGAGATCGCGTAACCTACGAAAACCGGCCATCAGTTAAAGGTGCTAAAGAGGATGTTTTGTTTTATACATTTTTGCAATATTACTTGAAACTGTCTTTACTAACTGATAAAAGACTATTTATTAGGTGCACTGAAAGGAATAATATTAATATACATCATCTGTGCACGAGTTAGGGCCTTAAAAACATCAGCCAATCGTTTACGCGATCATCGCATAAATGATTGGCCCTCTGGCTTGTCAATCACTGCCATAACATTCCTCGTGCGAGACGTGCGAAGCGTGCAAGACGTGTGCGGCTGCATGCTCCAGTAACTTTCCACACTCTACAGGCACCGCATGCAATGTTTTTGTCAGGAGACAGGAGTAACAACTGCAGATTATGAGTTACCTGCGGTGAGTCCGACATAATGAATCCACTAACACGACACAGCGAATGCCGGTGGTAAACACTCGTGTTCCAATACTCGTGCACGAGTTTTGGGAGGCGTTCCCTCGAAATGAGCTGTGAAGGAGGGGGGTTGTTCTTACGCATGCGCTCATTTCAAAAACTCACTAACAGTCTTTGGTTTCTCAGTCAATGAAAAGATCCTCTTTAGCACCTTTAAATCTAGAGACAATACAAAACCAACCGCCTTTGTTTTTGAAATCTCATAAGAGAGCGAAGTAACCAAGCCGGTCGTCTTTTGAAAGTTCATAAAAGAACAAAATCCCACCACAACAGAGATCACGTGTCCTAAGAAAACTGGCCATCAGTGAAATCTAGAGACAGAACAAAACTGACCGTCTTTGTCTTCGAAATCTCATAAAAAAAGCAAAGTAACCAAACCGGCCGTCTTTTGAAAGTTCATGACAAAACAAAATCCCACTACCACTGAGATAGCGTGTCCTAAGAAAACCGACCATCAGTGAAATCTCGTAATAGAAGAAAACCAGACGCCTTTGTCTTCGAAATCTCTTAAAAAATGCGAAGTAACCAAACTGGCCGTCTTTTGAAAGTTTATGACAGAACAAAATCCCACAACCACTGAGATCACGTAACCTAAGAAAACCAGAAATCAGTGAAATCTAGAGACAGAACTAAATCGACCGCCTTTGTCTTCGAAATCTTGTAAAAAAAAGCAAAGTAGCCAAACCGGCTATCTTTTGAAAGTTCATGACAGAACAAAATCACACCACCACTGAGATTGCGTAACCTAAAAAACAGCCATCAGTGAAATCTCATGATACAATGAGACCAACTGCCTTTGTCTTCGAAATCTTGTAAAAAAAAAAAAAAAAAAAAAAAAGCAAAGAAACCAAATCGGCAGTCTTTTGAAAGTTCACGAAAGAACAAAATCCCACCACCACTGAGATTGCGTAACCTAAAAAAAATCACTGAAATCTCATGATATCATGACACCGATTGACTTTATCTTCAAAATCTGGAAAGAGAGCGAAGTAACCAAACCGGCCGTCTTTTGAAAGTTAATGACAGAACAAAATCCCACCACCACTGAAATTGCATGTCCTAAGAAAACCGGCCATCAGTGAAATCTAGAGACAGAACAAAACCGGCCGCCTTTGTTTTCGAAATCTCGTAAAAAAAGCAGAGTAGCCAAACCAGCTGTCTTTTGAAAGTTCATGACAGAACAAAATCACACCACCACAGAGATTGCGTAACCTAAAAAACAGCCATCAGTTCATGCCAGAACAAAATCCCACCACCACTGAGACAGTGTGTCCTTAGAAAACTGGCCATGAGTGAAATCTAGAGACAGAACTAAATCGTCCGCTTTTGTCTTCGATATCTCGTAAGAGAGCGAAGTAACCAAACCAGCCGTCTTTTGAAAGTTCATGACAGAACAAAATCCCACCACCACTGAGATTGTGTAAAATAAAAAAAATAGCCATCAGTGAAATCTCATGATATAACAAGACCGATGGCCGCCTTCTTCGAAATCTCGTAAAAAAAGCAAAGTAACCAAACCGGCCGTCTTTTGAAAGGTTATGACAGAACAAAATCCCACCACCACTAAGAAAGCATGTCCTGAGAAAACCAGCCATCAGTGAAATCTAGAGACAGAACTAAACCGACCGCCTATGTCTTCAAAATCTCGTAAGAGAGCGAAGTAACCAAACCGGCCGCCTTTTGAAAGTTCATGACAGAACAAATTCCCACCCACCGAAAGTTTTGTCAGTTTTGTTCTGTCACTAGATTTCACTGATGGCCGGTTTTCTAAGGACACTCTATCTCAGTGGTGGTGGGATTTTGTTCTGTCATGAACTTTTTTTTGTTATGAACAGCCTGTTTGGTTACTTCGCTCTCTTAACAGATTTTGAAGACAAAGGCAGTCTGTTTCGTTATATCATGAGATTTCACTGATGGCTGTTTTTCTTAGGTTATGTGATCTCAGTGGTGGTGGGATTTTGTTCTGTCATGAACTTTCAAAAGATGGCCGGTTTAGTTACTTTGCTTTTTTTATGAGATTTTTAAGACAAAGGCCTTCAGTTTTGTTCTGTCTCTAGATTTCACTGATGGCCGGTTTTCTTAGGACATGCTATCTCAGTGCTGGTGGGATATTGTTCTGTAATGAACTTTCAAAAGATGGCCAGCTTGTTTACTTCGCTCTCTTTTACCAGAATTTGAAGACAAAGGCAGTCGCTATATCATGAGATTTCACTGATGGCCGTTTTTTTTAGGTTACGCAATCTCAGTGGTAGTGGGATTTCGTTCTGTCATGAACTTTCAAAAGACAGCCGGTTTGGTTACTTTGCTTTTTTACGAGATTTCGAAGACAAAGTTGGTTGGGTTTGGTCTGTCTCTAGATTTAACTGATGGCCAATTTTCTTAGATTACGTGATCTCAGTGGTGGTGGGATTTTATTCTGTCATGAATTTTCAAAAGACGGCCGGTTTGGTTATTTCACTCTCTTACAAGATTTCTAAGACAAAAGCAGTCGATTTTGTTCTGTCTCTAGATTTCACTGATGGCCGGTTTTCTTAGGACACGCTATCTCAGTGGTGGTGGGATTTTGTTCTGTAATGGACTTTCAAAAGACAGCCGGTTTGGTTACTTTGCTTTTTTACGAGATTTTGAAGACAAAGGCGGTCGGTTTCTTTATATCATGAGATTTCACTGATGGCCGTTTTTTTTTACGTTACGCAATCTCAGTGGTGGTGGGATTTTGTTCTGTCATGAACTTTCAAAAGACAGCTGGTTTGGTTACTACGCTCTCTCTCACCAGAAGTTGAAGACAAAGGCAGTTGGTTTCGTTATATCGTGAGATTTCACTGATGGCCTGTTTTGTTAAGTTATGCGATCTCAGTGGTGGCGGGATCCCAAAAATGTCAAGGCGGATTCCTTATCTCGTCTCTATAACCCAGAAGAGAATACTGAAGATCCTCAACCAATCCTACCTGAAAAGATTATTGTGAGTCCAATCAACTGGTCTGAAGCAACCCTTGCCTCCTCCAATGCCTCTACCAACACTCCGCCGGGTAGTCCGGCGGGTTTGCTCTACACCACCAGGACACGGTGCACTTCACTCATCCATTCTTCCCTCTCGCTGCTGAAAGAGTGCTTCTGGTGGCCCAACATGGCTAGTAACGTAAGAAGCCATAACGCGCCGCACACGCGTGCAGTGTAAACGAGGTTCGTTTCGTTCGCATGTCGCGTCTTCTGCGCGCTCAAGTTAATTATTTCAAATGTAGGCGCACGGCAAGCTCGCTCATAATGGAAGCGACGCGCATCAGGTGCGACGCGCTCACCTTTTCCAGGTGCAGCGAAATTAAAAATTCTCAACTTTTCAGAATGCCACATCTGCTGTTATGTGACAAGAACCAACCGATGAGCTTCGACCTTTCCTAACAACATCGAAAGCTCAGCCGAACAGCTGATCATAGCTGTATAGGGCGGTTTTTATTTCTCATCTCCATAAATATATCTAGTAGTAGAGCTAATGCAAGGGCTAGAAATCAATTTATCCTTTGCTGAAACTCTCTTGTAACGACAGACGCCACGGGAGTGAAGGGAGAAAGCGGCGCAGCCGCGCTTTCCACGCATTTTTAGACGCGACGTGAACGGCGTAGCAAAAATATGTGGGAATATACTGCAAATTATAATGTCATATATTACATAATACATAGGCTATCCATATATGGGAAACTAGTGCTTATATTTTTCAATGTACTGGGCCTACACTGACCATGTATGGCTGATACAATATATTGATACAATATTTAAACATAGGCCTAAAGACAAAATAGTAGCGATTATATGTAAAATTCATAAAAGTTTATCCTTTATTGTGCATATATATTGCACATAAATATTCCCATATAAATGTGAATGTAGCTATGTACACACATTCACGAAATGAGTTACAGCAGATTTAAAGGTTCGTTTCTAATTACTGTTAAAGGAAGTGTCAATGTTGAAATTAAGTGTTATTTCATGTGTTTTGCTCAATGTTAATATAGGGGGAGATAGTGTTTAATGTTCTGTTATTTGGGAATTTAAAATGGTTTCTTGTATTCTGAGTTTGTGGGGTTACCATTGTGCTGAAGAGTAGAGCCTGTGGTTAGGCTGAAGTAATTACAAACATATGTTTTATATGAAGACATGAAAGTTAACTAGACATATAAAACATATATAATGTTAAAACTAAAGTATAAAAGATATCGTGCCTTATAAATTACTGTGTGTGTATGTACTGCTCAAAATAATAGTTGTTAATAGTCTCTGTTTAGCTGATCCATCCATAGAACAAATAAAAAAAAGCCCTGAAAATTGATAAAAGAATAGGCTACATTATACAGACACTTAATATTTAATGGTATTAGATGATTAGTTTTTCATCTGATAGATTATACTTTCAATAAAACATTTCCAATGGGTTTGTTAAAGCTGTTTTTATGCATGTTTGGCGTGAGTTTTTGTTGCATTTACACTGTTTTGACCAGCAGGCGTCACCAGCGTGTGGTATTTTGAACGCTCCGAAACAGTGAATCATTTTGCGCAGTAATTGGTTCAATTGATTTGAATCTTTGAAATGCTTCGTTTCTCCCATCACTACTATGACTGTGTTTGTTGTGGAAAGAGAAACTGATGATGTTGTCTACTTGATAAAGATGCAGTCATTGTATAGCTGGATGATTCATCCAGGATTCATTCAAATGATGTCATTTTTAATTATAGCAAGACTGTAATTCTATATTGAACACTAAGCATTTTGAACTGCAACACCTGTTAGACTCACCCAGACGCCAAAATATAAATCTCAACAATGGTGACATGCTTCATGGCACAATGCATTATACCTGACTATTATTAAGTTGAAATTAACTGCATTACATCTAGATAAAAAAAACCTGTAAGATTAGACATTATAAACCCTGTTTTGTAATGTAATAGGCTACATTTACATTACAAAACAGGATTTGTAATTTAAATGTGTTGACTGCACAACACAATTATTAGATACAAATGACGTCAGTGATT
Organism: Megalobrama amblycephala; assembly: GCF_018812025.1. Classification (NCBI taxonomy): domain Eukaryota; kingdom Metazoa; phylum Chordata; class Actinopteri; order Cypriniformes; family Xenocyprididae; genus Megalobrama; species Megalobrama amblycephala. The sequence continues at coordinate 44,419,857 of NC_063044.1, forward strand.
CAGACTTTACAATGATAAAACCATCAATAGCTAAAAATCATCATCTGATCTCACTTTGTCTTTCTTTGCTACTGCAAATGTGTTTGTTTGTGGAGTTGTTTAATCCTCTGCTGAGATCTGGAGAGATTTAATGTCTTTTTTTTATCTTAAGTTGATTTCATCTAAGGCTGTGCAGTCATTTGTAGTTCTTGTGTTTCTGTTTGTCTCTTTTTTTTCTGTTCTCTTCTTTCCTTCAGTGATTCTGCTTGTTAACAGGCTTGTTAATGCTAAGATGATTCTATAAATAATATATAAAAAATTGTGGCTAAGATAAGGTCCAGATCTGGTTTTGCTCTTGGCCAATATGTGGCATGGCTATGGCCTGCTTGTGGCTCAGATCTGGCAAACAGGAGCAGTACACCCAAGTGCCATCATCCCATGCCACATGTGGCCCAGATCACCATACCACGAATGGCAGATGTGGGCCAGCACAAAGTTGCAATCTGGGAAGCAACAATCATTTTATACACCCATTGAACAAAAATTAATAAGAAATAAGAAACTGCATGAATTACCAATAATTTGTTTAAAACACATTACAATGTTTCAAATCAATCAATAAATAAATCAAACAGTACAGGATTAAAAAATAAATGGCACTGGACAGAAAATGATTTTGCCTTCAGTGTTATTAATGACTTTTCACTTCAGTGAATTTGCCTTTTACAGTATAGAATGTCTTGCATTATTCAGAATAAAACATTAAAAACCACAGCAGTGTGACTGTGATATACATAATATCTATCTTTTTATACTTTAACTTTTTATAATGTATAATTAATCAAAGAATACTTTCCATTACAGTATTTTACTGTTAAAATGTGGATTTTCATTAATACTGACTTTTACATGAATCTAATACATGTATATTTCAAACAATAGACAGTTAATCTGATTACATGCAAATACTCAATTTAGGAAAAGCTATTATTAAACAGGTGGGTCTTCAATGACTACACTGATCACACACATAGATGCTTCTTTCTGGATTAAAGCAAAAAACAAAACAAAAAATCTAGTAATGCAGTGCTTTAAGTTTATAAGAGATTAAAAATGAATCCAGGGAAATAGACAGTGACATCTGTTATACTCTCAGGATCAAATAAACATCATATCAAAATGCATTTAGCTGTATACTCTCAGCAACTCAGCTAAAATTATACATGATAAATCGTGTCATTCACAGCCTTTGAATTCTGAGTTACTGTTCATTTGTGGCCTCTTCAATTATGATCAATTATCTCATTAATGCTAATCTAGGTGTAATAGTCAAACACTCCCTAGTCTTGTAGAGCCAGACCTTTATCTCACCATTAAGTGAACAGCCTGTAGGCAGAGTGCCATCTGATGATGAGACTAAACACTCCCTGTATTCAGTGCAATACAGTACACCCTAATCTCTGAACTCTTGTCTGTATTCGGATATTGCTTTATTTGCTGTTGATAGTTTGTGCACAACAATATGTCTATACTGTCCTCATTTGATAAATTACATGGAGTGCCAATGGACAAATAAATCACCATTTCTTACATAAAAAAGGTGTTTTTTTGCAACAGTAAATTTAGTGCATGATGGAAAATAGGAGTCCAGTCTTAATGGTCTGAACTTTTGGAAAATCCATTTTGAAGATTTTGGGTTCATTAGCCAATCAGGAAGATATAAATATAAATATATTTATATAAATAGATTAAAAAAAAACAAAAAACAAAAAAACAAAAAATGGTGTAGTAGGTCATGACTTTATGGTAAAATGAAGGCAACGAATGCCACCAGTAGAGTGCAGCACAACCCAACAACCATTAAAGTGGGAATACATTTGTGAGGTGAGAAATTATTAGAAAATGAGATTATGTTTGTATTTATTTGATGGATATAGAGTATTTTTACTATTTTTAATTAATCTTGCTGATTCAGGGTTGCAGATCCATTGTAACACATGGAGATTTGGATATCTTTGTCTTGTGAATCCAGAGCCATCTAGGTCACAATTATGAATCTATCTATAAAACACACACACACACACACATATATATATATATATATATATATATATATATATATATATATATATATATATATATATATATATATATGTTTATATATATTTTTATATATATTTTATAAATAAATATATATATTTATATTAAATAAATAAATATGTTTTATATATATATATATATATATATATATATATATATATATATATATAAAACATATATTTATTTATTTGAACCATTTTCACATCTTCATAATCTCATAAATAATTAAAAATATATTCTCACTAATGATGTAACAACTCTCTTTACAAAACAAAACAAAACAAATAAAAAACAAAGGTTTACTATGTCTGACAAATCTCCAATAAATGTACTTCATGTACAATTTAAAATATGCCTATGGCCCTTTATCATTACCTACCTGTTTTATATGTGGTCCTTCCTTTTGTTGTACGTTGTGTTAATAACTGATATTTGAATGAAACATTAAAAAACACAACAAAAACAATGACAATAAACCAACACAAACTGTTGAAACACTGTTTGCTGTATTTGAAGTATGAACTTAGTTTTGAGAAATATACTAATATAGTGTTGAGAAAACCTCAGCTCTTCTTGAATACAGCAGCAGATTAGACTAGATTAGATTTTAAAAAAGTTGTTCGCATGCAGTCATTATACATCTATTACAGAACAGCTGGAAAGCTCTCTTTCAGCCATTACAAATCCATTACAGAACAGCTGGATGGTTTATTCCTGGCTTTCATAATAGTTTTACAGTGCAGCTGTTTTAAAATCATTGCTAAGCATTCTGGCTTTATTGTAAGAAACAATGCATTAAATAATGTAAATAAATGGGATGCGAACAGGTCAACAACAAAATCATTCAGTGCCTAATTTCACATCATAAACAGCTTGCTTGATTATAAGATAACATAGCAAGAATCAGGCATAATTACAAAATATATGTAGCCTAAATACTTTAGATTTTTGCCATTTTATTGTATCACAATAAAGAACTAATATTACTGAAAAATGTATTTATTTATTTATTTATTTGTTTGTTTGTTTGTTTGTTTGTGTGTGTGTTTACAAATACGCACACCCTACCTCTAATCACAGAATCGAGAAGCCCCACCCCCCCCAAAAAAAAAAAAAAAAAAAAAAAAATTGGACCCACAAGGATTTTGGATATTGCCATCTTTTTACAGGCATGAGAAACACTCAAATTGAAACATTTAATCATAAATTAACAGATTATTGTGAGTGGTTTGAATAAATGTATGTAAATCAGTTGTAATAAGCCTTTAACTTTCTCTCTCTCTCTCTCTTTTACCTCAACTCTGTTCTTATACTGAACATGATTAAATAGAAACAAAAAACTTGGACGTTGATATAGTGCCATGGAGCACATCCTTAAACACTGACTCCAAACAATCCGCTCAGTTAAAGGGAAACAGGGTCTGATGGAAGCGACAAACCTTACACAAACAAGCATTCAGAATGTCAGATGATCACATAGTGAGAAAACAGATCACATCAGGATGAAGTTTCGCGAAAGAAACGTCTTATTGCCCTATGGAATATTTTTCTGGTAATGAAGACAAATGGATCTCATGCATCTTCCCTCCCTTTTTCACTCTTGAGGACCAGCAGACATACTGAAACAATCATCAGTTCTTATAGTCTCAGGGAGAGCCACTGGGGACAAAAACGTGCCATAATCTCTGGAGGGTTCAGTGAGTGCGTCCACATTGGATTACTGCTTAAAATATAAAAAAGTTATATTTTTTCCTTTTCCAAAATGCACAATAATGTCTTTTTTGAAAACACACTGTTATAATTTAATTTATGACTTATTTTATAAAGTTCAACTGAAATTTAGCAAAATTATTAATATAATTATATATCATTTAAAACAATAAAAATGTAAATCTACATTAGTCAGTGCTCAGCGTAAATGAGTACACCCCCTTTGAAAAGTAACATTTTAAACAATATCTCAATGAACACAAAAACAATTTCCAAAATGTTGACATGACTAAGTTTAATATAACATCTGTTTTAACTTATAACATAAAAAGTAAGGTTAATAATATAACTTAGATTACACATTTTTCAGTTTTACTCAAATTAGAGTGATGCAAAAATAAGTACACCCCACAATAAAAACTACTACATCTAGTACTTTGTATGGCATCCATGATTTTTAATGACAGCACCAAGTCTTCTAGGCATAGAATGAACAAGTTGGCGACATTTTGCAACATCTATCTTTTTCCATTCTTCAAGAATGAGCTCTTTTAGAGACTGGATGGTGGATGGAGAGTGATGCTCAACTTGTCTCTTCAGAATTCCCCATAGGTGTTCGATTGGGTTCAGATCAGGAGACAGTGAATCACTTTCACCCTGTTCTTCTTCAGAAATCCAACATAGCCTTAGATGTGTGTTTAGGATCAATGTCATGTTGGAAAAGTGCACGACGACCAAGGGCACTGAGTGATGATAGCATCTTCTCTTTCAGTATAGAGCAGTACATTTGTGAATTCGTGAGGCCATCAATGAAATGCTGCTCCCCAACACCAGCAGCACTCCTGCAGCCCACATAAGGACACTGCCACCACCATGTTTCACTGCAGGCACCATGCATTTTTCTATGTATTCCTCACCTTTGCGACGCCATACAGTTTTGAAGCCATTAGTTTCAAAAGCATTTATCTTGGTCTCATCACTCCAGAGTATAGAGTCCCAGTAGTCTTCATCTTTGTCAGCATGGGTCCTTGCAAACTCTAGGCTGCCTTTTTTGTGCCTGGGCTTTAAGAGAGGCTTCTTTCGTGGACGGCACCCATGCATGCCATTCCTCTGCAGTGTACTCCTTATTGTGTCATGGGAAATAATCACCACAGTTTGGCTTTCTACTACTTTAGATAACTGCAGTGAACTCGCATGCCAATTTTCTTCAACCCTTCTCATCAGATGATGCTCCTGTCGAGGTGTTAACTTCCGTGGACGACCTGGACGTCTCTGTGAAATGGTTGCAGTTCCATCTTTTTAAAATTTTTGTACCACTTTTGCTACAGTATTCTGACTGATAAGTAAAGCTTTGCTGATCTAGCCTTCACCTTACTGGTGTAAAGAAATTATTTTCTTTCTCGGGTCTTGTGACATTTCTCTTCCATGTGGTGCCATTGCTGACAGCATGAAATGGGAAGGGGTTTTAACACCCTTTTATAGTCACCTGTCTGCTGGACACTTGTATAATGAATAATTAGACTCACCTGTGGTTGAATACTTGTTAAATTAGACATTTGTAGTCTAAAATTTAGCTTTGCTCCAGAGACTTTCAGTGGGGTGTACTCATTTTTGCATAAACCTAATTTGAGTAAAACTGAAAATTTAGTTTTCTAAGTTATTATTAACCTTACTTTTATGTTATAAGTTAAACAGATGTTATATAAAACTTGTTATGTAGTCTTGTCAACATTTTGGAAATTGTTTTTGTGTTCATTGAGATATTGTTTAAAATGTTACTTTTCAAAGGGGGTGTACTCATTTACGCTGAGCATTGTACATTGGACAAATATATGCTCATCAAGGATGCATGTATTTGATCAAAAATACAGTAAAACAGTAATATTGTTAAATATTATTACAATTTATATATGGCTACAATTTTCTATTTTATTATATTTTAAAATGTAATTTTATTCCTGTGATGCAAAGCTGAATTTTCCGCATCATTACTCCAGTCTTCAGTGTCACATGATCCTTTAGAAATCATTCTAATCGAAGCTCAAGAAACATTACTTATTATTATCAATGTCGAAAATGTAGTATAATAACTTAGCTTAATATTTTTTGTGGAAATTTTGATTTTTTTTTTTTTTTTTCAAAAGAATAGCATTTATTGGAAAATCATTTGTAACATTAAAAATGTCAAGTATTAATTATAATTTTTTAATCTTACTACCTCCAAACTTTTAAATAGTAGCATATATTGTACACAAATATAAAGAAAAAAAAGGGAGAGAAAGAATACATTTACACATAAATGATGACAATATTGCATAAATGTTGAGAAAGAATTCATGTCTAAATTCACTATGATATAATCAACTCCATATTATGGCAAGAAAACCATAATTGAAAAGTATCCTGGATGCTGGTTGTATGCTTGAGTACACTTGTCAGTCATGGTCAAGTTCGGATAATGGTAGTGTGGTAGAGTTGACTTCTTTCATAGCTTTGCTGGAGCAAACCAACCTGTTTCCTCTCTCAGCTGGAGGTGAGGTTCCTGATCCACAGAGCACCCACAAATGAGCCCTTTCATTTCAGAGTGGCTTATCAAGGGCCACCACATGTGTCTGACCACACGAACCCCCCGCCCCCCCAATCCCCACACACCTGTCAGTCATTAGGCACTTTACACTGATAGGGCTATTTGTCTTTATGTCTATGGCATACCAGCTCACTATTGGCTGAAGCTTGGTGAAGGCCAGGTCAAAGTTCATGCAGGTTCGATGGTTTTGGGCAACGGCTGGATATAGAGTGTTCCCAGGTGAAATGAGAAAGTTTGATTTGTGTGTGTGTGTGTGTGTGTGTGTCTATGCTTCTCTGTGTGTTGATTTTAGACCTTCAACTGGATCCAAACATCTGTTGCAGCCCATTAGACAGGTGACTTTCTCTGTTTTTTAAGGTGGAGACATTTTAAAGCCACAGAAAAAAGAAATAATGGCTGTGGGTTTTATATTTTGCTGTCATTGATATTTAAACTAAACGGCTTGAATAACTGAATTGAAGAAAAAAAAACCTGATTCAATATAGAAATTAATTCATGTATATTATCTTGAAAGAATATATATTTTTTTTTTAAAATCCCTCAATAGCTTTTTTTAAATAACACCCCTTAAACAACACAAGCAAGAGTACGGTTTTGCTTACAATTCAGATAAACAGAACAATTACGAGTGTGAGATTGCTGTTGCTCAACAGTTTAATAAGCAATAAGTTAATATTGAGTAACTTCCACAATATTTTCCATTTATTTTGCCTATTATTGCTTCTTCAACGTTCCAAACGAAGTGTTGATGTGACATAATACCAGACTCAAGACAGAGGATTAATGAAGAAACAGCAGAACTTTATTACAGCAAGTGAACATATGGCAAAACAGTTACTTAATTCAGAAGTCTAGCTGTTTGTGATGATAATATGAATGGTAATGATAATAGTGAATGATGGTAATAGCGAATTAATGGTAATAGCTTTACTGTCTTGTAGGTGATGATGGAAATTGTGGATGAGGAGATCGGTGACATGGAGATGCACACACCTCGTCTTGGCTGTGATAAGTAATAATCTTTCACTCACACAGATTAACAGGACTGAAGATGCTTGAGTCACAAGGGATTGGAAACATGTTGGAGAATCATAGGAAATAACTTGAAGTTTGAGAATACAGGTAATAGTCCTTACTCAAACCAGACCAGACAAATGTTGGTAGCCGAGGTGTGTGCTTATATCTGTGCAGTGATGAGGTGATGATTGATGACAGGTGTGAGTGATTAATGTGCATTGTGATTGGATGATGGTGGAGCCTGGTGAATCTGTGACAGTTGAAGCTCTACTCAACAAATTGGTTGGGTGAATAATTCAATAATTCTCTCAGAAAGACAGGCATCTGTTTTGTTCCTGAATGAATCAGTGTTTTGAATGAATCGGTTAAATTAATTAAATTAAAAAACCAACCCATAAATATTCATTCGTCACCACCTATTGGTGTAACAATGTAGCCTGCAGAAAATCACAAAAAAATCCCTTCTATTAAAGGGTTAGTTCACCCAAAAATAAAAATGACTCATTCTCATGCTGTTCCACACCCGTAAGACTTTCGTTCATATTTGGAACACGAATTAAGATATTTTTGTCGGCTCAGTATTGGCCAACGCTGTTCACGTGAGCAACAAGACGCATGCGTGTGATGCTGACGCAGGAGCAGGCCAATAATGCTGCGCCGTTCAGATGTAGAACCTGGAAGTGCTGGACATAAACAATGTAAGAGAAGAAGAGAACACAGAAGAGAAGATATTGTTGAAAAAATATTAATTTTTGTTTCGTTTTTGTGCACAAAAAGGATTCTCGTCGCTTCATAAAATTAAGGTTGAACCACTGCAGTCACATCGGCTGTTTTAATGATGTCTTTAGTAGCTTTCTGAACCTTGAAAGTAGTGGTTAAATTGCTGTCTATTGAGGAGTCAAAGAGCTCTTGGATTTCATCAAAAATATCTTAATTTGTTTTCCGAAGATGAACGAAGGTCTTACAGGTGTGGAACAACATGAAGGTGAGTAATTAATGACAGAATTTTGTGTGAACTAAACATTTAATGTACAAACACATATGGGAATGATAGAAACAGTTCTGTTTAGCTGAATAATTAGAATTCTCAGACCAATGATGATAACTGTAAAAATAACTACAGTATATTATAATGATAACTATATTAGTGTCCTGTGTATTATAAGTTTGTGCTGCAGTTCGTCTGCCACTTTAAATGCTCAAGCTCTTTAAAGACTGAAATTCTGATTGTCTGCCAATGTTTTTATCATTTATCAGATGGAAAAAATCATTCTGAAATGATTTCAATAATATCATTAATTTGTGTCGTTATAGTTGTGGCTTGGATGTGTCTGTTCTCAAAGAATTAGAATGATTATTAAAACTTTATAGTTATAGTCCTTGGAGTGAATGGGCCTTAACTTATATTACATGTGCATGTTTATTGTACAACCTGCCAGACAACCTGAAGCCATTTAAGAATCAACATTTGAATTTAAGAATCAACATTTTGACACTGAGAGTCCTTCAAATTCCTTACTGCAAAACTTCCAGGTATTCTGTTAAGTCAATGTGCTGCTGTAAGTTGATATCTTTATCTTTAAGTTGTGAATGAGGTTGCTTCAAATATTAATAGTAACTTGCAATCTTACAGCACTTGAATCGGATTTCTGAACTACAATCTTCTGCAATCTAAACTAGAGTTGCCATCCATCCTGAGCCAAAGCCCTGCTGCCTGGGGCTGTGCTACAATTATAGCTCATTACGTGTGTGTGTGTGTGTGTGTATGCGTTTGCAGGTGAGCTGTAAATGGGACCTCTGCTATTTATGGGGCCATGGTCAAAGTCTTCTGAGCCTTCTGTCAAAAGTCAGAGGTCATGATGCCTTTATGTAGTCCGGAGTTTATTTTTAGTCCAAACAAGGCTGCTATTTAAGGAATCATATAGGGGTGTCCTAGTAATTACCAGCAAGCATGTCCACCCACCATCTCCTTCTCAATTGAAGCCATCTGCTGCCAAGCCGGGGGGTGGTCAATCTGCCACCTCGATTGTCCCTCCCACTAGCACACATATGCGTTCAGATAAAGTGTTTACAAGCATGTTGCTCTATGTGAGTGATGTTGTCTGTGGTGTGGACTCATCAAACATTGGGGAATTACTCTGGTCAAACACAAGTTTGGCACAATTTACTTTGCATTTATCAAAATTTTTATTGCAGACCTGATCTTTATAACAAAGAGGGAATATTTTCAAAAGTACGAGTCCTTACAGCTGAAATTGCTCAAAGCAAAGCTATATACTTACAAACTGTGAGCATGCACATTACTGAGACATTTCAAACCGATCTGTTCTTATAAAATGGTTATTGGTTTTGCCTAATATTGTCAGCATTGCTCTGTAATACCATTTCTTTTACCCAGTCAAATGAACTGTTTAGTCAATAGCTAAATCCATACTTTATGTGAAATCATATGGAGATTTGAGTTTAATTTAATTTTAAATGAATTTTAAAAATAAAAAAATTATTAAAAACCAACATATTTTTCCATCTGCATATGATAACTGCTACACTGTAAAAAAATAAATCCATAAAATAATGGCAAAAGTACTGGCAGCTCATTACCTGGATATTATCCAGTAATTTTACAGACATTTTCAATAATCCTAAAACACCTGTAAAAAAATAAATACAGAAAATTCTGTTAAGTTAATACAGTACAATGTGCCCTATTTTCATGGATTTTTTTAGAGTGTAGTTATACTATACCATGCGTCTAATCTATTAAGATTACCTTGGTCAACCAGCTTGACCAGAAAGACCTGGCTGCTCATAAAATTTCCCTGCATAAAATAGTGATACTAGTCCACCAGCTAGACCAGGCCCAAACCAGCAGTAATCCATGCTCAACTAAGCTGGTTTTATTAGCAGGGATGTAATAAATATTTTTGTCCATAAACCTAAAAATGTGGCCAGTTTTTACAGTGAATGATATTCCTGAGCACCTTCCTCACCCCTCCTCATCCATTACTCTGTTCAGTCCTTCTTTCCACCTCTGTGCTCCTGCCCTACCGCACACTGAATTCAAAATGTTGTTTCTGAAATCTGCAGGTCCCTCATTAAATGCCTCCGTGAACTCCAAGTTACAGGGCTGGAGGCTTCCACACAACACAGCGTGGGTTTGCGATCCTGTCATTAAAGTGACACAAGTTATACAAGAACGCAATCAAATCTCACAGACTCAATTACTGGACAGCATCTACAGCTTTCAAAACAGAATTTATACCAATGCAAGTGTGCACATGCGAGTGCATATGTGCGTTTGCACTGGTTTTAATGCTATTCTTTTTCATCACACAATTACTAGACAATAAAATGTTTCATTATGGCTCAATTACACCTCCCGCTGGGACTTTACGGGCTCTTTGTCACCTCAGACTGGAGAAAGCAGACTTTGCCATCTTCATCTCATGCCAGACATTCCCTGCCATTTTGCCTCACGAACATAGATTCTTTCCATATCTATCATGTGTTTCAGTGCTTTGTGCTTTTGTTTTACTCTCAAATCATCTGCACGACGTAGATTATGCTGTATTAAACATTATGTGTGTTAACTTTGCAAAGGTCAATTAAGATAGCCGGCGTAAAAACCTTTGTGTTTCATGGCACGTCTCATGTACATTGCATCAAACCTCCCAGATGTGTGTTCTGCGCTCTTTTGCCTGCTGATCCCTATCTGTAAAATGAACAACCGGTGCTTAGTAGCACAGGCTTCCGTTGCAATTTACCCACTCTCGAGGGTATTGAAGATTTGGCTTTGGAACAAGTCTTGCATGTTTCTCTGAATAAAATCTAAGCTGTCACACCGAAAATTGCTCGAGACCAAACGTGGCATGATATTGCTTCATCCAAAAACAACAGAGCTCTCTCTCTCTCTCTCTCTCTCTCTCTCTCTGAAAAACGCTGTTGGATAAAATCAAAACCACCCCAGGGTTAAATAACTGAGACTACCCTGAATGACTAAAAAAGACTGTTTAAGTAAATGTTTCATCCATACAGAGAAAAGAACCACTACAGCTACATTTTCAGCGCAATTTGAGGATTAAGGTAAATTCACTTGGTCCGAGAAAGGCTGAACACTGAAATGCAATCCACTATGGGATGAGTCGTCAATAAACTCAAATACAGAGAAAAAGTTAAAGGACAGAGTCAGATTTGTATTTTACTGATTTAGCTGTACCTTGTGGATGACACCATAAATCATAACTTGTTGCCAAGTGGTTGCATGGTGTTTTTGTTTTTTTAATCTGAGAAAGCTTTAAGCAAAGCAAAGCTCAAGGATAAGATAACCTCCACCACAAGACATCTGGTAACACTTCACAATAATTGCTGCAAAACCCTGAAGATCTGAGAAAAAATTCCAATGTTTTTTTTTTCTTTCTTTCTCTGTTTGCCTTGTGTCTGGTGATTTTCTTTAGCCTTTATGCAAACAGATCTAGAGCAATGCATTTCTAACAAAAGATGTAACACTGCATAATTATTGTAAAATTAATCTAAGTTCAAAATAGCATCATACATAGGCTACACAAATCCCCAAAAATGGCCGTGTAATAAATAAATAAAATAGAAATGTAAATTAACTTTCTGATGATTTTTTAATGCTTAACATAAATGAGGACAACCGAACAATTTCAAACCTTCAAGAATCCTGATATGAAATGGGAAGTTTGTCACAGCCTGCCAAATGAATATGATCATAAGACAATTTACAGTACCTTATGTCTATTACATCTTCTAATGTAAATAATTCATTCTACTACATTCGACTATTAAATTCAGTTGCTATTTATTTTTTAGACATAATCATCAACTGTCAAATAATAATAATAAAATGTAAACATGTAAATTGCACATAAGGCAGTTTTTGCATTAAGTTATACTCTGTATATATAATTATAACGTTATGTTTCTCCAATTCGTTGTTGAAATATAATCATTTGCTCAGTGGCTGTCATAACTTCATGACGGATTTATTTAAACATCATTATATTGAATAATTAAGACATCACTAACAGGTTAAGTAAAATATAATTAATATATAGGCTAATATAGTGCAAATATTTAGCGAAACATTTAATTTCTCAAGCGAACTAACAAGCTGTGGACACTGAATGACATTTCTGAGGTAAATGTAATAGCCTACTACGTGACATTGTTTATAAGCTGTTTTATTGATGTCTTTCCGCGGTTGAAACACTGATTGAGCGATTACACGAGATATGATGTTTCAGTAAGTTGTACTGTATCTTTCAACATACCTTCAGATGTTCATTCATGTTCATTCTGTAATTAGCATTAAAGAAGAAGAGATAACCTAATCATGTTCACTCGCGCTCCTCGCTGCCGCTTACTGAGGCGCCAACAGCGTCTCTTACACCACATCAAAAAGCGTCAAAACGGCATTTATCGTTTGAATTTCGTGATAAAATCGACAGAGTTTGAAACACTTTGTTTCTTATCGAAAGTAACAAAACACAAAGCATAGCATATTGCGATTTTTGGTGGTTAATGCTGGTTAAAATTGGTTAGGCTACAATGCATTACAGTGCGTGCCCCCTTTTGGATGGGGATTGTAGTGTGGATCGCCTGTGACTAACTGTATTCGTCGTCTAACTGTATGAACCGAACAGTTCTGTTCCACCCCTAATCAGTGAAGGGGAAAGTCACTTTTAAAAGTAATGCATTACAATATTGCGATACTCCCTAAAAAAGTAACTAATTGTGTTACTTTTTATCAAAAGTAATGCATTATATTACTTTTGCATTACTTTTTCTCAGCTGGGCTGTGCATGCTTGTTTGTTTTTAATAAGAACAAAAAAGGGTTTTTTTTGTGGGCAAATGTAGAGGCCCTTTCACACCAAAAGTGAAATGAAAAAGCCTCAGGCTGAAGGAAATGCATATTTACGCCTGTACAGTAGAGGGCGCAGCTCAAACAAACCTTTCAACTGTGCTGCCATTCTAGATTTAAGAAGAATAGGATACAGGAGAAGGAAGATCAACACTATTATTTCTAAATGTAATGTAAAGTAATTTTTGCTTATTAGTATGTTTGAATTAGATCATTGAAGGTCAGCAGCAAAGACATTGGTTAATAAAGTGAGATTAAATACATAAAGTATATTTAACATAGTTAATTATTACAGGTTTGCATACAATTTTGAGATTGCATTTCACTGTTTTTATTCATTTTGAGGAATACTGAATTACTTTGTGCAAGTGAGTAAATGCATGCTCACATTTAGTCTAGAACTACAATAAGCATCATGTTCACACAGCACACACAACACCTCTGCTCTTTATTTCTTTCAACATGGGGACAGGAGAGCCATCAGTCAATAAATGTGAAAAATTAACTTGTGTTAATAATAATAATTCCTTACATTTATATAGCGCTTTTCTGGGCACTCAAAGTGCTTTACATATTGAATGGGGAATTTTAGAATTCAGATATTTTTTTGTAAATTGAAAAAGTAATGCGTTACTTTACTAGTTACTTGAAAAAGTAATCTGATTACGTAACTCAAGTTACTTGTAATGCGTTACCCCCAACACTGCCCCTAATATATATAATTTTTAATTTACATGTAGGCCTATGCTTTCCACATTAACCTGAAAATCAATTATTATTATTATTATTATTATAATTTTATATTTATTGTGATTTAAGTAAATAGTTATTTAAATAAAATAAAACAAGTATGGGATTTTTTTCCCCTTATGAAACCACCAGATCATCAGCCAGACTGGCATCATCTTGTTTGCCTGAGTGTCCTGATGCCCGTTGCGACACACAGGTCCCCTGCAGCTCAGACACCCACAGTGCTGTGATTACAGAGAGTAATGAACCACAGCCACAGGAAGGGGCACCACCAGCAGACCACCGGTTCCCATATGTGCCCCAGGCCTGCAGCTCAGCCTCCAGGATGAAACCGCTGGGCGGGTAAACACAGGGGAGGGCACACAGCCACAGACAGATTGCCATCTCTCACAATCCACAGAGGGCACGACGGAGGGGAACGGCAGCGGCCGGGTCAGACAGGGAGGAGTTTGGCTAACTTATCTATGAGTCTAATCAGCCTCTGACCATACATAAGCAAAGTATTCAGTGGCTGAATGTTTCATGAAAACAGTTCCTTTTTACTATTTTTGTGTTTTTACTGTATTTCCCCAGTCAAACCTAAACAATGCATAATAGCCGTGTTAAATGCGAGTGAATCACTGAATTCTTTAATTCTGTACTGTTCAATAGTTTGGTGTCAGTAAGATTTTTTTCTTGAAAGAAATTATTACTTTCATTCAGTAAGGATGCATTAAATTGAACAAAATGACAGTTAAGTATTTTATAATGTTACAAAAGATTTATCTCTCAAATAAATACTGTTCTTGTGAACTTTTTATTAACTGAAGAATCCTGAAAAAAATGTATCAGGGTTTCCACAAAAATAAGCAGCACAATCGTTTTCAAACTTGGCAATAATTGATAACAACTTTCCTCCATGGAACATAAAGTAAATTATTTGTAGCAGAATTTCAGTTAATAATGGCTCTAATTTCAATCTATTTCTCACATAAAGCTACTCAATGACTTTAGAACTTATGGACTTTTTATGGCATTTTTGTCCGTTTTGAAGCTTGACAGCTCCTCCTTTTTAACTATATGGAAGAGAGCAGCTCAGACATTCTGTTGTACTTCCCCTTTTGTATTCCACAAAATATGAAAGTAAGTCATACAGATTTCATGAAGGTAAATGACGATAATTTTTTAGTTTTTGAGTAAACTGTCCCTTTAAGGAAAAACATGCTTTGTGACGTGACCAGTTCCAGAGATTAAATGATAATGCCATCACAGCAATTGTCTATTTTACTTTTAGATGTAGTGCCTCTGTATATTGTGTGGTTCCCCTTTCACCATCTGTGTGTTATGGGTGAGGATTTGATATCAGGCCAAAAAGATCACAAGTAGGCCTATGATATAAATTTGTGGTGGCAAAGCATGCAATCTGCAAAAATCAGACTGAAGGTGTTGTGTCCTGTCAAACAAATCGTCTCTAGATGATTAATGCCAGATGTATACCACACAAAACACTGTTTTTAGCAGACACTGTGACACCTAGTTTTACAATGGCATGAATTATATCGACGCCCGATAAATTTAGTGCCTGTGGGTTTCCTAGGTACATTGTGTATCTGTCTGTGTTGTTTTGGTTCTTTTCCAAGGGTGTGAGAAGCAGCATTCTCACACTCCTCAGCAAGCCGTTGAGTGACTTCAATCATATAAATGTGTTTTTAAAATATTATGTACAATTTTTCGCCTCAATGCACATGAAACCTTTAAATTGTGATTTTCAACTAGTGATAAGTCCATCAGAGAACCCATAAAGAATTCTTATCAATTCTTAAAGTTGCTTCCTTTGTAACCTGAGTGAAGTGCCTCTTTAAGTAGCGGCTTGTATAGTAGGCCTAATTCTGTTTAAGCAAAGTGTTGTTGTTCTGAAATTTATCAAAGTACGATCCCTTGCTTTGACAAAGATACCCAGCTTGAAGACAATTTGAATGATAACACTATAAAATACTCTGGACTGAAGTCACCTGACTCTTTTGTAAAGATTTTTTCCTAAATGCATGTTATGGGTCTTATTGTGAATGTTTCATTCATGAATATGTTTCATTTATAAAAATGTGTTGTTTTGACAATAATTTTTAATAAAAAATGTCATAGCTCAATCTTTTGGTGAAATGACAGACTTTTCTCTTTCTTACAATTAACTGCAAGCTTGCATTCAGCCAATCTGCCTCCATCCAATCCATAGCCGATGAAAATAACCAAAAATATCTGTTGCTACTTTTGTTTCATTGCAACCTTAAAAATAGCCACTATGGCAGCAACTAGTGATTTGCTGCTCATTCTGGCCATTTGATTGGGCAAAAATCTGTGCATTGCAGGATGAGTCATCAATAACCAAGACCAAGACAAGACCAAGATTTTGGGGGATTGAGACCAAGACAAGACCAAGGCAGGGCGAGACCAGACTAGCACTCCTCAAATTCATCTGAAAGATCCACATTTACTGCCTGAGAAATGTCTTATTTTTAATGAATAATTACAATTAGAATAACAAGACACTAGAGCTGTTACCAATCAATTTAAATCACTAACAACAATCTTTACACTGCAGAGGTGAAACAGAAGTTGCATCTGAATTGGTATAATTACAAATGCATAAATAATGTTCAGATTAATGCTTTAAAAATGAAATTTTGTTTTTTGAATGTTTGTAAAAAATCAACAGCCTCTCAACAAGAAACATCCCTCTTTCTTGTGATATTGCTTAATTATATCATATGTTATAATATAAATATCAAGATCTTATACAAGTACTTTTTTGCAATCATATCTTGAATTTTGCGGGCATTTGTATTAATTTGGTGACATTTTTGACACAATCTCTTGTTGATTTCTGGTCCGACACAACAGTAACAAAATAAATGTAATTAGAAATAAGTTATTGATTGCATTTGAAGCGGGAAGTTTTACATCTAAACAAATTAATGATGTTAAAGGGGCTCTATGTAAGATTTTCACTTTAATAAAGCATAAAAATACCCCAATATGTTTGCAGATATTTAGGAAACATGCTAAGTTCACCTACTTGTTTCTCAGAAAAACAATGCTACAGCCAGATATTCTACTTTGAAATGTGTGTTCCGTGTCGGAATGTCTGTCTTTGTTTTGGTCTGTGTGAAACCATGTGCTGCCAGATTATCCAATAGTATTTCGACATCACAGGTTGCCAGTTCGCGGAAAACACTGCATATTGCAACCATGGAGACCAGCAAACAAACTGGGTCAGAGAATCGCAGATTCTACCTGACCTAAAAAGCCTCTGCATCCATCTAAAAATCTCTACGAACGACAGCATATTAAAACACAGATAAATCAACTCAGCTACAGTGTGTAAGTCTCCTCAGCTTTCATTGTCAATTGTGCGTCCTCTGCGCCCTTGAATTTGGACTGCAGTACCTATTTCGACCACTGGGTGTCATTCCTACATACAGCCCCTTTAACAAAGAAATCCGACAATGCAACGGCAATTTAGCAATATCCCCACATTTGTGGTCTTGAAATAAAAGCCGAGTTCTTTTATTTTGAGATCAAGAAAAGAGCGAGTACAAATGCAGTCGAGACCAAGACAAGACGAAGACCTACAGAAAATGGTCTTAAGACAAAGACCGGTCTCGAGTACTACAACACTACTATTCTGTATACTCAGAACAGTTGTGGGATATTTTAATTTTTATATTTTAAGAAACTGTTCACACAAAATATGAATTAAGGATACAATGCATCCAACAACGCCCTTCTGGTCCTTAAAATATCAGAGCAAATCAGTTTCTGTAAAAAGAAATATAAAAGAAACACAAAAAAAAGAAGAAGAAGAAGAAGAAGATGAAAACCTCAAATTGAATTTAAAGATTTAATCATTTGATTCCTTACCAAAATTGGGTCAAAAAAGACCTGAAGACAATAAAACGGTTAAACAGAAAACTGGTTATTGTATAATTATTCAATGTTACATGCTGACCAAAGCTTTTATAACAGAGGCTGCATTGGTTTAATTTTTGTGCTTTTTTTTTTTTTTTTTTTTAAGATCAGAAATGTTGTGTCCATCTTCCTGTCCTCTGCTCTTATCTTCTTACATGACATTTTTGTTTTGACACTCAGCTGTAATGTTAGCCCCTAAATGATTGATGACCTTAAAAACGAGTATGTGAGAGGGTGTGTACTAGGAGATTAAGTTCTTACCACCTGCAAGGTGGCTACTGGGAGTTTTCTCTTGGCAGATGTGTGAATCATCTTTGATTCTCCTACATTTTTGAGTCTCCTCTCTGGAGCCTAAGGACACAGACACACCCACTTCTGAAAGCGGATTTGGCTAATCGGTCAGAATAGCTGACTACATTCCTCTGACAGATTACTTGTGAGTGTTATGTAGAGCAGTTGAATGTTACAGAAATGTGGCTCTTGGAAATCATTCAAAAGATTTACAACAGCATTTGAAATCTCCACTTGAAGTAGCAGCAGTTCAGCCAACATGAACAGGGAGTGTTTACTGTATCCAAACAATCAGACATTTCCCTCAATTTACTGTAAACATTGAATGCTTGTGGAAAAAGTTTTTTTTTTTTTTTTTTTTTTTTTTACAATAATAATGAATTATAACAAACCATGGCATAACAACAATAACTGATATCATATAATTACAGTTTTTCTCAGTCGCTTTGGTGCATTTCTCACATCACTATTTACATTTGCACAACAGTTAATGCAGTTCTCAAAACAATTAGTACAAACTGCAAAACCTAGTTGATAAGCTGCAAAAGCATGTCACTTGCTCAAAATGGATAGGTCATTCCTCAAAAGCAAGTATTCATGTCAGTGAAAGTGTCAGTGTCATCAAGATGAAAAGTCCTGACACCATTGTTTATGAACAAGATAGTCAAATGGCTTTGTCATGTTTTCATTATGACAGTTTACTCTGTCAATGTTTTCCAATGCAAAAAATTCAGATCTTGGTGACACTACCTGAAAATGCTCAAGACAGCACTATATACTATTTGCACAGCCATTTGAAAAATACAGTAAAGTTACACATTACTGTATTGAATATGTATGTTTCACATTTTTACTGCATATGCGCTTTGCAATTCTAATTTGTTCACAGCATTGTGCAAAAGAAAAAATCACAGCAACAAACATAAACTCCCTTTGGGTAGATTGCACAACTGCAAATTGCAGTACATATGGCAAATCTTTATAACAATACACCCTACACTATTTGCAGTAAAGCTGTACTAAATGTAAAAACATGACAAGTTCTTGTCCCACTCAAGCCATGTATGACACGATGACAGTGGGTGCAGAGTTTAGCTGAATTACTGTCCATTTATACACACCTGTTCTCCCAACGAAATGTTTGAATAATTATTTAAGTGGTTTTCCCAATTTGGCTACCCTTGCAGTACATTGTAAGGCCGTATGACAACATGCAAATAGCCCTGATTTCATCAGGGATCTGCCTATTGGCCTCTTCTTCCTCTTCCCCTGTTTTGTCCCCTTCCCCTTCTTCCCCGCACACTACTGAACACTACAATACACTTGTAAAGTGGGGGTTTATGGGATTAAATGTGTGATGCAGTAAAGCTTCACACACCCCTTCTCATCTGATTCACTTACGTCTAAATGTAAAATGTACATTTTGTGACAATGTTCAAGCAATGAAATGAGGACTATTAGTTTTATATGGAATGACTATTCAGCATTCACAAGTATAGTTAATTTTGACTGACGTGCTAATCAAATGTAATGTTATAAAACACAGAGAGTTGATGAAACAATTGTGCAGTCCAAAAGCATTTGCAATTTGTTCGAAGATGAGAAACTGTACTATATGTGCACAAATGACTAAATGTTGTGGAGGTTGAACTAATTGTTGTGCAAATGTAAATAGTGATGTGAGAAATGCACCAAAGCGACTGAGAAAAACTGTATACACACCTGTTCTCCCGATGAAATGTTTGAATAATTGAATTTACAGTGGTTCTCCCAACATTTGGCTGCACCCTTCGACCAGCCTCAGCCATTTTGAGGCTGTGATTGACAACATGATCCACAAATGTAGCCCTGATTTCATCAGGGATCTGCCTATGTACTTGGCCTCTTCTTCCTCTTTTGTCCCCTTCCCCTTCCTCCCCGCACCCTTACCCCTCTTCCACGAGGCTGACCTTCCATTTCTGTGTCACAGTATTGTAGAAATGGTACACACTATGTCCTGCTTGGTTCGTACATGCTTGTAAAGTGGGTGTTTATGGGATTGTAGAGAAGTGGCTTATCATTGGTTTCAACTAATGCTTCACACACCCCTTCTCATCAGTGAAAGTTGAGATTCATCTGAGAGAAATTGTTCAATTTAGGAGACATTTTCAGGAAAAAAAAGATTTAAAAAAATATGTAAAATTTGCTTGACAGATTTTGACAACTAGTTCAACATTTTTGTATGTAATGACTCAAGCAATGAAATGAGGACTATTAGTTTTATATGGAATGACTATTCAGCATTCACAAGTATAGTTAATTTTGACTGACATGACATAAGCAAATGATAATGTTATAAAACAGCAGAGAGTTGTATGAAAGCAATTGATGCATGTCCAAAAGCATTTGCAATTTGTTCGAAAGAATGAGAAACTGCTACTATGATGTGCACAAATGACTAAATGTTGTGGAGGTTGAACTAACTGTTGTGCAAATGTAAATAGTGATGTGAGAAATGCACCAAAGCGACTGAGAAAAACTGTAAGCTCATTAATTATATTTAATAGTGCCAATTTTTATTATATGCTAAGTTTTCCTTCTTCCTTGTCAGAGGAGCAAACAAGCAATACAGAAATTCTAATGGCATTTCTAATATTTTGTAAGCCTTTAAATATAGGAACAATCAATGAATGAACAAACACGAATTGGCATCGATCAGTTACCTGTATGATTTTATATCTGTAGGATTTTTGAAAACATTGGACAATCACACCCAGACAAAAGGTTAATTGTAGTCATAACTCGATCAAGTGTCAGTTGTGTCAATAGTGTTGCATGCTCTGTTCAATGAGAAATTATAGAAATGTGAAAATCAGGCAAGGAAATGTGTATGTAAAGATAAAAGCTTTCTGGTAGTCACAGTCTTTTATGATTATGCAATGTATTCTTGTCTATGATTATGCAGTGGTTTTGTGCAACATGCAGAATATCATTAACTCAGTAATGAGAATTATAAAACAAAACAAAAAAATTACAAAATGTACTTCAATAGGCAAGAAAACACATTTCCAACCTTAAAATATATAAACATGTTGGGTAAATGCAAAATGTATTTTTTAATATATGATGGATGGATGGATGGATGGATGGATGGATGGATGGATGGATGGATGGATGGATGGTGGATGGAGGGAACAATAAAACAACTGGATGGATGGGTGGATGATGGAACAATGCAATGACTTGGTGGATGGAATATATGGGACATATGGATGGGTGGATGGAACAATTGAATGACTGGATGGGTGGATGGAACGAGGAAACGGCTGTGTGGATGGAACATGTGTAATGGATGGATGGATGCATAGGTCATCACTATCCCTAAAGTTGTTACATCAGAATGATGTATAAATGTGTGATTTTTAATATATTGTGAACAATACAAATATATGGATGGATGGATGGATGGATGGATGGAACGTCAGAACGAATGGATGGACATCTAGATGGATGTACGCATAGGTCATCACTATCACGAAAGTTGTTACATCAGAACTTTTTCCCAAATCCTGTGCATCTAACCACACTTCCCTCTTTTCTTTCTGTATGCTGCCACAGGCTTGGGTAGACCTGCAAGAGCCTGCTCCCAGATGGCAGATCACAGAGAGGGAGAGAGAAGGCAGAAATAGAATGAGCACCCAGCGTAAGGTAGAGAGAACTTCGGCAATGTTCAAAGACAAAATGAGTTCACATCAACACCTTTGATGTTGCTGGCAGCCGCCAGACAGAAGGAGACAATCTGTCTCTCTGGTGTACCGCCCAGCTTGAGTAGTGCCTTAAACCACCCAAATCCCTGCAGCTAGTTTTAAAACACATTCACAGCCTGAAACGCGCTCATCAAGCACTTCAATTACATTGACAGGCAAAGGCACCTGAGACACTGGTGAGGTGCAGAGTCACAGGGTCAGTCCTAAATGCTGATATCGCTCATATTCACTTTCACCATTTAGCACAGACAAAAGACTAAATATCTGGAATATTGTTCAAACTAATTGCCTTTTACAGGGAAAGTTAAGTCACTCATTCACTCCAGAAAAAGTTGAATTGTGCTTGTGGTCATTCAAGTCTGTTGCATATTGTGGTCAGAGATGATTTTGTCAGATTAGACCTGATGAGGGACATTCACATGACAATCGCATAAACCCTTCAACCAATGCACTGGAATGATCTATTAGCACTGACTGTTGTCTAAAAGTTTCCAATCATGCAGAGAGAAGATCAGTAACATCAGACTTTTTCACTGGAGGAGAATATAGTAGGAAAACAGAGGAGAAAAATAAATTTAACAAATTTTAACTATTTTTTCTACAACCCCAATTCCAGAAATGTTAGGACATTTTGCAAAATGTAATAAAATCAAGAATCTGTGATTTGTCAATTTTCTTTAACCTTTATTTAACTGACAAAATTACATAGAAAACATTTACAAAAGTTTTTACTGACCTACTTAATTGTATTTGTAAATATAAACCAATTTGGATTTTGATAGCTTCAGCGCACTCCAAAAATGTTGGGACTGAGGCAAAATAAAAGTGAAAAGATTACAAAAAGTTAAACTGTTAAACAGTCCACAAGTTGAATTGGTGATATGTGAGGGGATCGTGTTTTGGTATACAAGGAACATCCACCAAAGACTCGGTCTTTGCAAGCAAAGATGGATCATGGCTCACCAATCTGTGTCAAATTTCATGAGGGAATTGTCAAACAATTCAAAAATCATATTTATCAATGCAAGATTTTAAAGTATTTAAGTCTTTCACCATCTACAGCTACATAATATTGTGAAAAGATTTAAGGAATCCAGAGAAATCTCAGTCCGTATATAGGGAAGGGCAGGACACCTCTGTTGAATACACATGACCTATGAGCCCTTAGATGGCATTATATGAGAAACTATCATATATCCACATAGACTCGTAGTACTTGTCGTCACTGTGTTGTCTGCCGCTGCATCAAAAAATGCAACTTGAATCTACAGTATGTTACGCAAAGAGAAAGCTATACATCTATTCAATGCAGAAATGGCGCAGAGTTCTCTGGGACTGAGCTCATCTCAGATGGTTCAAAAGACAGAGCTGTGGTCAGTTGAGTCTAAGTTTCAGCTTCTTTTTGGAAAAAAAAATACATTGAATTCTCAGTCCCATAAGGTGACTTTCATCAGCAACAGATGCAAAATCAAATATCTGTCTTGGTATGGGGGTGCATCAGTGCAAACAGTATGGGTGACTATATGTGTGAAGGAATCATTAACATGGAGGCGTATACTGGGATTGTACAGAGACATAAGCTGCCATTAAGATTACATCTTTCCTGGGAAGCAAGACAATGCCAGGCTTCATTCTGCACATGCTGAAACAGAGAGGTTTCTAGACGCTCTACACCATAGAGGGGATGTGCTCGACTGTCTGTCTGCAGTCCAGATCTGACTCCTGTTGAAAATATATGGCCCATCATGAAAAGGAGAATCAGACAAGGATGACCACTGACTGTTGAGCAGCTGTCTTGGATCAGGCGAGATTGGGCAAAAATGACACTTGCAAAACTGCAATAATTGGTATCTTCAATTCCCAAACATTTAAGAAGTGTAAATAAAAGAAAAGGTGATGTGACACAATGGTAAACATGCCTTTGTTCCAACTTTTTTTGGAGTGTGTTTCAGACATCAAAACCAAAATGTGTTTATATTTACAAAATACAATTAAATTGGTCAGTGAAAACTTTAAAAATGTTTTCTTTGTACTTTTGTCAGTTAAATAAAGTTTAAAGATTAATTAATAAATCACAGATTCTTGATTTTATTACATTTTGCAAAATGTCTCAACTTTTCTGGAATTGAAGTTGTAAATTCCAAATTGTTAAGACAAACAAAAAGTCTGCATGTGTGTGAAATCTAAAAATATTCATAGCAATGAGAATTTTTCAACACGATCACATGAGAATGCGTATCAATAGTACGAGTGTGTAATCTCGTAGAATACATACGCCAATATGAGTTTTGGCGTGCATATGATACGCAGTTTTTCGCGTGCATATGATACGCACTTTCTGGCGTGTATATGACACACCCTTGGGTAGGATGGGGGTGGGGGGTGGTTGGTTTGTGCGTATAATACGCCATAAAGTGCGTATCATATGCACGCGAAAAACTGTGTATTATATGCACGCCAAAACTCATTTTGGCGTATACATTCCACTACATTGCACACTAGATTTATGTTGCGCTTACACATTTAAAAGACAATATATTCAATATTCAATTCAGATCAGCAGTAAACGAGAAGGGGTTAAATCACTCAAACAAGTGCTTTTGGGTAAATTTGCGACTTGTAATAAGGCCTACCTAAAAATTAAGAGTGCTTAGGCTATATATGAACCATCTTTTACAGTCCATATTTGTTTAAAGAGCTTACGCTGAAAACATAAAAACATTCTAAAATTAAGTCACTAATCTTTCTCTAGATATGCATGCATACAACTGCCATTAACTGTCGTTAATAAATACCTTGCTGTATTCACAGACAGACTGCATTCAAAAAATAAATTGTAAAGCATATTGATTTGACGCAAGATTAGTGATACGTTTTATCAAGTATCAAAAACTCATGAAACGTAATTCCTATATTCCGCACGCATCATAATTTAACTCTTTAAACAGCATATAGCCTATAAAATTTAACAAACATTTTCACTTAATAATATGATTTAGCCAATAAAATATTCAATTCTTTATAGGCCTAATAATTATATCTGAGTTAAAAGGTTCCATATTTCCAACATAATTGCGAATTAAAATCGTTCACGAGAACATCCTGTATAGTCTTGAAAACGAAACGTTGTGATTGCGAACTCTAGTACCTCGTTAAAACGAGTAGGCCTAAATATTTGACAGAAACACATGAAATATGACATATAAATGAGGACGTGTCGTGCATTATAATTATAGTTTTTTTTTTTTTTTGTTTTTTTTTAAGATTTGTGTTGCTGCGCCTAAAATCTTTATTAAACTCTTATGATTACCTTCCCTTTGATGGATCTTTAGGATTGTGAAATGATGCCATGTAGACGATATTTAGTCAGTACGTTTAGTCATTTTAATCGAGTCTCTTCATTTTATCATCTGGGATAAAAATCAGAACAAACGCGCCCTTTTGAGTGAATTTTGGTGTAAAGTTTAAATGTTCTGGAAACCTCTGGGCGTTTAAAGTGACATATCAGGAGGATTCTTCATTTTTTGTACTGAAGAGGAATATTTTCTTCTCCTAAAAATGAATAAATTAATTTAGCAAGCTAATAGGGTTACAACGAATCACGATTACATTCATCTGACAGTGTCAATATAGGAATGACTGTGAACGGACGTTTAGGGACTTTTGCGTCGGTTGCCACATTTGCGCATCGGACTTCTTGGTATAGGATCTGCTTATGCAAGACATAATTAGCCCAACAGATTGACAACTTATACACACCTAAGATAATTACAAAGAACTTTAAAGAGCTTGAACTGCCAGCCAATTTAACAAATTATCTAATTTGTTATGTCTTTTATATCTCACATATTTGAAAGCAAACTATTTGTTACAAAAGATGGGCTACTTAAACTTCTCCTCATCCACTAGCCTAGTTTGTCTCAAGAGAGCATTTGTCAGCACTGTCTTCAGCTTTAGTCGGTGAAACACGTGCCATAGCATTATCACCTGCCCTCAAATCATAGGTGACATAAACACGCCTACACAATACACAGTATCTTGGCAACAGAGTGCAGAAATATACATACACACCATAAGAGAGACACACACAGTGACGACGCCAGCTAGTCTGGCCTAAGACAAGAAGTATTGTTATTAACCTCTTTTCTCCCAGTGTGAATGAAAACC
Source organism: Megalobrama amblycephala (assembly GCF_018812025.1). Lineage (NCBI taxonomy): Eukaryota > Metazoa > Chordata > Actinopteri > Cypriniformes > Xenocyprididae > Megalobrama > Megalobrama amblycephala. The sequence continues at coordinate 44,446,034 of NC_063044.1, forward strand.
AAAGTGAGGGTATATCCTTGTGTTATGACTTCAGGGGCTTGCTTTGTTACTCCTCTGTAGTGTACACGTAATTACAGACTGGGATGGAGCACACTTATCTTTCTTTCTCTGTGAATCTCGTCCTATCCTCTCTTTCTCTCTTATTGTGGCCCATCTCTCTTAATCACTGTCAGACTAATACTTTCTCTATGCTTTTATATATAACCCTCTCGCTTCTCTTTTTTCACATTTGTTATGCTTCCTCAGTCATGAAGAGGATTAGGACCTGTAGGCCTTTTGTTTAACTCAAACACCATTGTTGGCTAAATCAGTATTTTTAGTTATTAAACTCTCCTTTAACTAGTGTTGTAATACATAATGGTGTTAAAAAGTAAAACACTGTGAATATATTAGAAATAAAACATTTAAATGAGGGCTATCTTAGAAGGTTTTCATGTTCTCAGTAACACAGCTACAATGCATTGGAGTTTTTCTCTATATGTTTCCTGGAGTTTGGCCGTTAAAGGACAGGTTTCTGCATTGTAGGAATCGGCAGGTATAGAGGCTGGGCGTGTCGTAACGGTTGATCGTACCTGTGTGTTGACTTAAGGAATGTTGGCACCAAGATAAAAGCATATATAGCCTAATTTGTGTAACTCTCTCCTCACGACACTATTTTGGTTTAATAACACGTGCCCTTCAACCAAAACATGTAAGAACATTGTGCATCAATAGCGGTTCTTTTCAACTCTCCTCCTCTCAACCACGATAAAAATGAGTTTCAACGGAAATCAAAGTACGCGGATTAATTAGCCGTGGGATGCTGCAATCATCCCATCTTTGTCTTGTCTATTCGTATCAAATAAAAATTTGTTTGAAAACTATTAAACTGTTTGGCTAAAATAAGAATCGGATTTATACACTTCTGCATTAAAAAGAACAACGCTAGTAGCTAATTTTAAACGAAAAATAGCCTTGAAGGCCTACTAAATCATCCATCATAGTTGCAATTTTATAGTAAAATATTTGTATAAACTAAATAATAAAATACATAGCCTACTGTTTGGAGATACAAAATTTTGAATTAGGTCTAGGCTAATTTACAAAGAATATAAAAATGTTATAAAATATTAGTCTGGTACGTTTTAGAAGTAAAAAAAAAAAAAAAAGAATAGCGTTTTTATTTTTATTCTGATCACATATTTTTTAAAGCCTAGTTTTGGTTAAATCCAGCTAATCCTGTGGCTTTCTATTGGATATCACTTGTGTTATTCTCGGCGTAAACAGACTTTATTATCAGATACTGAATTACATATAGCCTAAATGACTGTGCAGTCCTATAGTCTATAGGCTATTTATTTCTCTTTATTTAACAACGATACATTTATGTCAACCGCAGTTGTCAGGCATTTAGAATGACATTTTTGACCATATACATAGCATGAACTGATTATTTTTTATGAATCTTTACCGACATGGTCTGAGTTTAGAGATTATATTTTTGAGAAGAGTTTCCAAATCTTTTTTTCTTCTTTTTTTTCACACTAAACATAATGGTATTAGTCCAACGAAGCAAACGTTTGATATTTAAATCTTAGTGATAGGCTACATCAAAAACCATTGCTGCAAACGTGGGAATTGCGATGTCTCTTGCATATTGCACTATTGACGTCACTGCTTCTAAAGAAATGAGGCGGACGGCGCATGCAGCCAATAAGAGAGCGCGATCTCACTGCTGGAATCAACTCCAGTATGTGATGGGAGTATTGAGATGAACTTCACAGACCTCATACACTGCCAAAACGAAAGCAAACTCATGCGCCTCGCGTTTTCACGGACATGTATCTCTCTAATGGACCTCTTTAATGGATGGAAATCACATGACTCTTCTAAATAGATGCTACTTTTATGGTGCACCGGTCTAATGGACATGACTCTAAAAAAATGACTATGACTTCACTGTCTGAAAGTTTGGTGGCTTCAGACCCTTCAAAATCAGCATTTCTGGAGTTCAGTCACGGTTACCAGTCTCACCAGCAGCATTCACCCGGCGTGTCTCACGCGCACTATCCGGTGCACGGTCTGCATCAAGGCGCACATTCGCAGTACGATGCGGCCTTCTCTTCTGGCGCTGCTTCGTACGGCCGTCCGCTCACTTACCACTATCCCAGCGCCCATCACCACCCCGGAGCTTACCTACCCTATCAACACAACAGCGCAGTCGGCCATTCAAGAGTAGAGGATGCAGGTAAGGTGTGCTTTCCTTCAACCACAGATTAAAAAAAAAAAAAAAAAAAAACTAAATTCCGTGCTGTTATTGGCTTTGAGAAATTTAGTTATTGCTTAGTACAGAGCGCAGTTATTGCACTTTAAATTTGTGTTATTTCTATAACCCTAACGCAGTTCTAATTAATAACGTGTTAAAACGTTAATTTAAATGCCCATTGTGGAACAATCAATTTGCAACAATGCATTGCATTAAACGATCCTGTAGAAATATAGAAGTGCTTATTTAAAGCTCAGTAAAGACAGAAGAGAGAAAATAGAGCTTAAATCGTTAAATCATACTGTCAAAACTAATTTGATATATGAACGATTGTTTTATGAGTGAGCAATGAGCATACTTGCTTTTGTTTTACCCAACTATAAATGTAGCTATACATTCGTGTAATTTGTACAAAGCTATATTGGTAAACCGCTATACGCAATATGGATGCGATGACCTCAATTAACAAATAAAGTAATTGTCGGACCCTACACACACACACACACACACACACACACACACACACCTGCATTTAGATAGCAAAATAAAAAAGTAATAAGTGTTTCAATTAAAATGCTTCTTTCATATGACAAACCTAAGCATAATTTTTAAAAACTTTTTCATTAAAGTGAAATTTGACTATAAAGTTACAAATTATTCATAACACGCAAGAATTTTCACTGTCATTTCAGAACTAGGCCTATAGATTCCAGCTAGAGAAAAATGACAATTTAACGCTAATGAAATTGTCTTGTGCGCCTTTTTTTTTTTTTTTTGACAGAATAGCCTACACTTTTAAGAAATTTACTTTTATTTATGTATGTATGTATTTATTTATCATTTTAACAGTTAGGCCTATTTCTATTTCTGATATTATTATTATTATCATTATTATTATTATATAGTGTCATATTTATTTTTTTCACTCAAGATTCGGAGAAGCAAAGTTCCATTGAAAGTGGAGAAATACGCCTGAACGGGAAGGGGAAAAAGATTCGCAAACCCCGCACAATCTACTCGAGCTTACAGCTTCAGGCGCTCAACCAGCGCTTCCAACAGACTCAGTACCTCGCGCTGCCTGAACGCGCTGATCTGGCCGCCAAACTGGGTCTGACACAAACACAGGTATGTAGGCCTACCTACGACAACACTGAATTAAAGAAGGAAATTAACACTGGGAATATACTCATGCTGTGTATATGTGGCTGAATGTTTTGGGGGACCGTTCTCAAAAGACAATTGCTTTATAATAAGAATAAAAGGTCTTTCTTTTTTTTCTATAAAAGACAGAAAGTTGAATAATACAAATAATGTGGAATTTTCAATAGGTAAACCACGTTGGAGCGTAAAGTGCATTTAATCTTTGCGCCACGTTTCCAATGCATCGTTATCCAAGTACCTATTTGGCCTTCGTAAAACGATGGTAAATTATCTAGAGCATCGATTCACTTATCAGAGACAAAGGAACGAAAAAAAAAAACTATATTAAGGCCTCTCATCCATTATTATTGAAACGCTAATAGTCTACCATAAGTGATGGTAAAAAATAAAAATAAAAATAAAACGATAATCTGCGAGCTGTGTAGTTTGTATATTTATAAATGATAGACAAGTTAAAACTTTCTATACGCTGCAAGGGGAGCTTACAGTAAACACTGAACTAGACTATTGAAATGTTGTGTAAGGAAGCTCATTGGCTACAGAATGAGCCTTTGCTGTGTTATAAAAGGCGAATTGCAGATTGCATGTAAAGGACCTATAGCCCCTGCTAGAGTTTCATGACTGAAGGATATATATTTTGTCTTTTGTATTTATATATATTTTTTAAATACTAGACTTCAAATTTTTACTCTTAATTTCATAATCAAACAAGATAAAAAGTAAAGAAGAGTCCCTTCCTCCTTCAAAGACAGGTTCTAATCTGCTCCAATAGTCACAAACATGGCAGCCACATCTGTTGCATAATATCAGACAGAAGTAGTTATTATAGACTACAAATGATAATCTATGAATTCAGATAGCTAGTAGTTCACTGCAGTGCAGATATGAGCAGGGCTGTTACAACCCTGGTCTGTGTAGCTCTGTTCGTTTTCTAACCTGAGGAGCACAACTATAGGCTCAGTGTTAACTGCAGTGTTCAATAATTCTTCACGTCAAGTTGTCTTTTTATATTAAAAGGGAGTTTGCATGAATCGTCTTTCCATTTCACTGTGTATTTTTTTTTTTTTTTTTGTCCAGATTTATATTAAGTAAAAAATAGATATCCAGATCTCATTTAGTTGATGATTTCACCCAAAGTGATTTATAGCAGGCCTATACTTATTACAGTGACAGTTCCTTTGCAACAACCCGAGGTTAGGTACACCCAGTCATTTTAAATTATCATTTAGTTTCTTGACAGTAGTTTCATAAATAAGATCTAATTTTTTCCATGTGTGCATTCTAGGGTTATTTCTCTTACTAAAGTTGTAATTATTTCTTGTATTATATTCAGCAACGTTTAATAACTTTCAGTTCCTGGTTAAAAGTATGCAACAGAACTTACTTAAATATACTAAAATTCATTCATAATTTTTACTGAGTGAACCTGTTTGGAAACGGATTTATTTAAGGGAACCATCAAAACATCTGAGATTAAGTTAAAAAGGGCAGCAACATATCATAAATTACAAAATATTTATTTTGCAAAAATCTATATGAAATGTCTAACATTTAGATGTCATTTAGATGAAAAGTCAAGTAAACAGCATGTCATGACACTAATCTTTTCCACTCACTCAATTCCTCTCTATTCCAACCTTATGTGACCCATTTTACTCGGTGGACCAGACTTCACCTGACTTCACCCTACATTTAATGAAAGGACACACTGAAGCTTAGAAAAATTACAAACCATCCACCCACACAAGAAGCCTAACTTTGAACTCACAAAATACAAAGCCCTTTTTAGTGAAAAACTGATGTCAGATGTTCTTTTTGTAATATAAATGTCCCATTAAAACTTTTTTTTAACTATGTCTCCAATTATTTAGCTGCTTTTCAAATTTGATGTAATTAAAGACTGAAAGTCTGATTTTGGAAATACTGAATACTGAAATACTGATTGTTACATTTTTAATACTATGATCATGTAAATAAAGTGAAACAAAAACTAATATTTTTAACTTTATTTACGATCTTAAAATAATTGATACATTTTAAAAACACATTTTAGCATAATTTTCCTCACAAGCAACAATTTTGTCTCAAATACATATTTATCAAATGAAAACAGCAAGGATAAAAGCATGTCAGTGAAGGCATGCTTGATATTAAATAAAGGTAAATAGTTTTATTGTGCATCATTTCCAATCAAGCTTTTATTTTGTTGAATTATATTTAAAATGTCACTTCCTATTAAAACGCAATATATGATTTGCGATGTAAGGAAACTGACACTGTTGTTCAAGTCCTTTCAGAAAACAAATATAAAAATTCCTCCTGATTCATATGTGACCCTGGACCACAAAACCAGACATAAGGGTCAATTTATACAAAAAATTTATACCTGAAAGCTGAATAACTAAGCTTTCCATTAATGTATAGTTTGTTAGGACATGGACAATATTTGGTCGAGATACAACTACTTGAACATCTGGAATCTGAGGGTGCAAAAAAATCAAAATATTGAGAAAATCGCCTTTAAAGTTCTGCAAATGAAGTCCTTAGCAATGCAAATCCACTCACAAAAATTAAATTGGAAATTTACAAAATATCTTCATGGAACATGATCTTTACTTAATATCCTAATGATATTTTTTTTGCATAAAAGAAAAATAGATAATTTTGACCCATACAATGAATTGTTGGCTATTGCTACAAATATACCCGTGTGACTTATGACTGGTTTTGTGCTCCAGGGTCACATATATGTTAGATATTGTTAGTAGACAAATTAAATAAACTAGTTTATGTAGTGGGTTCATTTTCTAATGGCCAAAATTGCCCATATTAAATTAAATCCAATTAAATTATCTGCTTTTCTGTCTGAATAATTTGAATACACTATTGATTAATTACAGCTGCAACTTAATCTTGAACATAACCAGTATACATGATATTTTGTGATTCAATTAAGCAGGTAAGGCTAACTCTCTGATTTCATGAACAGAGAAAAATTATCACTGTAAAAAATTATATATGATCAGTAAGTCATGGCAAGCAACTAATGTTTTCACATTACATAATTTAGGAAATTTCAACTTTTTTTAAAATAAGTTATACATGATTCAACTCGATTTTTTAAGTCAGTTTAAGTTCAAATGACTTGTAACCAAGCTGATTTAATTTAAGGCAGTAACTGTTCTCAAATGATCTTAATCATTTGTGCTGGTTAAATGCATTTGAACTTCCTGTAATATATAATAGCTTTTGTGTATAGCATATACAATTACATGATCAATACTCTTTTGTTTCGGTGTGTATATGAATCACATATTTAATTGATTAGTTATCGTTTTCTCCTGAGGACATTTACAGCTGATTATCTGTCTGTTACAGCAGAACAGACACACATATTCAAACTTGAAGATGTGTGGCCAGTTTGCAGTGCCAGACTCATCGCTTCAGTTAAAGGGTGTTGAATGTTGCCTCTGGCACTTGTTCCTGCCTTTCAGTTCAGGCGGCTCATTTTATCTATATTTCTGATGATAATAATACATGCAGATTTAATTTTTGTGATAAAAATAAAGGCATCGTACACCACATGACAGAGATGTTCAAACTGCGGCAAGAGGAACATCACATAAAAACTGATTGTGAAAGCCTAAATTAAAATAATTATTTTGGGTGTCAATGCAGAGAAAATGTTAAAAGGGTAATTGGACTTTCATCCAGCTTAAAAGTCTCTTGGAAAACATCATTTTAATTACGTTTCATTATAGAAGATTTAGCTCTGTGGGTGTCACTATTTATTTTTTTTTAGAATTCATTGTAAATTCACAATTAGCATGAATTTTTCCACATTGGTTACATAATTAAGAAAGTAAAAACACCCTGAGTATAATATCAAAGGCTTGTTAATATCATATATTCCTGAAAAGGCATGCAAGGCAAGTTTGTGCTACTACAGGGAGACTCCTGGGTAAAACCTTGGATTGATCACAAATAACAGCAAGCTGGTGTTGGCAGAAGCCCTGTTGTGTACCGCAAAAATTCACATTTTAAGCTTCTGAGCGTTTCTGAAAATCAGTGTCTGTAGTAGAACTCAGTATAAATTTAAAGCGCTACCACCCTGTGGCTGATATTGTTAAAAAAGTTAATCAAGAACAACTGAAAAAGCTAGTAATTTTAGCTGAAAACATAACACCAATTGGTTTATTTGGTTAATTTACCTTAAATATAAAACATTAATTTACAGTTAACAGGACAATACATGTCATTTTACTGTAAAACAAATCTGTATTTAACAAGGAAGAAGTCCCGGTTGATAATATATACTGTTATGAACTATACAATCTGATAATGGCTGAACCTTCACCATACACATATCCTACCTGAGAAGTGTTTCTTTTTCTGCACTTGTTTTGATGATCCCTTCCAATCCTGCTTGATTTATGTGTTATGATGAATAATAATAAAAAAAAGAGTTTTACACTAAGCATTTAAACAGATGATAGCACAAATTCTAATCAAATGCAAATGTTGCAGGTAAAGATATGGTTCCAGAACAAGCGTTCCAAGTACAAAAAGATAATGAAGCACGGCTCAAGCGGACCGGAAGGAGAACACCTTCAAGCTGCCTCTGCGTCTGGACCACCATGTTCACCAGGAATGCCGCCCCTGTGGGATGTTTCCATGTCAACCAAAGGTGCCCCCATCCACTCTGGAGGATATATGAACTCTTTTGGACACTGGTACCCTGGTCATCATCATCATCAAGACCCAATGGCCAGAACTCAGATGATGTGATGGCGGTTTAGGACAGTCTACAGAGTATCCAGATCCCCTCTACTGATTCACACCAGCACTCTTTAGCACTGTTTACTCACAGCCAAACTTTCTTCCCCAGTATTTTCATCATGGTGATTTACATTGCTGACTTTTTTTCTTTGCTTGCAGGTTTTTGTGGTGGATTTTTTAAAAGACTGAATAAGCAACATTACATAAACTTGGATTTTGTAAACTCTTGTAAATTTTAATAAAATGCCATTGTCTAATTGCCTTGAATGTCTATCCTATATTTCAAAGCTTTTTCAGTCTATTTATCAGTCTACTGCATATTATTTGCTCTTTAAAATCTTGCTTTGGTTTCCAAACTTCTCAGTTTTTACCCTTTCAATAATACTTGAAACTTGAAAGTGCTGAATATTTCATTGTCAAGAATCTCAGATTTAATTTTAGGAACTATATTTGACAAATGAATACAATAAAAATAATTCAGAATAAAAGAGAATAAAAAGTTGCAAGCATAATAATTACAAAATAATTAACAAAATTAGTCATGCCACAGGATAAATGGATCTCAAAAGTCGCCCAAAAATGTAATTTTATAGGTTATATTCCATCATGTTAATGATCTGTTCAAAACACAAGACTGTCTGATGCCATCTAGTGGTTTGAAAACACACAACGAGTGGGTGTTTGACTGAAGTGAACTCTCTCTAGGCCTAACAAACAAAAACAGCTAACAGATTCATGTGAACAGCTTTAGTATTATGTTGAGCTGGATACTGACCTCTGGACTGAAGACATTAGACCATTATTTAATACCCTCGAAGATGAAACTGGATTACAGAAAATCACCTCAGCATTAAAGCCGGAGGAACAACAGCTTCTGCTTGAAAGGCAGTTTATCTTCAGCTATACATGGCAGACTATGAAGTGTCTGTTCAACAGCTCAATGATCTGTTGACAGATGAAAACGGAGACTTCTGTATGCCCTCCAAACATTTTAACGAAGTCTACCCCAGGATACTCCTAGGAAATGAGTAAGTCCTCACATAGCCTACAGATATAGTGGGTGGATTATGTTCTTACCATATAGCAACACTGCTGAACAAACATTTACATTTTGTTGTTATGTGTTTAGCCTTTCCTATCTGATAAGCTAAGATTCAAAACATGATCATGTATCCTGTTGCAAAAGGGCAAGGCTTTAAATAAACATGGCCTGTTTTCCATGTGTGAAGGACACCCTCTAATGCTCGACGCTCTCACTGAGAGATCGAGAAAGATCAGTTAAATGAGGTGGTTGCTATATTACACTTGTATCTCAACAGGTCTGTAGCCACAAATGTAACACGTTTGCTTCAGCTGGGAGTGACACACATGCTCAATGCTGCAGAAGGCCAATCGGACATGCATGTGAACACGGGTGTGGAGTTCTACGCAGACACTGGGATCATCTATCATGGGATACCAGCCTTTGACACTGACCATTTTGACCTCAGCGTATATTTTGAAGAGGCTTCTAATTTTATTGAAAGAGCTCTGGCAATGAAAGGTGGGAGAGGTCTAAAAAGAAGTAGCTACTTTTAAATGCTATTTTTTTTTCTCATCCCTCATTTAATGGCGTTGGTTCTGCATTTGGTTCTTCAAAGCTGCATAGATACTCATTAATAATCTGTTGATATCCTCAGTCGTCTTATTTCAATGACCCGCTAATAATAAACTGCTTGCTTGCTCCCACTGCTAATTTGTGGTTTATCAACATCAGTTTTAAAGGGATAGTTCACCCAAAAATGAAAATTCAGTCATCATTTACTCACCTTCAAGTTGTTCTGAACCTTTATGAATTTCTTTCTTCTGCTGAACACAAATGATATTTTGAAGTCAACTTCAATGGGTGCGAGACATCACTGCCACTGTCAGAGCGCGATCAGACCAAACGAATCGAGTGCTGAATGCCGTCGGACATAGTGGTGTTTTAGAGGTAAAAAATGATATAAATACTGTTCGGTTTCTCGCACAAACCGATCGTTTTGTGTCTTAAGACATCAATGTGTCGTCACGAGCCACAGGGTTTAATTTGGATTTGTCTGTCGTGTTTTATTTACTCTTATAGTCCAAGTTCCCGCTAACTTGCATTATACGACTGACAGACGGCAGCGGTTGCAGTTAAAAATCATCATTTGTGTTCTACTGAAGAAACAAAGTCACCTACATCTTGGATGCGCTGGGGGTAAGCAGATAAACATCAAATTTTCATTTTTGGGTGAACTATCCCTTTAAGTACTCACCCTCATGTCGTTCCACACCCGTAAAACCTTTGTTCATCTTCAGAACACAAATTAAGATATTTTTGATGAAATCCGATGGCTCAGTGACATCAAGATAATTAACACTTTCAGATGCCCAGAAAGCTACTAAAGACATATTTAAAACAGTTCATGTGACTACAGTGGTTCAACCTTAATGTTATGAAGTGACGAGAATACTTTTGTGGGCCAAAAAACAAAAAATAACGACTTTTTTCACGTTTATTATATTTATTCGACTTTATTATATCTAGTTATGGGCGATTTCACGAAGCCTCGTTTACTGAAATCATGTGACTTTGGCAGTTTGATACATGCTCTGAACCACTGATTCAAAACAAAAGAAGCTTCATGAAGCAGTGTTTTGAAACTGTCTTTAGTAGCTTTCTGGGCATCTGAAAGTGTTAATTATCTTGCTCTCAATAGAGGCCTCACTGAGCCATCGGATTTCATCAAAAATATCTTAATTTGTGTTCTGAAGATGAATGAAGGTCTTACGGGTGTGGAATTACATGAGGGTGAGTAATAAATGACATTATTTTCATTTTTGGGTTTAAGCCCTTCTAAAAATCTTACCTTTTCCTACACATTAATATTCGTTAATCTTATAGGCTACATTAATACTCATACGAAATTGCCACCTTGTAAAATACTTAATTGCTTCTTGCCACTGTTAAATGTGTCTTGACCTTGAAAGTTGCTTTGAGAATTGAATATGTTGCACTCAATGTAAGTCATTAAGTCTCTAAATTTTTTGTAGGTAAAGTGTACGTACACTGTCAGAAAGGCTACAGTCGATCGGCTGCACTAGTCATCGCACACCTGATGCTGCAGCACAGGATGGATGTACGAACGGCTGTGGCCACAGTAAGAGAGAAAAGAGAGATCGGACCCAATGATGGATTCCTGCGCCAGCTCTGCCAGCTAAACAATTGGCTGGAAGGTGAAGGAAGGCTGGGTGATTAATACCTAAATAAATCTGTGTTTTTATCAGCTAAGTGTTAGTAGTTAGTAGTGCAAAACAATTCTGGTAAATATTTAGTTTGTCATTTGGAATGATTGTTTTCTTCATCTCTGAAGTGGCTCCTGCCCTCTAGTGGCACTGGAAATCAGAGAAGTTTAGGACAGAAAACAGACTGAATTTTTACTTTAGAAAGTACACACACACACACACACACACACACACTCTTTTAGTAGCCCATGATAATAATTACAGTTTTGTCCCAAATAACTACATAATCAAACACAAGAGGTCTTTGCAACAGACAACAGTCATTTATTAAACATTTTAAAGTGAAAGTAGCACACATACCTGAGTTACTCTGAAACCCCTCCCACATTTTCTGCTTTCCACTGATTGGTATTGAACATATTAATATATTGTGATTGTATAGGTGCGAATAGAACATTTTTTATTTATTTTACTTAGTTCCTGCATGTGAAAATATTATCTTAACTGTAAAATGATTTGCTATGCAAATATAACAGCTGAAAGCAAATATTTAAAAAAAAAAGTAATTATATATATATATATAATTTATATTATTATTATATATTTTTTTATTTTTTTTGACCAAGCTACAGTCCAATAATGGTCAGCAGTTTGAGAATCTATTTCACCTCTGTCCAAATAAAGTTGAAATATAAAAAAGCAGGAAAAAAATCCGCATTGCATCCACTAATCCACTGAACAGAGGCATTGGGGGGAACATCACAGTCCCTTCACATCCATTACAGGTTGGTACTATGACACAATTTAATAGAAGGATAATGTACAATGCTACAAAGGATGATTTAACAGCAGTTCTGCACACTGGACTAGATGGTGTACCACCGACCCATAGAGGAGAGGGCATCTCGAACAACTTATTGTATTAACATGGTTAGTGTAAAGCACATTGATTATGCTCCATGAGCAAGAAAGGACACAAACATTTGTGCAAGCATCATTGTCTTTGTCATTATATAGAGCTATTTGTGGTAGAGAGAATGCAGATAAAAGCATTACTAAAACACAACAATGTACATATATATATCACTTATTGAACATAAAAGGCCTATTTCGCTAAAACAAAGGCCAGTGAGGTGCCTGCGGTGAAGATGAGGATGGTTTCTTACAGTAAGTGAGGTCCTGTTGTTTATTAGATCCTGTTGAATATTATAGTTTGAGGTACTGGTGATGGTGGTTTAGCTTTTTTTTTTTTTTATCTTCAGAACTGCTGCAGATGTGTCCTTTTATAGCTGGATAAAAATCATAACATACACTAACAACATTCATCATTCACTCCAGCCTGATCACATCATGGCAGCTGTGTGTTGGTTAAGATACTTGAGAAGTGAGAATTATATTGACACAAATATGACAATGAGTCTATGCTTAACTCGCCCTCTTATATCGTTTGTATGTGAGGTATGAAGGTTTGAAATAATGTAAGTCATTGTTCTTTATCGAATCACTACTAGAGAATCTTGATATGGGAGACAGCCAGCATGAATACTAATGAAGTGTGTCAAATCAAACGCATGAGAAGCACAATGGCTGTCCACACTGAGCGCTTACACACCCACAGTACAGTTCAAATTGAAATCATCTACAAAAAAAGCACAGTGTCTAAAATGAAATTTAGTTTTGCTCTGAACAATTGCTCATAGCAATCTATTGACTCCTACTTCCATAAACAGCCTGTAAATGTGTCACATCCTCTCAGCATAAAATACAGCAAGTATTCTGAGTAAAGAATGAGTGTTTTCTTTTCTTCTCTCATCAGTTGTTTTTTTGTTTTGTTTTATGGAATGCCAGGTCTTCACACAGAACTCAAAAATTACTTGCTACATTGCATTCTATTGTCATGTAGATGACAAGGGATTTAATAGAGTGAGTGAATTTTCCAGAGGACTGTTGAAAGACCCTTTTTAAGATCTATTAAAGGAGTCATAGCATTATTTACATTTTTCCTTTTGAGGTCCACTTATTTATTTATTTATTTATGCTCCAACAATAGTCGAAATTGTATTTTTAATGGTTCTTATGCCTTTAAGTCATCTACATAAACTTTTTCACATACACAGTAAAATCCCCAGAGTTAAATCAACTCTGCTCAGAGTAGATTTGGTCCCTCTCTAAATAGTGTTAAAGTAACACTGAAACAGAGTTAAAGTTAATGAGATAATTAAGCAATTAATAAGGCTGTTCTTGTGTTTCTCTTTTCTTTAGTGATTCTGCTTGTTAACAGCAGGTGTTCATCACTAATGCACAATCATCACTTAATTAATTGCTTAATTATCTCATTAACTTTAACTCTGCTTCAGTGTTATTTTAACACTATTTAGAGAGGGACCATATGTACTCTGAGCAGAGCTGATTTAACTCTGGAGATTTTGCTGTGTACGAAATAAGAAATACTTTTTTTCTTGTTCTCATCTGTAAACTGGATTCGATCTTCCCTGGAACCTTCTTAAAAATAAACTTGTTTCCTAAAGTGATAGTTGACCCAAAAAAAAAAAAAAAAAAAAAAATTCACTATCATGTTGTTCCAGACTTCTGTTCATCTTCTGAAGATGTTTTTAATATTCTTTCATAATTTTTGTCCATCCACTGAAAGCCCACGTAACCAGAATTTGTGTTAGAAGATGAACAGAAGTTTTGTGGGTTTGGAACGACGTGAGGAAAATGTTCATTTTTGGGGTTAGTTATTTCACCCAAAAATGAAATTTCTATCATTAATTACGCACCCTCATGTCGTTCCACAACCGTAAAACCTTTGTTCATCTTCAGAACACAAATTAAGATATTTTTGATAAAATCCGATGGCTCAGTGAGGCCTCCATTGACAGCAAGATCATTAACACATTCAGATGACCAGAAAGCTACTAAAGACGTATTTAAATCAGTTCATGTGACTACAGTGGTTCAACCTTAATGTTATGAAGAGACGAGAATACTTTTTGTGCACAAACAAAAACAAAATAATGACTTTATTCAACAATATCTAGTGATGGGTGATTTCAAAACACTGCTTCACGAAGCTTCAAAGCTTTATGAATCTTTTGTTTCGAATCAGTGGTTCGGAGCGTGTATCAAACTGCCAAAGTCACGTGATTTCAGTAAACGAGACTTAGTTACGTCATAAGAGTTTCGAAATTTCAGTGGTTCACCACTAGGGGGCGTGACTTTGGCAGTTTGATACATGCTCCGAACCACTGATTCGAAACAAAAGATTCTGAAGATGTTCTGAAGATGAACGAAGGTCTTACGGGTGTGGAACAACAAGAGGGTGAGTAATTAATGACAGAATTTTCATTTTTGGCTGAACTAACCCTTTAACACTGGGACCCTACAAAAGGATCTGCAGAGCTGTAGGTGTTACACACAGCCAGGAACAGCACAAAGTTTGGCAACATTTTACTCTAAAAGTTAGTCTTTCTGGGGTTTAAGAATAATAGTATCTATCCTACTTTGTCGTTACTGTGAGTGGACACCAAATAAGAATTGCTAATATCTCAATGTGGATCATCATATGTTAAAGGCTATTTTTTTGCAGCGTAGTTTCAGCAAATGCCATTTAAATTCGAATGAGGGAAGATGTTCTGAAAATTACAGTATGGTTTCACACCACAATAAACTTTTATTTCAAAATATCATGATATGACCCCTTTAAGAGTCAAAATCTCAGTCAACATATTCACAATCTGGCTAGGTGTAAAGGACTGAATTCTATTCTAATAAAAGTGTTGTAAACCAGGTTTGTACATCCAGCAAAAAAAAAAAAAAAAAAAATGGCTTCCTGATTCCCCGTTATCAAAAGCAGGGTCTGTGGGCAGGGCTCAGCTGAGCTGACCCTTGCTGGTGCAGTAGGTTGAGACTGGGGGCAGTGCATGTCTGCAGTGCTGGTGGGTAGGATTGAGCCTGAGTCAGGTGCATGGCCTGGGGCCTCATGGGAGCTCTGTGCCTGAGTTTAGCTAGTCACAGTGAGGTTGTCCTTTCTGCCCTATTGTTCCTCTGTGTCACTTCCTGGAGCCATACTGACACGGTCAAAAAGGACCCTGCTATGCATTTGAACCAGAAAAAAAATAAACTGGTTAAACCATTTGAAGTGATGCTTTGGGGGTCTGTCTGTGTCCTTTGCTGGGCAAGAGTTTATGTAAAGTTCTTGCGTGAGATGTACGGTTGCACGTGAACGGGTCGGGTTTGGAGGCACGGGGACCGGAATGAGGTTCGCCTTATGCAGGAGCCATCTTCCTGTGCTGCCTCTCCAGCGCTTCCTTAAAGCAAAATAATCTGCTGAGTAATCGGTTAGCTCTGTTACAGCACATCGAAATTCATTCAGCCTCGCACATTCTTACTGTCCTCAGAAACAGGGAACAAGACTGACACTTGGTCCCACATCACAAGTGAAAGGGAAAGCAGTTTACACATATGAGCGAGGTTGCTATCACATTTATGTGAATTTTAGTGTAAATGTGCACGTTTATGTACAGGTTTAAGCAGGAATATGTATGCAGGGATGAGGGGTGAGGTAGAGTCTGTTTGAAGACATGGAGAGGTAAGTGACGCTCATTTCATTTCCTCTTGCAAGGATGTTAGGGAGACTGTAAGTTTCCTACTTTCAAAATCAGTAAAGATGTAGGGTACAATATGGCTAAAAGTCCTTGTTGTTTTTCTTTTCCTTCCCAAAACAACACCACTTTCCTAATCACCGGTTTGTCGTTATGCCCTGCAAAATATAAAAAGATTTTTGAAGTCATTTATGCATTTCTTTTTTTTTCAAAAAAATGAATAGAACCAATTTTAAAATGTTGCAGATGTAGGTAACTAATGATAATCCATTATATTATCTAATATACTGTATATTTAGAGACAAAATACTGGTTTATGATTTTCTGTTTTGTTGAAGGTGATTAAGCCAACAGTTTATCAGCAAACTGACAATTAGTGAATTTGTTTTTGCGATTAAAAAGCCTCCTAGTGGCTCCTAGTTTTCTCCATAGAGAAAAAGATTTTTAAAGTCGAAAGTAGCAACAGATTTTTTTCCATATTGTAACACACATTCAGGTGAACTGGGTTATCGGGAAAAAAAAAAAAAAAAAAAAACACAGGCTGGGAACTTTCATTAGTTGTTGACTGGATACAGGCAGATCTGAATGTGAGCTTATATTCAATTGTAAAAAAAGGGGTGTAGTTTAAGTGGACTTAATGACTGGTGAAGTCACTGGAAGACTGAGTTATGACATTATGATAATACATAAGGAGGTCAAAAAAGAAACATATGTATGGATGAAAGATCAATAACATGCATTTAGAAAACAGATGTGAATTTTCATTTCATGCCGACAATAATTCAGTATGAATGTTTCTAGACAAATTTACAATAAACTCTGAGATTATTAACTTATGGTGTTGCAGTTTGAAATGTTGTGATTCATCTTGAAACTGGTTGGTTTGGTTCAAATTTTTTGTAAATTCTTATGGAGAAAATGACTGAAAAAAAATTGACTGCTCCAATAACAATGGAGATTCGTTTGTGAAACATTATAGCTAAAACACAATAATCCAAAAGTTCTTAAATACTACACTAAAATAATTTTAGTATTTATTTGAATAATTTTCCATATAAAATCATTAAATGAACAGAAAACTGTTAAACTAAAGTGGAAAGTGGTTATTTTGATGTTTAGCCCAGTTGTACCCTACAACACTTATTATCTAACCTTTAGCTTATGCTTTTATTAATCATCTGTCAAATTCTGATTTACTTTTTCCCAATTATCTTCGGATCGTTTACCACCGCGTACTTCTAATGTTGTCCAAATAAATGGCAGGATGGATGGATTTCAGGGGTAATTTTAAGATCTCATGGCACTACCATGATTTTTAGATAATACTATAGTATTTTTTGAAGTAACTAAGAAGCAACACCAAATTTCAAAGCATAATGGTACTACCATCTGATGAGACTGATGAGCATAACGAGCGATCTGAAGGCCATGATGAGGAGATGCATGTGTCTCAAATACAGCATATGGCTTAATATGTGTGTAAATTAATCCGTCAGACTAGGACAGATCGATACCTCACGACAGCTATATGGTTCACGCAGAAGAAATCGACAAGAGATGTCACAAAATGTTCAGCTTAAGTAACACAATACAAAAGGATATGGTAGATAGGAAGGTATAGGAGAACTGTATACACTGCATATTAAGAAGAAAGACGGGTCGATGCAGGTAGAATTGTGAGCATACATACATGTATGGACATGTTGCTACATGTATGTTTGTATGCTTGTGTATATGAGGTATGAGTTCACACAGCATATTAATGTATGTACAGTGTGTACGAGCGCACACAGGTAGTTATGTTTATAAAGGAGATATTCTATGCGTGCAAAGAGGAAGATGAATGTTAAAATACTACTGTAATCTGGAAAATTAGCATTATTTTGTAGGCTAATAACGTAGAGCCCAAATGTAGGTGTTCGATGTTGCCCAAAGAAATTTTCTCTGTCCTTACAACAACAGCTAGAGTTTCTGTACCAGGTTATGAAATAGATATTGAAAGAGTGGGGTTTCTTTGTCACGCTTTTATAATAAGCTCCTTCTGAGGATGGGAGGTATTTTGGTACGAGAGGTAGGTTGATGCATGCTAGCTTTTTGTCCGTCTGTGGGAGGAATCTGAATGGCAGGTGACTGTGGAGTCGAAAGGTGTGGAGGCCGACAATTCAAAACATATTCCAGACAAAGCTGATGAGGGACCGACGGTGTAAAATAAAGTACATGTCCCGATTCGGCATTGCATGAGGATGCGAAAATCGAATGCTTCTGGTATGCCTTGTGAAAATAAATTCATGATCAGTTTTGCCCCCCTTTTTTCCCTCCCCAAGTTCCCCTGTGGCTCTCGGTCACACCTCCTGATCCTCGAAGACCTCTAGGAAGAGCGGGGGGAAGAGTTCTGTGGGACACTCCACTTTCATGTGCAGGAAGCGGCTGGCGTGACAGGCACCGATCATGCGCAGGTTCGTCACCTTCATCAGCAGCTTGGGCCAGAAGTGAGAGATGTTGTGCTTGCGATGGTTGATGTAGTGCTCGAATGCTAACAGGTACATCTCCTGACACTTCTCGATCTTTTCCACGCATGTGAGTCCAGAACGATCTGTGTAATGGAATATTAAACAAAGATGAAAATTAATTAATCTTTAAAGATGCTGTCATAACAGAAAGTGTCATTTTCTGGGATGGTTATTTCATCATTTACTCGTATACTCATATGTTATTTTTCCCGTTGAGCACAAAAGGAGAATTTCTAGACAATTATTTTTGTGTCTCATAACTTTAATTAGTGTTCTATTAATGTGTTTTTGCACAAAGGTCAATAAATCATTTGACTACGGGGTTATGTTTAACAGGTTGTATTTAAAATGTTATACATCAAGGATTTCTTTAACACAATTCACTTGAGCATCAATAGATGTTACATAAAAAAGGTTAAAAATGTAAGATATTTTTAATGCTGTTTTGGCAATGATTCTTTTGACCCACTAGATGGTGCCATTTATCAGTAGACCCAAAATTAAACATACTTGATTACATACACACTACCTTTAAAACTTTGGAGTTGGTACCATTTTTTAAAATGTTTTTGATAGAAGTCTCTTATGCTCAGTAAGGCTGCATTTATTTGAACAAAAATACAGTAAACTCAATAAATAATGTAACAATATAAAATAACAATTTTTTAAAATGTAATTTATTCCTGTGATGGCAAAGCTGAAATTTCTGCATCATTACTCCACTTTTCAGTGTCACATGATCCTAATATGATAATTTGCTGCTCAGAAACATTTCTTAATTATTATCTATGGAAGAGGATTAGGGCCAAGCAATAATAACAAAAAAATAAAACCATCTAGAGATTAAAGTTGTTAAATTTAGAGAAAAAACTTGTTAAATTTTGAGAAAAAAGTCGAGATAAAATGTTGAGAATAAAGTCATTAAATTATGAGAATAAAGTCATTAAATTTCGAGAAAAAAGTCGTTAAATTATGAGAACAAATTTGTAATTTAATGACTTTATTCTCATAATTTAATGACTTTATTCTCAACATTTTATCTCGACTTTTTTCTCGAAATTTAACGAGTTTGTTCTTGTAATTTAACAAGTTTATTCTCAACATTTTATCTCGACTTTTTTCTCAAAATTTAACAAGTTTTTTCTCGAAATTTAGCAACTTTAATCTCGAGATGGTTTTATTTTTTTATTATTGCTTGGCCCTAATCCTCTTCCATAATTATCAGTGTTGAAAACAGCTGTTTAATATTTTTATGGAAACCGTGATGCATTGTTTTCAGGATTCACTGATGAACAGAAAGTTCAAAAGAACAGCATTTATTTGAAATAGAAATCTTTTTTAATATTATAAATGTCTTTACTGTCACTATTGATCAATTTAAGCCAAGGCATTTTTGCTAAATAAAAGTATCTTACTGATCCCACACTCGTGAAGCATAAATGCACCATAAATGTAGTCCATATGACTAGTGTGCTATATAAGGCTACACAAAAGCTTTGTGTGAACATTGCGCTGCACTGATAAACTTGCAGGGTTATCAGTGCAGCGCTTCCAGGTTCTACGTCAGAACGCCAGCTCAGTAATTAAATTGCTGTCTATGGAGGAGTTGGAGAGCTCTCGGATTTCATCAAAAATATATGAATTTTTTTTCTGAAGATAAACTTTAGAAGTTTATCGGGGCTTTACAGGTTTGGAACGTCATGAGGGTGAGTAATTAATGACAGAGTTTTCTTCTTTTTTTTTATTCTTAGTAAACCATAAATGGCTTTAGTAGATCTCAGTCCATCTCACCTGAGCTCATGAGCAGTACAGCCTGCAGCAGCGCCACCTCTGAGTCATCCAGGTTGAACTGTGACAGGCTCTTGCCTAAATCAAAGATGGCATCAGACACCACTCCTAACCCTCCATTCTTCAGCTGCTCTCGACTGACAGCCATCTCTCCGCTCAAGGTCAGCGTCTCACTCTCTGGGTCATACCGCACCGCTGCACGCAAGGACATGATCTCCATACAGCAGCCTTTCAGCAGGATAATCTGGTCTTCACAGGGCAGCTGGACACCAGTGGAAGAAAATAAAGCGCAACTGATTATTGTGCTTTTACAGAACACACGATATCTTTCAGGGCTCAAAAGAATGGTTCGCCATTTGATTGTGAATTCTGTTTGTCAACAACTTAAGTGGGTCATATAAAAAAGAAAAGAAAAAAAATCAACCTGGCTAATATACGTAGATGGGGTTTTGTTGAAATTGTAAGAAAGTCTTGTGGTTGCATCACTAAGTTAGGATTGAAAATTACAAACACATCAGTAATGTTTTGCCATGCCATCATTTTTCCAGTTTATGAAATTTTTGACTGTACTGGAGTTCCTATTTAATTATACTAAACTTTTTCATTTGATGAAAACAAATTACATTTAAGTGTGAAAAAATAAAATAATAAATAGTATTTTACAAATATATTATAAATAAATATCAGAATTATACATTTAAAAATTAAAATTCCATGAAAATATTTAAAATTAAAAAAGAAAAATCTAATATATTACATTTTAAATACATTTAAAATTATTATGAAAATTGTTATTGAAAAAAATTGTCTGTATTGGGGCCAAATGTTGACATGTTGAAAATCTAAATTTTCTAACTCAAATTTTTCAAACAGAAAACCAATTCTTATTGTCCTGCCTTGTTTTGACAATGACAAATCTGGCTTTTAAAAAAAATGGTCTTTTGGGATTCCTTGTGCAATTAGACTCTCTTAAACTAGAGGCTTCAATGTCCTCCAGTGTAACAAGCCAACAAGTGATCATTTGTGATCATTATGTGTTCACATGAGCAATTAGAGTGGCAAAATAACAAGTGGTTCAAAGCACAGCAACAGCCCATAATCATAGCCAGTGCTTTAATGAAGCCATTACTCAAATGCGGCAGCAAACAAAGCGGATGTGAAGCTAAAGGAAACGCACAAACAGTCGTGGTTCAGAAAGTACAGGAACAGCTGGAGCCAAGCAGATAATTGCTCCTTCACAGCACTATGACAATTGTCGCAATAATGCAGCACAGTGTTATTTAGGCTTTTTCAGGCCCGATGGAGAATTCAGCCATTTTATGTGTAGTACTCTACAACAACAGACACTGACCTCTGAGAACATGGGCAGTTTTTTGGCAAAGTCCACAACTCGTGTGATGGCAGGGGTGATAATCTTGGTGAACTCACTGAAGGCCTCCAGGTCGACTTTGTCGTTGTCTGATGTTGGTGCTGGAGACTGCCCAATGTCTTCTGGCTGAAAGACAAACAATGAAGAGGTTTGGAGTGAAAGAAATGTTACTAATGAAATAAAGTTCAACAACAGACAACTTTCACATTTTCTACATATTTACTGGCCCATCATAAGAAACAATACATTTAATTTTTACCAAATTTGTGAGAATGATGTATGTACTATGTATGTATGTATGTATGTATGTATGTTCTGTTTTTAAATACCTAAATAAATAGCAAATTTGCTAAAAAAAAAAATTATAGCTATATAGTGTAGGGTTACTCTAACAGCTATAAATGCACATTCACTATGATGGCATACAGTGGAAAACATACTAACCTTCATAAAGTTGGGGTCAATAAATATAACTTTTTTATTATTATTATTTTAAAAGTTAATCAAATCTTTTATTCAGCATAGATTCATTAAATTGATCAAAAATATTAAAAAAATTTGTATTCATCCAAGAATTCTAAAAAAAAAAACTAAAAAAACAACAACCATTTTACGCAGCATAACTGCTTTTTTAACACTGTTAATAAGAAATGTTTCTTGAGCACCAAATCAGCATATTAGAATGATTTCTGAAGGATCATGTGACACTGAAGACTGGAGTAATGATGCTGAAAGGAATAAATTACATTTTATAATATATTAAAATAGAAAAAAAATATTTTACATTGTAATAATATTTCACAATATTAAGTTTTACTGTATTTTTGATCAAATGAATGTAAACTCATTGCAATTCGCTTGTGTGCACACTAACCAAACAAACTGAACTCTGATGACAAATGTTTCGACTGCTTCGATCAAGTTATTCAGAATGTTAATTTTACAACTTACACTCATGGTTATAATGTCACCTGATCTGGTCTGTACATCTGGTTTGAATAATATCTCCGTCAGCGGTCTGGCTATTCCCATCTCTGACCACAAGCTTATTACTTTTGACTTTACATAAATCTGTCCAGTACTGACAACATAACCATATCATATCATAATGTAAATGCTGTCGATACAGTACATTTCCGGCTTCTGTTGCTTCCTATGCTATTCCTGATGTTTTAAATCTCACCTGTCCATCTATGATTTATGATATGTATCATTCTCTTATTGCTGACATCTTAGATGAGTATGCTCCAATTAGGACTGTTCCCATTTCCCACTCCTCTCCTTGGTTTAATGCAGAGCATCATGCTATGAAAGCAAAATGCAAACAACATGAACGTCTTTTCAGGAAAATGGGTCTAACTGTCCATTTTCTTGCTTTTTCTGACTAAATTAAGCACTAGAAAACTGCCTTGAATGTGGCCTGCTATTCCTATATCTCTAGCACCATTAATAATATCAGCCAACACAAATCTGATTATTTGTGTTGCTCTTTTTTGGACCTTTGGTGAGGAACCGACCACTTCTACTTGTGAGCAAAGTCTACCCAACCATTGACTCATTTTATCTAGACAAATCCATCTTTCATTAGCGATATAATACAGAAATCAAATTCCTCTTCATGCCGGTTAGACCCTGCTACTTTCCTCCTGAAACACTGTACCTCTGTCATTTCTGCCCCTATCTCACACCTCGCAAACGTGTCTTTTATCTCTTCCACTGTTCCAATTTCACTCAAGACTGCTGCTGTTACTCCTATTCTCAAAATCCTGCAAATTTACCTAACTACCATCCAATTTCTAACTTTCCATTGGTCTCAAAAATCATGGAAAGGCTGTCGCCACTCAGCTGTAGTCATTTCAAGCCCACAACAATCTATTTGTTATCTTTCAGTCTGGTTCCCATTAACAGCACCGCACCAAAACTGCTCTAGTAAAGGTTATCAAAGATATTTTACTCTCTGGTGACTCAGGCAGTCTTTCTATTCTTTTATTGCTCGACCTCAGCTCAGCTTTTGATACTGTCTGTCATAAGATATTACTTTCTCTCGCCTTTCAGAGATTGGCATCTCAGGCTCTGCATTATCCTGGTCCTCTTCATATCTTACAAATAGGCATTACTTCATCTCTCTGCACAATTCCAAATCTCCCACTGTCTCACTCAAACAGGGTGTTCCCCAGGGTTCAGTTCTTGGACCAATATTATTCATTATCTACATTCAGCCTCTTGGCCAAATAATTTGTCGCCACTGTTACGCTGATGACATCCAGATATATACTGCTTGCCAGGCGGATTTGATCCATTCGACTGCTTCATTATCTTCTTGTGTCAGTGAGTTAAAAGTCTGGCTACACTCTAATTTTCTTAGCTTGAAATTGAGTAAGACAGAAATTGTAAGAACTGGTTCCCCATCTCTAATAAAAAATATAAAAGTATCAGTTTAAGTATCACTCTAGACCAGGGTGGGGGACATTGATCCTGGAGGGCCCAACCCTGAAAAAAACACTCACCTGCCTGTAACTTTAGTAATCCTGAATTCATTAATTAGGGTTGGACAACAGTCTTCCAAGATCAACGTTCCCCACCCCTGCTCTAGACCCATCACTGACCTTGGAGGCCTACATCAGCAAACTCTCCAAAGCAGCTTTTTTCCAGCTTTGTTGTATTGCGTAACTTCGTCCTTTCATCAGCAGAAAAGATGCGGAATCATTAGTGCATGCGTTTATTACCTCTCGCCTTGACTAACAATCTTTTATTCTGGTCTACCAGCTCACTCCATCTCTCGTCTGCAGTACATTCAAAATTCTGCTGCCAGTGTATTAACTTCTACTAAAAAATCTGCCAACATCACTCCTATCCTATTTAATCTTTACTGGTTGCCTGTATCATCTCATGTTAAATACAAAATTCTCCTGCTCACCTTTAAGTCACTCAATGGTATTGCTCCCTCCAATCTTTCTGACCTACTCTCTCCCTATATTCCTTCCTGCTCACTCCGGTCTTCAAGTTCTGAACTTCTTTGTGTGCCTACACTGTAAAAAAAGAATTGTTGGTTTAACTTAAAAAAGTAAGTTACCTGGTTGGAGTTCATTGAAATTAAAAATTTGAGTTAATACAATGAAGGCGATTGATTTAATCAACAGAAACTCAAAATATTATGTTATCTGAACCACATTAATTATTGAAGTTGATTTGACAAAAGAAAAAATGTTGTGATAACAAATCATGAAAATAATTTTTACAGTGTAGGTTCCGTTTATTATCATTGGGTGGCAGGTCTTTTACTGTCACGGCACCCAAACTATGAAACTCGCTCCCCTTGGCACTTAGACAAATGACCTCTTTCAGTGAATTTAAATCAAAGCTCAAAACATATTTGTTCAGTTTTAATGTGAGAAGGAATATAAGTCACTCGCACATACGCTGTTGTTTTTTGTGGACCGAACCCCCCTCCCCCCCAATATATGATTCGACTATCAGTCGACTATAGGCAAGACTTGACAATTCTTATTCGACTATGTTAATCCTTAGTCGGGGACACCCCTACATAGATGTATCCTTCACTGCTTTTGATATCCCACAATCCTGTGCTTTCCATTCCAAGACAGCTGAGCTAAAAAATAAAGATGGCATCTGAAAGTTGTGGTTGGTGGTTAGTTTATGTGTAAATGTACGAATGTGACCAACGTTATCCACTTTTTATGTAATTTCTAGTAAGAAATTACTTTTAAAGTAATTAAATATTTGCTTGGTTATTATCAAATATCTCTCTGTATTGTTGTACTTCATTAAACCGTTATGGTGAAGTCTGTCTGAAATAATTTTCGTGAGGTACCTTCGTGTGCAAACACCGCCTGCAAAGTCATTGCCTGATTAGGCAGCGAGGCAACAAATCAGCTGCCTAAGTTTTTGGACACAGCCAATATCTTTAACTCTCAAATCCTAACAGCCAACTCTGCCTGACAACCATCGACAATCAAATACAACTGCAGTGATGAAGAAATTATGCTTGATGACACTGGGAATGAAAAAAAAAAACACCTGACAAGACGGATGAGAGCTAGAGGTTACCCACCCACCTGTACAATATAGTAAATAATGTTTTGCGTGTGCATTGACAAGTTCTCAGGATCACAGACATACAGACACAACTAGGCCTCTTACTAGGAACTTGCGTTTCTGTTTCCAGTGAGGGCCCTGGGCGTTGGTGTGGCGATGAGCCTCCGTCACCATACGAATGAGCTCCCACTCCGAGGCAGTGGGCTCAGGTCGGTTGTGCAGCGTTTTCACAATCTCCTCTTTCTTCCTCCGTTCCCGGTTTTCCTCGATCAGACGCCTCTTGGCCACACGCTTTGAATCATCCAGCACCACTGCCAGGGACATGAATCACTCGCACACTCACTCATTTAATACTCTCAGTACTGAACAGGAAATTACAGACAATGTTATGTAATGTTATTATGTGTAAGGAGATTATAGCAGGTTTTTCAAAGGCCACATTTATAAATTTATTTTTTGAAAAACAATGTCTTTCAAAGACTAATATGTCATTTTTTACTGAGACAGGAATCTCAACATCACATTATGCTGTTAATTTTATATATATATATATATATAAAATAAAAATCAACACTTAATTTAGTTTGGGTTAGTCTGTCATTATTCTTATTATCCACAAGGATAGTAGAACCTGAAATTTTTGATGTGGGGCCAAAATTTCAGTCCCCATGAAACTACAAAGTTAATAAATCATACCAAATTATGTTTTTTTTGAAAATGTAAAAACAGTATGTTTTCTGTAACGGTTAGGTTTAGGGGGTAGAATTTACAAAATAAAAATGATTATGTCTATGGAGAATCCTTATAAAACACAAAAACCCAACATGCGTGTGTGAAGACTCACAGTCAATGGCCATGCCCACCGAGATGCACTTCTTGAAACGGCACAGCTGGCACTGGTTGCGGGTGATTTTATCAATGATGCAGCAGCTGTCATATTTACAAGAATAGGAAGGGTGAAGATTCTTCTGTATTGTCCTCCTGAAGAAACCCTATAAGCCAAGGGAAGCAAAATGATGAGTAAATACAGACTGTGATTGCGAGTCAAGCGGCTCATGCCATGGGTTGGAAATCTCACCTTGCAGCCCTCACATGTGATGCATCGGTAATGGTAGCCGGTGGCCTTGTCCCCGCACACCACACATGGCTCATCTTTCTCCAGGTAGCTGGGAACATACCCTAGAACAGAGATGCTATTCACTAGAAGAGGAGGAGGAAAATGGGCTGTTACAGCTGAATACATACACACACACACACACCACCTCTACAACCCTGAGAGACCAGTTTTACAACACTGACTGTCATTTTGTTAATAACTCCTTTTGTGTTCTGGAAGTCATAAATATTTCAAGCATCATGACGGTGAGGAGGTGATAACAGAATTTTTAGTTTATTCCAAAATGGTTGTTGGTGTAATTTCTGCCATGGCATTTCAGACAAATATTTTTACCTACAATAATCATGCTTTTCTCAAATTCTCAAAGATATAAATATTTATTTTTGGAAGTTGCATTTAAAATCTGCTTTGCTAAAAAAAGGAGTGGTACGTTTGAACATCATAAGATCAAAATATTTGGGTTTAGACTGCAGTGAAAGTGGATCCAAAATTCTTACCAGACGTGCTCTTTATAGAGCATTGACTATTCTTTCTTTTTCTTTTCACTCCATTCGGCCACCTGACGAAAAAGACAGATGGCAGAAATAAGTATACAGTAAAATTTTCAGATTCTCATTTCACAAGACTGACATTTTACACAAGCTATTTAAAATCTAAAATGTAAAAAAGCCTCCTATCAGCTGAAAAGTTTGGGGTCGGTATGATTTTTAATATTTTTGAAAGAAATCTTATGCTCACCAAGGTTGCATTTATTTGATTATAAATAAAAGTAATATTGTGAAATATCTAAAAATGTTTTCTAATTGAATATATTTTTAAATGTAATTTATTCCTGTGATGGGAAAGCTGAATTTTCAGCATCATTACTCTTCAGTCTTCAGTGTCACATGATCCTTTAGAAATCAGTCTAATATAATGATTTGATGCTCAGGAAACATTTATTATTATTATCAGTGATGAAAACAGTTGTGCTGCTTAATATTATTGTGGAAACCATGATACATATATTTTTCAGGATACTTTGATTAATATTATAATAAAAGGTTGAATAAACAGTATTCATTTAATAAAAACAAATCTTTGTAACATTATATCTTTACTGTCACTTCTGATCAATTTAATGCATCATTGCATTCCATTATTATATCCATTGTTTTACAGTGTGTATTTTAAGGCCTAACGGTAAAAGTCGTACTATTATAGCGTCATCAAACAGAATAATTACCAAACACTTCACTTGTCTGTCACTGATCAGGCAAACAGACAGTCTCGCAACAAATTCACACCATTGGTTGAGCCAATACAAGGTTCTGTCATGAAACTCTAGATAGCACAGGCTGATCCTTAGTCATTAACTTAATCTGCTTGCAATCACATTGTTCTCTATAGGGCACTGCTGATTGGTTCTTGCTGTATCAGTAGCCAATGAGTTCACTGCTCAACCTTCAAAAGCTTGGTCAGCATTTACTATAACTGTTGCAGTGCTTTCAGAAACCCTCCACCTTCCCCAGCTCCACCTGTATAGATCAGCTATGGGTAATTCATGTACGCTATATTGTACAATACTTCACCTTCAAAAGAAGAGTTCAACCTAAAATTTAAATTCTGCCATAATTCTGCCATAAAAAATGTGTTTTCATTTTTCCCCATAGAGTGGAAGTCAATGGGGACAAAAATTGTTTGGTTACAAAATTAATTTTTTTTTTCAAAATATCTTCTTTTATGTTCCACGGAAAAAAAAAAAAAAGAAAAAAAAAGAATACAGGGTTACAACAACATGAGGGTGAGTAAATGATGACAGAACTTGGGTGAATTTTTGGGTGAATCATCCCTTTAACTAAGTGGGAAAAATAAATACATGTGGTGACCATGCGGTGGCACTGTTTTAAAATAATTTCATACTGCATTAACCACTTCAGCTGACTGACATAATTTGTCTGTCAACAGTGTTGAATCACCTTGTAAAACTGAAAGAACAGCAATTGATAAAACCACAAACTGGTTTCAAGTGTTAAATTCATGTGACTACCCTTATGACTCCAAAACCCCACTGAAATACATAAGCAGCTCTTTCACACAAGTACCACAGTTGGTAGTGAACAACAACAAATGTCCCTGTCTACATGTGGAGGTTATGAACTCTGTAGCAGCGTACAGCAAATGAACCCGACACACCTCCATGAACTAGCACACAGTCCAGTTCACATGAGGTAATGCTTGTGTATATAGAGCTGAACACATCAACGTCCATAGTATCCATATCACTCAGCATAATAATTATGAAGATACAATAGTGTTACATTATTCATATACTGCATGAAGATAAGATTGTATTTCATTACAAATGACCAAAACATGACAATCTACTGAACTTAATGCCAACAACATGACTTTAAATGTTGCAAATAACTGAAATGAACAAGGAAAAAAAAAAAAAAAAAAACTTACAATCAAATGCAATATATTCAAACATCATCAGTCATGTCACATGTGAGATTTTAGTTTCATTAAAAACACACACACACACACACACACACACACACACACACACACACACACACACACACACACACACACACACACACATCCAAACACTGACAGTAATGCAAAGACCTTTTGAATCTTTTCTCTCTTCCCTCTTGGACAAAACAGTATTAGGTCCTACTGACACTCTGCCCGTACATCAACAGACACAACTGAACAAACAGAAGGAATGGGATGGATGGAGAAAGAACATTTATATTCTAACCTGTTGACATAATAGTGCTGTAAAATGTGCATGATTGCTGTCTCCCTCCTCTTGCCAAGCTGTCAGCAATCTATCTGCAGTAACAGGGACTCTGAGCTGGTAGGATGACACTTCTCTCACCAACCCCATCCCATCCCTCTCTCCTTCCACACACACACACACACACACACACACATACACACACCTCCTGCCACAGCTCGTGTGCATCAGCCCTGTGAGCCCCACCTCTCTTCCATCACTTACCCTCAGCTCTCATCTTCCTCTTCACTCTCTCACTGTTTCTGTCTGACAAAATCATACGCAATGAAGCAAAGGACCCTCTGTCATCTGTCTTTAGCTAAATATAGACTGCTACAGTGTTGTCATTTGCACATACTCCAAATACCAAATATTCAGCAGAGTTTCTAGCATATTAATACATTCATGCATAAATCATCAACAGAACTATGTTAGAGCTGAACACAGCGTTATCCATCTTCAGTGTTTCAATTCAATGCAAAAAAAATATGCCAGATATACAGAGGAGTTCAAAATACTGAGACCACTCGTGAAAATACTAATATTTGGCATTATTCATTATTAATAATAATGTTGATAATAATAATCAAAATTATTAGTTACTAAATAAAAGTATTATTATTATTATTATACATGTCTGTTTTTATAATAATAATAACAGTAATTGGTAATATGGTAATTATTGTTATTATTTTTTCATTTATTGTATTTATTATAATATTAATTATTATTGTTGTATCAGAATAACAATTTCAGTGAAATATTTTATTAACATGAATATGAGAATGTAAAAAGTACAAAAATGTACGGGATAACATTTATTTAATAATAATGATAATAAAATGTTTTGTATATATGTATATAAATACAGAGTAGAAATCTGGGATATAAAATATTTTTTACAATTTAAAATTTTTTTTATTAAGATCTACAATTTTGAAAAAATTAACTGCACTTTAGGACCTTAAAGCATATTTACACACATCCATATATATATATATATATATATATATATATATATATATATAAAAAATTGACAGACATGCTACACTAGTCTGGTTGCGAATGTGAATAAGTTAAAAATAAGAGTTTCTGTCGCATGGCTAAAGGTACACGTGAGCCAATGGCACATCAAAGCGAAGTCCACGGGTGGATGTCAAAGTTCCACTTCCTCCTTTTTAATTCCCACACATGCTTTCAAGGAGAGAGGAGCTGAGACGCTAAGAGATGAAGGCGCACACTCAGAGTGAATAAGCTGTTAAATGCTCACTCACGCATGCTTTCTGCTAATCAAATTATAGAGGCATAATTAAATGGCGGGTCAAGGCGAGGCAGGGCGCAGGACAAATCTGCCTTTCAGGGAACCATCTGAAAGTTCTCTAGCTGCATAATAATCCCACAACTGACCCACAGGGCCATAAAACTGTGTGTGAGAGTGTGTGCGGTTGTGTGTGCATGCAGTACTGAAAGTCTGGGGGGAGGGCGAGACCATGAGGCAGCACATGTGAGAGACACGTGCTTGAACGCTTCAAACACACACACACACACACATAGACACTCTGCCTCAGTGAAACACTGGTCACAGACAATCCACCGACTGTCGTAATGATTCCGTGTCCTGAATTGTCCCTTGCTACACAGTGGCCCCATCTGCCTTCAGTACATCTCTCTCTTCTGCACTCTAATCTCACTCTCTATTTGTCTTATTCCTCATCTAATCGTATCATCTACTCGTAAAACACTTCACACATTTGGATGAATCAACAGGCACACTGGATAACAATCACATTCGTTTAGCTTAATACTTACTGCTTCCTGTGCTGTAATGACTCCTTATGTGCGTTTAAACATATTAATGTTGATGTTTGAATGTATTATATATACTTGAATTTGTTTGTTCTGTCAAAGCATTGAGCAGTCAGATACGTTTGTATAATTACGCTACACTCTATTATTGACCATTGCACCTTACAGTCAATCTAGTTTTATGTCTCTCTCATCACTCCGCGGCCTCCTTCATCTCACATAATAAAACAATTTCAACTCAAATCAATATTTCATGTCCATTTATGTAGTAAGGTGTAACAATTAGAGTATTTGATAATAACTGACAATTTGATTATAATCTTTATCATTAAAAACTCTCATTATTTTTTATATAAAAATATAATAATTATTATTCATTTAGAATGTATCATATATTATGTATTTTTATTTTTATTAATATTCATGTATCATTCAGCATAACAGTTTGAGTGAAAAGTTTTACTACATGAATTTGAGAATGTAAAAAAATACAAAAAAATTGTGTCAGATTTGCTTGATTAGTGACCTAAAATGATAGCGCAAAAAAAAATTGTTATTTGTTTGGTAAGTTGTAAGTGTAATATGCTGGATTTTGTACCTTCAACTCATTATTTCAAAAAATACTCGTGGTTTATCAAAAGAAAATTTATATTTTTATGAAGTACATTTTTTACGGTTATTGGTCATCTCAAACTGGACAAATATCAGCCAATTAGTAAATCATATTGCAAAAAATGCTGTTCTTACTTAGAGTTTTTCTCTTGTTTCCAGTCAAAATATCTTAAAGTTCTTAAATCAAGAAGCATTTTCTTGACAAGAACAAATTATTTTCTTGTTTTCAGGAAAAATAAGTCAAAATTAAGTACATTTTTCCTTAAAACAAGCAAAATAATCTGCCAATGGGGTAAGCAAAATAATCTTATTTCAAACCAAGAATAAGCTATATAATCTTGTTTTCAGTTTGGACTAAGATTATTTTGCTTACCCCATTGGCAGATTATTTTGCTTGTTTTAAGGAAAAACATACTTAATTTTGACTTATTTTTCCTGAAAACAAGAAAATAATTTGTACTTGTCAAGAAAATGCTTCTTGATTTAAGAACTTTAAGATATTTTGACTAGAAACAAGACAAAAACTCTAAGTAAGAACAGCATTTTTTGCAGTGAGGGTAGTTCAGTCAAAAATTTAAATTCTGTCATCATTTACTCACCCTCATGTCATTCCAAACCTGTAAGACTTTCTTCTGTGGAACACAAAAGGAGATATTCTGAAGAATGTTTGTGACACTGAGATATTTCTCAAAATGATTCTCTTTTTTTATGTTCCACAGAAGAAAAGTAAAAGTTATTCAGATTTGGAACGACAGCATGAATAATTGATGACAGAATTTTTTTGGAGGGGGAACTATCCCTTTAAGAGCTAACATATTTTAAAAATGGCAAAAGCTCACGCACAGGATAACTCACCGTGTCTCATCTCCCTCTGGCAGGTTAAGCTCCTGCTCTTTGTGTTCCATTCACCTTGATTCCATCCAGCATCCAATCACATGAGACTGAGGCGGACCCGACCCTCGCCGCTTTGCTCAGCATATGCAGGGTCAGTATCAGTCAACTGCTATAGGACGGGTCATGGTGACATACCCCGAATGTATTTCTGGCTCTGAATCAAACGCCTTTATACCTGTTTGAGAGAAAAACATAATTCATCTTAAATTATGTAATAAACAGTTCATGCACAAAGAGAGTCAAACAGTGAATTTCTCGAATCAAATCCTCTACATGATACCTGCTCCTGTCCTCTAGAGGCTGCACCAAACTTCATTTGTAAAGCAGCTGTGACTCAGTTTCAACACACGGTGGTGCACATGCGCATGAGATCATCATGTCTGAACTCTCACCCCCAGGCCAAGCCGCTCTCATTAGAGAGAAAAGGCCAAATGATAAATGCATATCCCTCACGCCTGGGTGTTATTTTTCCATTCCTGCTCTGAAGCTGATATGGCTTCATTGTGCAAGGTCAATAACTCTGTCATTTCCAAGGCAACCACTCAGCCTCTGTCTAATTATAGGAAAGCTGAACTGGGTTATTCCATAATGGCTGACCTTAGTATTTAATATTTTAGCAGTTCATACCATCTTGGGATCGATTTACCCCTTTTTAAAAAAAGATTTCAGAGATTTTGTTTGTGAAGGATGTCACACTTTTGTCTGTCTCTTTCATTGGACTGACACACACTATCGCCTTATGTCACACCTTTAAGTGTGATGTATGATGTCATGACTCACATGGTACCCTAAACAAGATCAGACATGAGGAGTCCCCTGAACACAAACACCATTACCTGATGAATCTCTTTAATTTTATAGATTCTGGCTTCTGACTGGTCAATTTGAGGGTCCAACTAAAATCTACAAAAGAAAAGCTAAAGATAATCTGATTTTTCAGCAAGCAATTGTTGGGCCCAGTACAGAACCTTTAACATACAAAAAGTTGTATTAAATATAAATATAAGCTAATCAAAATATATACTTAAACACTAGGGGTGTGATGAAACAGCTGGCTCAAGAGACGAGACATGAGATTGAGTTGACGAGATCGGGATAAGATTTTTACACAGTATTTTTAAGAAATCCTCAATGACAAAATTAATGACTGGAAAAATAGTCTGCAGGTGAATTTGAAATGTTTTAACTAATCATCTTCTAATGAATGTCATTTCAGTTCTACTTTAATATATTATTATTACTACTTACTTTAACACATTACTGCATATTAACATATGCAGTAAAAGCACTGTAAAAGGTTTTGCCACAAACTCAACTGATTTGTTTCTCTCCTGTAGAGTCTCTCCAGACCTTAGAACTGTGCATGATTTATGAGCTTCTACAACTTTTGACCTCCTAAATGAACATATTGATCATAGAAATAAAAACGAATAACACAGTTTTCTCTTAGTCTTATTAAGTGCAACCATAATCGAATTGCTCTCTCAATATTCAAAGTGCAAATAGAGACCCAATTTTTCTTCATGCATGATACAGAGCTGAGAGACGGTTAATAGTCAGTGGAGGTGCTGAGTGCGCATTCTACAAGATAAGACATTTGTCAGACACTTAGGCTCTGTTGTGCAACAAATCCTCCGCTATGGTATTGTCAGTCATCTCATCATTTACTCTCATCACGTGATCAGTGAACTTTGATTACTGCTGTACTACGACTGCAGCTCGTGTTGGATGAGCTGGATGGAACTGAAGCAACCGTTATCCAACTGAATTAAATGTTTTTTTTATTTCAAGAAAAAGTAAAACTACAGTGGAGGCGTAATGTAAACGTAGCAGTGGCATATTCTATCCTAATTTCACCCTCACACTCCGTCATAGCAATATCGCGAGACAGCTTTTCACCTCAACGATAAATCTTGTCTCATTTTAATCTCTTGAAATCTCGTGACACGAGATCTCGTCACACTCCTAATAAACACACATATCATACCCCTACACTGTAAAACCCAATAAGTTAGGAATACTCAACACA
Source organism: Megalobrama amblycephala (assembly GCF_018812025.1). Classification (NCBI taxonomy): domain Eukaryota; kingdom Metazoa; phylum Chordata; class Actinopteri; order Cypriniformes; family Xenocyprididae; genus Megalobrama; species Megalobrama amblycephala. The sequence goes on from NC_063044.1 coordinate 44,481,020, forward strand.
GACACCAATTACCTCAAAACATTTAAGTAAAGCAACTCAAATCTTTTAAGTAAAGAATAATTATAAGTCAAACTGATTTTTTTTATTTAAATTTTATCTAATATTTAAATCCACTGTACTTAAAACTATTGTTTACCATATGTAATGTTTCTTTCTTCTCAATTATTTTGATGCAGTGGTTGTAAAATCCAATCCAAGTTCAGAATACTCAAAACATTTAAGCAAACAACTCAAAGATTATTTTAGTAGAACCTAAAAAAATATTATTTTATACTAACTAAATTCAGTAATTACAATTTAATTGAAATATTGAATAAACTTACACCTAATCTTTACGGTTAAGTGTTAGTTAGCAACAGCACACCAGCATGCGCTAACGTAATCATCAAAGAGACTAACACTATTTACTTGCATGAACTGTTAATCAACATGCAGTATTTATAGCTTTGAAGTTTTATAGCCCATTCTCAACCTAACCACAGGCACTACTCTTCACCACGATGGTAACACTACAAAACTTCAAAATCACAGAAACTCATTTAAATACCAAAATAACAGAACATTAAACAAAACAAAAAATCTTCCCCTGTATTAATCCTGTGCAAAAACACAAAATAACACTCAATTTCAACATTTATTCTCCCTTACAGAGTGTGACCCAAAGCATGCTGAGAACTTGAAATCTGCTGCAACTCAGTTTAATGTTGAATGGACTCTTCTGATAACATTGGTAATGTCGGCAACGACGTGACATGGATGACGTCACTTTGTATTGCTCGGTAAACTTAAAAATAATAATTTAAAGGTGCCATCGAACATTTTTTTGCAAGATGTAATATAAGTCTAAGGTGTCCCCTGAATGTGTCTGTAAAGTTTCAGCTCAAAATACCCCATAGATTTTTTTTTTATTATTTTTTTTTTATTATTTTTTTTAACTGCCTATTTTGGGGCATCATTAACTATGCACCGATTCAGGGGCTACTGGCCCTTTAAATCTCGTTCTCCCTGCCCATCGAGCTCACGACTCTATAATACAGTGCATTTACAAAGTTCACACAGCTAATATAACCCTCAAATGGATCTTTACAAGATATTCGTCATGTATGCTGCATGCATGCTTCGGGTCATGTGAGTATAGTGTTTATTTGGGTGTTCATATTTGATTCTGAACAAGTTTGATAGTGCTCCGTGGCTAAAGCTAACATTACACACTGCTGGAGAGATTTATAAAGAATGAAGTTGTGTTTATGAATTATACAGACTGCAAGTGTTTAAAAATGAAAATAGCAACGGCTCTTGTCTCCGTGAATACAGTAATAAACGATGGTAACTTTAACCAACAGTAGCCTACATTAGCAACATGCTAACGAAACATTTAGAAAGACCATTTACAAATATCACTAAAAATATCATGTTATCATGGATCATGTCAGTTATTATTGCTCCATCTGCCATTTTTCACTGTTGTTCTTGCTTGCTTACCTAGTCTGATGATTCGGCTGTGCTGCTCCAGACGTTACTGGCTGCCCTTGTCTAATGCCTTTCATAATGTTGGGAAAATGGGCTGGCATATGCAAATATTGGGGGCGTACATATTAATGATCCCGACTGTTACGTAACAGTCGGTGTTATGTTGAGATTCGCCTGTTCTTCGGAGGTCTTTTAAACAAATGAGATTTATATAAGAAGGAGGAAACAATGGAGTTTGAAACTCAGTGTATGTCATTTCCATGTGCTGAACTCTTGTTATTTAACTATGCCAAAATAAATTCAATTTTTTATTCAAGGGCACCTTTAAGTATAAGGGTTTACTCAAAAATGCTGAGCTACACAAAAATAAAACTAAACTCGTTCAGAAAATGTAATTGTTTTAAGTTGCATCAATGATTTAACAGACTTTAATTGCAGTGTACTCAATCTTTATAAGTTAGTAGTACTGTTCGGGTTTACAGTGTAGTAAACACACATACATACAAAGTTCTTTCATAAAACTCTGGATGCCACAGACTGATAGGTCCTTAACTCAATCTGCTTTCAATCAGATTGTTCTCTATAGGGCACCACTGATTGGTTCCTGCTGTATCAGTAGCCAATGAGTTCACTGCTCAACCTTCAAATACTTGGTCAGCATTTACTGTAGCTGTTGCAGTGCTTTCAGAAACCCTCCACCTTCCCCAGCTCCACCTGTATAGATCAGCTATGGGTAATTCATGTACGATATATTGTACAGCAGCAGCAGCAGCATGTCTTACTTGCTCACAGCAGCGTGTTGTGTATGTACTGGCAGTAGCAAGTCCCGTAGCAGCAGCAGCAGCTTAGTAGATCTATTCCGCCAAACAACTCACATCATTGTAACAAACATTATATAAGATTTTTCATTTCAAAATTTGATAAAACATTTAGGATTATTCCCAGTGAAATGTTTAGATAAACCATTAGGCAACTCTCTGAATAAAAACATTGCCTAGTGGCATTTAAAGCAGAATATTCCAACAAAATATGTTTTATAGACAGAGGAGTCTGACAAAAATGACATGTTGGTGGTGCATCACCTTTCAATAAAAATAAAGGAGCAAGTCTGGAATGACCAATTTGTCACCTTGTGTAAACAGTCTGGTCATGTCTACACTCAAAAGATAACTTGTAAAAAACAAATCCAATTTAAGATTGACTTCATATAGCTTATTATTAATACTTGCCCCATTCCATTTGCCATTTTTTGTATACATACAAGTTTAGTACAGGTTTGAGATCTGATGGTGGAGGCTTTCTTTCTTTGCTGTAGTATCTGACTGTTCTTCTGGTTGATATTAAAAAGATATTTTAACTGATTTTATTCAACAATCTACTGTAGTTCCACTTTTCTAATTCAATAGTTCTGGTCAATAGCTTCTATTGTCACTCAAATGGAACAATCTGATTGTGTGTGTTTACACAGGCATTGCAGCAGCCTTGGTCACAGACACATACATAACCTTCCCTCAGGAAATCTGTTCTTTAAATCTGATTGTTGCAACCATAGAGCCTTGAACATCCGCAGAACATTCAGAAACAACTCAAATAAAACAGTATTAGTGATTCAGATAACCACAATTTACTAATTTATCAGCTAAATGGCTATTTGTGAAATCAGTAACAATTTAAGTAGAAAGCAGCTTAATTCCAATGCTTTCTGGACTCATTCAATTACAGACAGAAGACTTACATTTGTATACAGCTCATGCACACAGTCCATATGGCTAAAACACATTTTGGCAGAAGAGGACTCATGGGATGCCAAGAAAATGACTAGATTTGAAAAACAAAATTGACCTCTCTCATTCCCTTCCTGGTGAAGAGGACCGCTACTTTCCATCTCTCATTTATTTTCAATGCTGGTGAAATAAACCTGGCAGAAACAGGAAACCAGCAACGCATGTTTAGAATTAAATAACAGAGACCCAAACAAGTGCCTTGAGTGCCGAGTCTGTTTCTTTCAATATAATATTAGTCAGGAAATACGTATCTGGACAGATTGTCTAGCTACAGTAGTTGAAAAGCTAAAAACCATGACAGCGAAGTTGCAGATTTGTCAAATATAATTTAAGAGGTTGTTTAATGCTCTTCTTCTTTCTGTGGCTATTTTCAAGCACGCAACCAAAAAAAGCTCATTCGAAAATACTGATTACGAGACTGGGTCTCTCCCACTCAAAAGGAAAAGGACAGGACTAGGACAAATGAGGGATGAGTCTATCACAGGTGATGGAAGATGAGACAATCTAATTGAAAATGTTTCCCCTCTGCAACTAAAGACAATCCTATAAGTTGTTAGTGGCCCAAAAAAGAGTAAATTCAAAGGATTATGTGGTAGAATCATGATTCGCACTGACACAGTTCTCTTGAGGTCATGTTTAAAATTACATCTCCCAGAATACATCACATGGGCAAAGATGAACCATAAATGAGGAGGTAGTGAGACACAAAGTGTGATGGATATCATATGTACAAGCTTGTGCTTTTTAGGAAGAAAAGCAGAAAAAGCAAAAACTCAAAAACCTCAAAAACTGTGGTATGAAGAAACTGGTACTAAATAATACTATAAATTTAGTTTCTAGATTTACAAAAGCAGAGGAAATGAGACCAAACTGCTTCAGACATTCTTTGAGACACTCCTGAGAAGACACTTCCAGAAAGTTTTCCCTAAACCTGAGCCATGTATTGTACCATGTAACCACCAAAATCCTCAGGCGATATTATATTAAACAAACACTGTATCTTATGGTAGACAATGGCAAGACAGAATCTTTGAATCTGATCTGCTGAAAATCAGAAAGTCTTTAGCTTTTACTTTACACATACCAGCCTACCAGGAGATGAAGCATACACATGATGACAGCCATCTGTTCAGCATGGCAGTTTTACATGTTAAACTAAGGCATTTATTTTAAGTTGCATAAGTGCCTCAAATCTAAATCTAATTGGCCAGCATTTAAGGGGTATTTGTGAGGATGTTCTTTAATGGTTAAATTAAATAAACTGATTATGTAAACAATATTCTTCTGTCTGTAAAAAAAAAAGAAACTTTTAATAATCCTGGATCCAATGAAAACAACTGCAGTGTGAAAGCCTTAAAGATGGAGTCATTTAGCCTTGACAAGGCCTTCTTAAACATTCAAATAATGCACTGTTTGTTACCGTGGTAACAGTCCTATTCAGCCCTCAACAACAAGTGAAGAACTGAATATTGATGTTGCAGAATGATTATGTCAGGTACGGACAGCTGAGGTCAAGAGGGTTGAAAGCAAATGAGTGAAATGTATGCTCCATCCTTTCCATGTGCTCCTGTTCATTCTGCTGTCAATAGCAATTGTGTGTGTCTCTCCACAGTGACTGTGAGCACTGGAACACTTGCATGAGTCAGAGCAGCATGTAAGATTCACAAGGAGGCAATGTGATGAGCAAGATGAAGATTTTCACACAAATTCAATTTATCCATTACATTGTGATTAATTAACTTGCTAGCGCAGAGCCGAGCTGACAAGCGGTGACTGAATGAAACACTGACAACTGCAGTATGCATTCACTGTGAAACACCTCATGGCCTCCAGTGGGACCTTTTGCATGCTTCAAGATTTTAATTGCACAGTAAATGGTGAAAACAATTTGTCCAATCCTGCTCCTGGAGAGCCACTCTCCTGCAGAGTTTAGCTCCAACCCCAATTAAACACACCTGAAGCAGCTAATCAAGGTCTTATCAGGCATACAGGAAACTTCCAGGCAGGTGTGTTGAGGAAAGTTGGAGCTAAACTCTGCAGGACAGTGACCCTCCAGGACACCCCTGGTATAATCATTACTGCTGGTGAACATATAAAAAAATAGTTGATGACGTCAAATAATAAAGTTTGCAAAATGCTTGTGGGCCTATAGCTGAGACATATGGGACATCTAAAACGCTTTTGCTGAAATCACCAATTCAATTCGATCATGTTGTGAACTGAAATTTTGTCATCATCCACTCATCATGTTCCTCCAAGACTGTGTGACCTTTTGAGTATCTGATGACAAAAGCATCTTGTATTGACCTTTAACGTTAGGTCATTCATTTAAACTGGACGTGAATTATAAGCTACTGCTCAAATGGATTTCCTAATAAAAAATGTCATTTTCAAAACAAAAATTATGATACTGTGGTCAATACTATCACTGAATAATAATGTAAAATTAATACATTTATTCAACAAGGATGCATTAAATTAATCAAAATGACCATAAAAGATTTATAAAGTTACACATTTCTTTTTCTAATAAATGCTGTTCTTTTGAACTTTCTTTTCATGAAAGAATACTAAAAAACATTATTCCACAAAAATATTAAGTATTAAACTGTTTTCAACACTGATAATAATAATAATCAGAAATGTTTCTTGAGCATCAATTCATCATATTATTATGATTTCTGAAGGATCATGTGACACTGAAGACTGGAGTAATGATGCTGAAAATTCAGCTTTCCCTTTACAGGAATACATTAAATTTTAAAATGATGAACCCCTTGTTGTGAGAGATTTCTTGTTAAATATAAATGCAACTATAGGTATATTTTCATTTATTAAACCCATTTATACTGTGAAAAATAAAACATTATATACAGTCAAACCAAATTTTATTCATACACCGTCAACATTTCACGCATTATCTCAGTTTATTCGCTATAGTTTAAAAAAACGGTAATAAAATATGACAAGATCTCAGAGTTAAACTGTGTCAGAAAAAATTATCTTAAAGGGGCTCTCTGTAGGAATGACACCCAGTGTTCAAAATAGGTACTGCAGTCCAAATTCAAAATATTGTTTGGCCCGCCTCCTCGTTCAAAGACGCAGGTTGCCAGCAACAATAGGGAGTGCAATTGACAATGAAAGCTGAGGAGACTTAAACACTGTAAGCTGATGAGTCGATTTATCTGGTTTTATATGCTGTTGTTCAAAGAGATATTAGATGGATTCAGTGGCTTTTTAGTAGAGATGCACAGATTGCAATTTTCTTGGCCGATTCCGATTTCCGATTTTTTGTTAGTGAGATCGGCCGATACATATTTTTTGCAGATTCTGATTTTCTTTGTAAGAACTATAAATGACAACAAATACAAACAAAAATCTACTTTTCTTCAATGCAGAGTTTTATTTTCATTAAAAAAAGTAAAAGTCAGTAATAAAATATAAACAGTTCAAATAAATGCAATAGAATAAAGAGAGCTATGAAACTAAGTTTTTAGGGTTAACTGAGTTTTTATTCAGGTAAGAAATACTACAGAAATTAAAGTAATCAAACGTAAAATAACACATTGTGTTATTTTGCATTGGTTACCTTAATTTCTGTAGTCTTTATTGCAAATAATTCTTACCATTAAAGTTATAAAACGTATTCAGTCAAGAGCTGAAATTGATTTTCTTTGTCTTTTGTTCTTTGATTAACATGACAGACAGCAGCAGGAATATTGGACTGCTGTCCCTTTAAGAGTTTATGAACGGTGTTCAACGGACCCAATACTGCTACACACAACATGAGTTCACTTTCTTAGCTATTTAACGATTCATAACTGACTGTGTTTATCTGTATACTCGCCAAGATTGCCTGTGCCGCTGGTTTTGACATACTTCTGAATGTATTGACAGTTTAAGTGCAGCAAGGCGCTTATTTTGGTACTTCTGACTCTGTTTGACTTCTGTCTCTGTTTGAGACTGAGCGTTCGCTCCACTAATATAGATCAGTAGTGCGCAAGCTTTTGGTGTGAGCGCGAGATCTGCGGGAATGACTAAAATTTATGCGCACTACAAGCACTACTTAACCGGAGCGAATGAGACGAGAGAGAGAGGAGGCGCCTGCGCGGTTGTGTGTCACTTCACCGTGACAGAGAAGAGAGCGAGAACGCGCAGCTGACCTTATTGCCTGATTCTCTGACCCAGTTTGTTTGCTGGTCTCCATGGCTGCAATACGCGTTGTTTTCCGCCAACTGGCAACCTGTGATGTCGAAATACTATTGGATAAACTGGCAGCATGAGGTTTCGCACAGACCAAAACAAAAACAGACATTCCGACACAGAACGCACATTTTCAAAGTAGAATATCTGGCTGTAGCATTGTCTTTCTGAGAAACAAGTAGGTGAACTTAGCATGTTTCCTAAATATCTGCAAACATATTAGGGTATTTTTATGCTTTATTAAAGTAAAAATCTTACATAGAGCCCCTTTAATTATGTCAGATAACACTTAAGCAAAACATGGTCAGGTCAAAGTGTCTGAATAATTTTTGGTCCCAAATTTATATCAATTTTACTGGTAGTCCACTGTATGAAGAATTTTTTTGGTATAATATGTCACAGTTTACTTTATTTTGCTATCCTCACTTACATAAATGAACTATAGTGTCCTGCACCCTCTAGTTAAAATATATAAAATAGTGTCTGAATAATTTTTGGTTTGACTGTATGTGTGAAATAAATGTGATTTTTATTTTATATTTTATTTTATTTTTTCTACCCTACCATTAATGTAAGATGCATAAGATGAACATAAACTATGGCTGTATATTATAAAATAATGAATAATCTCATGTGTCTTTTGAAAGCATAATAAAAACAGTAATAATGTGTTTGGTTTTGCAATTTGGTAACACTTTACAATAAGGTTTCATAATAGATGACCATAAGAGAGACACTTAAAAATGGATTTGAAACAGAAAATTTGTTAACCTTGCACACACAGCATAGCCTTATTTTCCATCAGGTTACTGAGGGTTGTGTAGGAAAACGCATATATAGAGCTGCATTAAGTGTCTGAGCTGGATCATGTTAAGTTCGAATAAATATTGTAAGAGCCTTTCACATGTTTTTTTCACAATGTAAAGGAAAATGTCCTTACCTTAACTTGATCTGAGTGCCTACTAACCCTAAAGTAAATTTGCCATTGAGTTTCAGTTTGCTAAGAATGCAAAGGACAAATCAGATTGTTGGCAGTAATGCAACACAAATCCAATGTTTGATTTAGTGCTTAAAACAGCCCCTGATCCCCTCTGAGTCTACAAAACACAGGCATTAGGTCCATGAGGTCCATGGCACCAGCCGGCTAAGCATTAGATTTTGGGGTTAGCTGGGGTTTAGCAGGGCTATCGGTCCTGGGGAAAAAACGAATAGCATGGGGGGGGGGGGCATAGGGAAACATATAAACATAAACCACCTGACTGTTTCATGCTCAAAACATTCTCTGTCAACATATAGATGGGCAGGAGTTGAATTTAGGTCCTCTGGCAATGTCCCAACAGTTCCTGAGAAGTACTGTGAGCATGTGGTCAAGCCAAAAAAAACCAACAAACCCTGGGTTACACAGTAAACATCAGATTCACAGCCAACATGTTTCATCACCTATGTACTGTAGTGCTCCTACAAACCACACAGTAACACAAGCAGATTCTTTTTCATGAAAAGTAACTATGCTGAGGCCATTTAAAAGGGCAATATAATTTCCCAAAAACGATTTTTGAAATAATAGAATCTTGATTATGGTGGCAGCATTAAGCTTGAGCAGATCAGTTTGCACTAATTGCAACAATAAATAGTCAAAAACATAGTAACAAAGAGCATCTTTCATCATTTTACATCAAGAAATTAAAAGGTTTTGACAAATGCTCAACATGAGATGACTCATTGATGTTTTATTTTAAGTGGAGCTGGTCGCCTCAAGGAGCAAACATATTGAGATCACACGACTAGCTGAAAACTATACTCTCTATAATACTCAACATAAACCATTACTGTAGATGGATGAATAGCTGCATAAAAATTATCATAAGGTTTTCCATCTTCCATTTGAAAGTGGAGATAATCTTGGTGGTGAAAGTTCACACGACTAACTGGTTAACTTTGGTGTTTACAGCATTAAAGAGAAAGACTCTGTATTCCTGTAAAAATAAAATATCACATCATGTTGTATTTTTCAACACATTCCTGAATATGAAATTTTGCAATATGGGATTCCTGTCAATTATACATTACAATTTGCATTATTATTAAAAAAAAAAAAAAAATGTTAGTAAAAGAGATACAATTGCCATACTGAAAAAAAGTGATAATCTTGCAATTGTTACCTTAAAGAACTACAGTAATAATTAAAAATTATTTTCGTAGATGTATTTAGGTTGATTCAGTAATGTTAAATAATATTTTTGACTAGAATATAACCAGTTAATTTAGATTAGTTACCATTTTCAGGTTACCACTTTTTCAATTTATGAACACAGATTATTGTAAAACTGTGGGCTGTATCATCCACCCGGCGCAATGCGACCCCAGGTACGACACAAGTGTTTTTGCTAGTTTCAGACCGACGCAGTTATCATTTTGTATCATCAGCTTGTTCAAACAGCAAATGAACTCGTGCTCATCTGTTCGCTAATGGGCGTGCTGGTCTGAAAAAGAGGCACGTTCAGGTGCATTGTTGGCGTGTTGCAATTTTGAGGGAACTGAAAAGGACTGCACCACTGGCCAAAAAAACCTGGTCTAAAGTCAATGGCGCAGTATGTTTTTTGTTATATATAGGACGCGCTAGTAATATGCGCCTATAGACGAGTGCACAACACGCATACAATCTCCTTGTTACACACATAAGGACATGCAGCAGCACACAAACATTTTTAAATATTAAAAATAAAAGGATTTCTCTCTGGAGAAGCGAAACCTGCGCCATGCGCTTAGACCATTAAAATAGGGCACTGTGTGTTAAGTGCAGCATTTTAACACTTGCATGAGAAGTGATGCCTTTTTTAGATGGTGTCTTGATTTATCAAAACCACATTCACATTCCCCATCCCGCCTGCATGCAAGATTAGATGTTTGAATCAGATCTCATCATGGGCATATTCACACACTTCTTGTAAGAAAAACAACTCCTATTTCTATTAATTAGTGAAAGGCTTGTGTTTTTTTTGTACAGTACACAATAGCTGCGTCCCAATTCGAAGGCTCCTTCAAATGCATTCTCGTAAAGTGTCCTTTGTTTCCTGGACAATGAAGGATACAACAGATGGATCCTTCACGGCCTAGCCTACCCCAGAATTCATTGCGCACCGGTGACAACAGGAATTTTTTTGAGAGAAATTGCTGGATTACACTTTTAAAGGTGCCCTAGAACGTTTTTTCACAAGATCTAATATAAGTCTAAAGTGTCTCCTGAATGTGTCTGTGAAGTTTCAGTTCAAAATACCCCATAGATTTTTTTTTATTAATTTTTTTAACTGCCTATTTTGGGGCATAATTATAAATGCGCCGATTCAGGCTGCGGCCCCTTTATATCCTTGTGCTCCCCGCCCCTGAGCTCGCGACTGCCTTAAACAGCATAAACAAAGTTCACACAGCTAATATAACCCTCAAAATGGATCTTTACAAAATGTTCGTCATGCATGCTGCATGCATACATCAGATCATGTGAGTATAGTATTTATTTGGATGTTTACATTTGATTCTGAATGAGTTTGAGGCTGTGCTCCGTGGCTAACGGCTAATGCTACACTGTTGGAGAGATTTATAAAGAATGAAGTTGTGTTTATGAATTATACAGACTGCAAGTGTTTAAAAATGAAAATAGCGACGGCTCTTGTCTCCGTGAATACAGTAAGAAACGATGGTAACTTTAACCACATTTAACAGTACATTAGCAACATGCTAACGAAACATTTAGAAAGACAATTTACAAATATCACTAAAAATATCATGTTATCATGGATCATGTCAGCTATTATTGCTCCATTTGCCATTTTTCGCTGTTATCCTTGCTTGCTTACCTAGTCTGATGATTCAGCTGTGCACAGATCCAGACGTTAATACTGGCTGCCCTTGTCTGATGCCTTGAACATGGGCTGGCATATGCAAATATTGGGGGCGTACATATTAATGATCCCGACTGTTACGTAACAGTCGGTGTTATGTTGAGATTCACCTGTTCTTCCGAGGTCTTTTAAACAAATGAGATTTATATAAGAAGGAGGAAACAATGTGTATGTCATTTCCATATACTGAACTCTTGTTATTCAACTATGCCAAGGTAAATTCAATTTTCAATTCTATGGCACCTTTAAATCTAAGTACTAACGTTCTTACTCTAGTTTACAGACACAAACTATAGCAAACAAGGTTAAGGGTCCAATATGGATCTATAGGGAGAAATGGATCTATAGGGAGATAGCAGTTCTCTGCAAAGACCTTGATGTTACACAAACCAACATGGATACACAAGGGGACACAATGAGTTCACTTCACTTTGAGCAGCATAGTAAACGTCCAGGTGGGTTTTCAATCTGTTTGTGGCCCCTGTTATCTCTGTCTTTTAAAAAGATTGTAGCTTTTCTTATAACAAGCTACTTTTCAGACAATTAGTGCTACAAATCTGTTTTATATCATATTATTTTGTGTACACTGCTCTACAGCCAAGCAAACTAAAATGTCCTCTCTTTCTCTCAGTTGAAAGAACCGGAAAGTCTCCCTTACGAAAATTAGTTTGTAAGTTTGTAATATTGTGATTTACCTCATAGCCGATTGGTTTGGTTCTTGGCTTTAATGGCTTTTTAAAAAAAATCTCTTAAAAATGCCATTTAAAAAAGAATGGAAAAATACTTCCGGAAGTAAAGCCACTGAAAATGTGGGCGGGGAGTGTTGCACTCTTTACCCTTATGCGCCAGAGCGGTAGCTCTGTATATTTCTATGGCTTCACTGTCGAAGTGTATTTACGCTGGTGAAGTGGATTTACTTACTGTAGGGTTAACGAAAGTTATCATGAGCATTGTAATGTTTGAAGCAGATGTCATAACAAATGTCAGTAGACCGGGAAGATTTTAAAACTAGCGGTTCATTCGTAAATCCTTAAGAACTTAACTTAATGCTTTGGAAATACAAACCAGAAGACAGAACACAACGAGCACAGCGCTGAAAAGGGGCGGGGCTACATAAGTTGCTGTCACATGTCCTCCCTCTGTCACATGACCTAATATTGAATTTAATTCAGTTTCAATACAAATGTATTTAGAATCCATTTTTGACACCCCCACTACTCTGCTGTTTTTTTATTTCATGCATACAAAAATATTGCATACTGTGCACACAACACATACTATATACTGTAGCGAAGGTAACAGCAATATGTTAATTTCCTATTGCTTAGTGCCTCAATTCCCTTTAATGCCACAGTCCTTGAGGCCAAAGCTACTGAAAGTGGCACTCTGTTGGTACATGACACCGATTAGTGTACATATAGTAGCAGAGGTCGAATGGCTGTTAACTCAAACAACAGGAGATGAGTTACTCATAATGAATAAGTACTCCATGCGTTTCTATACGTGCTTAAGTTAATCACTATAAGGCTATACATTGTCTCCATGGAGCTCAAGGTGTGGCATTATCATAAGTGTCACAGCACATAGTTATGTTGCCAACTTAACAAACACATGTCACACTATAGCAGAAAGACAAACACATAGTTGTGAGGGAAAACAGGGAGGTGAGGGCATGACAAAAGTGACAAACACATAAATCACCCTGCTGGAATATATACACACGCGATCTTCCTCTTTCACATTTACACGCTGAGTCGCACACAGTCTCGCAGGATCAACAATCTGAATGAGGTGAATGAGGGGGCAGAGGGAGGCCAGTGAAACGCGATCTGCTTCGATCTTCTGGTTACAGTGCTATCGCTGTAATGTGAAATACTTTTTGGGGAGACGCAGGGGTCACGGTCCGACCCTGGGGACATTTCCACTGCACCTGTGCCGCTTTTTACACTGACACTTCATGCGCTTAAGGCTCACAGCACCGCACGTGCATTCAACAAAGAAAAGCATTCTGGGAAAGCCTTTCCTGGAAAAGAGGGGTTTGTGTTTTTGTGTCGACCAAATGTATACTGCACAAAGAAACAGAAATGAAGTAAAGCAGGAAAATTATGTCATCTGCTGACAGTCTTACAGTGCTGTCTGATACTTATATTTCGATGCCATCTGTGTGCAGCAAAGTCATGAAATATGATACTTTTCTCTACATCAGGCATATGTTCTGATCATGCCATCTGAGAGGGTTTTCTTGCCAAAGGGGATAAAAGAAAAAACAAAGTAGTCGAGAACAGTGATTTGAGCCCTCAGATGTGGCTCACAGCAAATAACCAATTTATCATGGTTGCCTGGACAGTCAATAGCGAATGGTTGATATTAGTCACACTTAAAGGGTTAGTTCACCCAAAAATGAAAATTATTTTGTAAATGATTTTATAATTTACTCACCCTCATATTGTTCCAAACATGTATGAGTTTCTTTCTTCTGTTGAACTTGAACACAAAAGAAGATATCTTGAAGAATATCAGTAATCAGTTGACAGACAGCAGCCATTAACTTCCATTGTAGGAAAAAAAAATACTATGGTAGTCAATAGCTGCCGTCAACTGTCTGGTTACCAGATATTTAAAATATCTTCTTTTGTGTTCAACAGAAGAAAGAAACTCATACAGGTTTGGAACATGAGGCTCAAAAAAATCATTTATTCTAAATATAAAGTTTGTAACATTATTAATGTCTTTACTGCCACCTTTGATCAATTAAATGTGATCTTGCTGCATAATTTCTTTTCTTTTCTTTTCTCTTTCTTTCTTTCTTTCTTTCTTTCTTTCTTTCTTTCTTTCTTTCTTTCTTTCTTTCTTTCTTTCTTTCTTTCTAATCTAACTGACCCCAAACTTTGAATGGTAGTGTAACTTATTATACTAACAAGTGGTAACCAAGATCTAGAATTTGCAGTTTCAACAGCCTCAAATTCAAACCCTGCAAAGGGTGTCCAAATGGCCCAGTTCAGTGGGGCCAGCATTGTTGCTATCATCCATCACACAGCCTGTTCACACTTCTTCCATCTGGAAAACGTTTAGGGACCATTAATGCCAAAATACTTCACATCACTAAACAAGCTGCCAAACTACTACATCCTGTCTGGACTTAATATGAGAAACAATAGATCTATAGACTTTACACTCTCAACATCTCATCTAGGGATTCACCAGGACGCACAAAGCTCTGCTACAATTACATGTTACAGCCACTCACAACATGTGCTCTTAAAGGGACAGTGATCTTTAAGAGATACTGCTATTAAAGGCTGAAAAATCTGCCATAATCTATCATTGCCCCTTTAAGTTAGTATTATATGATGATTTTTTTAAATAGCACAAACAGTTAAATATCTAACATTAAAATATGCTTATTCTTAAAAATATATGCACAAAATCCAGCCCATATTTGGAGTCATTTTATTTTAGTATAATTTTTTGTGTTTGCCCATCTTCCGTGTTTCATATGTGTTTTCATATTGTAGGACTGAGAAAAATAACACTTTAATGCCCCCCTCTCTCTCGCTTTCTCTCTCTCTCGCTTTTCATTGGTTGCTTAGTTATACAGTCCTCAGAGGAAAGTGAGTGGTTACTTCTACACTGGCTCATAAGTCAAACACACATAAGTCAAACCATTTTTCAAACAATCCAACGGCATGACAATACATACATTTCTATAACTGCAAATGAATACATTGCCACATGACATATATAATATATGAGTGGAAGCAACTAATGATCAATGTAAAATATCTGAGGTACAAGAAACAAAGAAGCACAATGACAAATAATGTTATTTTGTGCCATTTGAATTATTTTGCAGAACACAAAATTCTCTTTGCAACCACTTCCTTCCTCCAGTGACAGTCAAACTGGCTTCTGCTTTACGAACACAGATGCCAACTGTCAACAAGTGGAGGCTACAGAACCTGCTGAGATCAAATAAATCATAAATTCCCAAGAACAGTTATATAAAACTTACAAGAGAGGAAGGCGAAGGGCGCATGCTGCAGGCCCGGGCCCATATGCACATGCATACCCTGCATTCTAATGTTGTCAAAAGTAATTACTGTAATTTTAAAAATGTGACGCTTTGAGCATTGTTAAGTGGATTCATGAACATCTCTGACTGGCCATTGTGTTCACGCGCTTATCAGATATGTCTTTGATTGGCGACAATGATCAACGCATCAGTGATGCTCTTCACTGAGCGCTTACACAAATATGCATGGGAGCGTTAGATAGATGCCTGCTTTAAAATGCTCCTGCTCCCAATTTCAAAACGCTTTCAGATTCAAACACTTCGGTGTGCTTTCAAATGCTCCTGTGTGTGTTGATCATTGTAGCCGATCACAGACATATCTGATGAGTGTGAATGCAATGGCCAATCAGAGGTGTTTACGAATCTGCTCAACAGCGCTCAAAGTGTCTCTTTTTTTTTTAATTTCAGTACAGACTTGGTATCAAAGTCGGTACTTTTGACAACGCTACTGCATACCCAGTTTCTATGCCACTGCTTCGGACTTTTTCTGTTTTTCAAAAATTAGCTCTAGAAAAGAAATAAGCCATTCTTCATTATTAAATGTCTGAGGAGGAAAATGGGAAATCATTCTGGAACATATTTATTTAGATTTATAGATTAACTTGCTCTAAAAAGTAATTCAGGGAATCTGTTACCACAACTTAAATAAATTCATGGTTACAAGTCAAAAAATTCTAATTGAGTTCAGTTGACATAATAATGTTGATCATTACATTAACTTAATATTGTGTGTAATTTAAACTCAAATTTCTGTGCTAATGGATTTTCTATTAATTAAGTTGTAGTAACTTAATAAAAACTAAAAACTAGTCTTGATAACTTTGGATATTGGGTAGTGGATTTCTAGTTCCCAGCATGCTTTGCATTAGTGTTGTCAAAAGTAGGGCTGGGCGATATATTGCATGCGATTTTCGTAGTTCACTGACAAGCTGCGCAATATCACATTCATTATCGCAGATGAATCGCCTTCGATAATGAACGCGATATTGCGGAGCTTGTCAGTGAACTATGGCTCTGTCTATTAAATGCCGCTCCATTTGAAAGCAGGTGATGGCGATTTAGCGATAATCAGGGAACCGGCTTTACTGACGAAATGCGCGTGACAATTGCATGTGATATATCGCCCAGCCCTAGTCAAAAGTACCAACTTTGGTACCAATCGGTACTGAAATTTTGAAAATGTGACGCTTTGAGCGCTGTTGAGTGGATTCGTAAACACCTCTGATTGGCCACTGTGTTGACGCACTCATTGGATATGTCTGTTATTGGCTACAGTGATCAACGCACGGGAGCATTTGAAAGCACACAGAAGTGTTTGAATTTGAAAGCGTTTTGAGCGGGAGCGTTTGAAATCAGGCGTCTATCAGCGGACTGGTCCACAATAAACGGCTTTTCAAACACTCCTGTGTGTATCTGTGTAAGCTCTCAATGAAGAGCGTCATTAATGACTATTTACAATGTTTTTGAAGCGTTGATCATTGAAGCCAATCACAGACATATCTGATGAGTGTGAACACAATGGCCAATCAGAGGTGTTTACGAATCTGCTCAACAGTGCTCAAAGTGTCACATTTTTAAAATTTCAGTACCGACTTGGTACTGAAGTCAGTACTTTTGATAACTCTACTTAGCATAGGACTAGATTAGGATAGAACATATGTATGTTTTAATATAACAAAAATTGTATGTGTTTTTTAGTGAAGGGGAAGAAGTGTTAGTGTTTAATGCTGTTATGTTTGACATTTAAAAGAGTTTCTGTAATGCTGCGTTTTTTGTGGTTACCATTGTGCTGAAGAGACATGAAGTTAAACACTACACTGATACACTACATCTATAAGCAAAGACTGCGCTAATGCCAGTAACAAGTAATATCTTACTTCATTAAAATTATATGCTAAATATATTATATTTAGCATGTGCTATGATAGCTGTGGATTTGAGTTCTGTTCTTGTACTTTACCACTTAGCGTAGCAATATCCCATAAGTGCTTTATCCCATAAAACACAGCAGCCTCACGTCTTTGATGTCTCATATAGCATAAGAACATCTCATTACTGATTGAAGTTCACATTGCACTTATCTTCACCATGTTATCACCCATGACCATCAGTACGTTTTCATAAATTTCCTATAGGAATGTCATCACGTCTTATTTACAAGGATTTCTGACCTTTGAAGCTGTTGGGCTGCCTATTGTACTGGTGCTCTTCTGTTCTCTCTGTGGTATACAATAATAACACTGCAAAAAATAAAGTAGTAATTCTTACATGAAAGCACTGTATATTAAATGGAGCAAAACTGACTTTTTGATGCAAAGATTTTAGGATGGACATTTTGGGATAATGTTTTGAGCTGAAATACTAAACACTAAAAGAAACTAATACTTTTATTCAGGAAAAATGGATAAAAATTGATCAAAAAAAAGGAAAAAACATTTGTTATGTTGTAAAAACAATTATTTTTCAAATAAATGCTGTTCTTTTGAACTTTCTATTCATCAAAGAATCCTATAAAAAAAAAGTGTCCACAAAAATACTAAGCAGCACAACTGTTTTCAACATTGGCAATAATGTGTCTTGATCAGAAAATCATCATATTAGACTGATTTCTGAAGGATCATGTGACACTGAAGACTGGAGTAACGATGCTGAACATTCAGCTTTGACATCACAGGAATAAATTAAATTTTAAAATATATTAAAATAGAAAACGTTGTAGTTGTTTTACACTGTAATACAATTTTTGAACTTTTCTCGAGACTTTTCAAAAACATTGAAAAAATCTTATCAACCCTAAACTTTTGAACAGTATGCATGTTTTCATATAAAAATAAGCTCTTACCTCAAAAGACCAAGGATAATTTTAATAATTTAATCATATAATTTTATGCTCCACATATATCAGTTTAATGTCTACAGCAGATCCTTATTTGTAGGGACCACAACTGTGTTAATATAATAATTAAGATTTGCTGAAGTAATAACTGATGATAGCTATTCATTAATTCAGACCTCTGTGGTTTCGAAAGAGACACTCACTGGATATTAGTGTTCATAGGACCAAATCTGTCACTGAATTCCATTACAGAGTCTAGTGGTGATTGATGGTGTCTGGGTCTTATCACATTTCTTCAGAACAAAAATATGGGATTACCAACTCTATCATCTATGGGTATTCTTGTTCCTTTGATTTTTGTCATCTGGCTACTCCTAAAACACGCAATGCAGCGAAAATGAAGTGCATGTTTCTTTGTTTATTGATTGGGAAGTGATTTGATGGGAAAAATGGAAACCACTGATCTACTGAATCAATACAGAACTTCAGAGATAAGATATATATATATATATATATGAAGACTTCAAATGCAAAAGCCTCTAAGTGCCATGTGAAATGTTCTTCTAAAATGAGCATTTTTATCAAGCTTGTATGTTTAGGGTCAGTAATTTCATTCTAATGCCAATTAATAGGTCCTTTTCATGGCCATTAGAGTGAAATTACTGACCCTAAACATACAAGCTTGATAAAAATGCTCATTTTAGAAGAAAATTATATATAAAATATATATATATATAAAACTTATGAGCATTGTTAAACACTAAGGATTTATGAAACCATGTTTTTCAGACCATTAAAGCACCTGACATGACAGTGTTAGGCATCAGATGTTGCTATTGGTGTAATCCATGTCCTACATGCTTCAGGCACGTAAAGGAATGACTGCTAAGCTATACACGATCACGGAGTTAAATCATTTTTCGCTGCAAATAGCGCACTAAAAATAAACTACTGCGAACAGAACGCAAGCAGTGTATCATTTTGTATCGTAAGGTTCAACGACTGTTGAAAACACGGACGAATAACTCATCCGTACATTGTGTTCAGACAGCACAAGACCGTGAAGCAGGCAGTTCCCTCATATGACCCGCTGCGCGCTCCCGCGACAGCCGCTCTCTGACGTCAACATATAATGAATGCAGATTGAGACGTCAGCTGGGCTGTTATGCAACTGAACTATTTAACTACTGCTCATTCTTACTAGCTCACAGTGGCGATTCACCCCCAAATGCAGGACATGGCGTCCCAGGTTACATCGGCCCGAGAGTCGCGCAGAAGTGTGCCTCCCTATAGTGTCCTCGGAGTCTGAAGCAGAAACCTGAGGAAGACTGGAGCTGACGCACTGTTTATCGCATATGGTCCACAGTCTAGGTTCTTTAAGGACGCCAGCTCCCATCGTGCACTGAATTATTTAGCCCCTCATGACCAAGCTCGTATGCTCTTCTTATTCAATGCCGTGTTGCACTGGCACAATTATGACATTTTGGCTGAACATTAATTGTCACAAATAATTTCGATTAGATTCTCATATTAAGAAGTCGCCATTTATTCACATTTACTTGGAATGACAAATTTCCTACAATGCTTTTGTAAACAAATATTGGGGGTAGAACGGTTAATAGGCCTATAAGCTAAATATGAAAATATTCACATTTCACATATGTTTTCTATTTTCGGTCAATTTTCCATTCACACTTCTTTTTTTCTTTTTTTTTATGGAATATTGCAGTATTTAGGCTATTATAAATATTTATCCATGCACATCATTATTTTTTTAATTAATGAGCATCTTGCAGAACATCTCTTCTTTGATGACGTGTTAACTGGCACGAGGGTGGGACAACCTGTCACTCACATGACATCACAGCAATAGAGTGCCTCAGGGATGACGCGTTTTTGTAGGCCAACCAGGAAGTTAGCGGCGCACGGGTTCCCTCGGTTGAAAGCCTATGCATTTTTCCCATAGACTTTTGGAAAATCGCAGAAAATAAGCTCTGTGTTTAACAAAGGGTTTTGACACTTACACGTTTTGTCTATCAAGATAATCTTTACAAGTTAAAACAACATAAATACATTTTGAAGCCTAAATAAAGTGGTCAGATATAAAAGGCTAACAGTAGGTTATAAACGGACTACAGCACACCATGGTCGCGGATCAATGTCACCACCACCAAGCTTCCTCAAACTGTATTTTAAAAACAACGTTATTTAAAAACATGCTCGCTGATTATGATCTGCGCTGTGTATGAATACTTATCCACTTTTTCATGAGAAACACTGTCCAAATGTCCTTTTTGTTATGATGACGTCTAAACTCCCCGCCAAAGGAAGTAGTCCCTTTTAGCAACTTGTTAGCAACCGCCGTTTTTAAGACACAGTAAAGGTTTAAAAAAATCACAAGCGGGTCATAACTGGTGTGTTTTATGTCATAGATCAAAACGTGAAAGTATTTAGAGGCTTTGTTAACCACAGACCTTATTTCAGGCGATTTAGCAAAAAACCATTCAAAAAACCCATAGACTTTACGGCGTTGGAACCGGAAGCCCTAAAATGCTAACTCGCTTCCGGGTTTTGCCTACAAAAATGCGTCATCCCTGGGGCACTCTATAGCAAACCACAACCAACCATCCAATCAATCCTCAAGGGACAAAATCAAGTCCCGCCCGACATTTTTCTTGTTTGAGAGGCCATTTCAATATACATCAGGAGAGGGGAAAAAAGACTATTGCAGCTTTCGTTTCATGCCGACTTTAACTTTGTCCACCTGATTATTATAATATTTTATTGTCATAATTGGAGCTTGGTATTATTATTATTGTGATGAATGCGATTTAACAATAGAACAGTTGATTATGTAATGTTGGAGCAACAATAGTAATATAGTAATTAGTTAAGCCTAAATTAGTAATTCAACATTCTGAGTTTATTTAAGTTTGTGGTAACATCAACTTCTATGGATTATATAATTATGCATGTTGAACTGACAGTTTTCTCCAAAGGAGCCTTTGAATTCAAGCCTTGTAAAACTGCACTGCTGAATGATGAACCTGTATCAAGGTGAAATGACCGTTTTATTCCTCGCCACCCACAAATACACTGCCAAAACTCAATAGAAGGTAAAGAAGTCCACCTACATATGCAAAATATATTAGTTAAGCCATTCACAAGTCATTCAACATGCACCTTCAGTACACTGCTCTGTGAAATTCTTGATCCTGATTCGTCAGTCGCTACAGCATCAAATATTTCTGACTTTTGAGACTTTTTTCAAGTTTAGGGACAAATCTAGCAACGTCTTGGACAAACCTTATTTAGAGTTTTATTTTGCCCACTTCATATTTATATAGATCAATGAATTTGCCATTATGATGTCATCTAGTCCCAACCCTGTTCCTGGAGGCACACTAACAGTACACATTTTCCTAATCTTCCTAATCAAACACACCTGATTCAACTCATCAGTTCGTTAGTAGAAACTCCAAGACCAGAAATATACGGTTCAGATAAGGGAGACATTCAAAATGTGTACTGTTGGTGTGCCTCCAGGAACAGGGTTGGGAAACACCGATCTAGTGACAATTAGATACCAGTTTTAGCTACTTTCAATTGAAAGCAATTGGCAACCCTGATGGCTGCCCATGCAGGGCAACACTATATAATTGACCCCTCATCCGGTAAACCTGTTTCCTACACCGTGCACAACTTAATACAGGGGTAAATAAATAAACAAAATTTGAAATTTGATTTGACAATAAATAAGTAAATAAATAATAGCCTACTTCTAACAGTACAGTACCATAAAGAGTATTTATAGTACTGTACTAATAAATATTTATATTTATAAATATTTATTTTGCACATTATAAATTTGGCCTTTATACAAGAAACTATATGGAGGTCCCTGTCACGAGGATGATCATATTTAAGGGTCGTTTGCATCTCATAAGTTTGAAACCCTCTTGAGTTAATAAAACCATTTCAACTCAATTCAACATTTGACGTCCATATTGATTGTATTTGGAAGGTGGTACATTCAGCTAGACATAATCACAAAACAAACCACTTCAGAGTGATACAAAATCACTTACTGATAATGATCTTAACTGTATATCATCTCTCGTGAATGACGTAAATGTTTCTACATGACACTTGGGTGGTGAACACCTCGCTGACCAGCGCCAATCCTCTCGAGTGCAATTAACTGTAGGTACATTTTAGAATGGTTGTACACAGTTCACGTCTGTTTTCAAGCCACAAGAACCGGAACTAGTTAACTAGTCGGTTTCTGGTGTGTGCTAAACCGAACTTTGTAAGTAGCACTCACTCGGTGTCCTCTTCTGCCGCGTGCAAAGTGCAGAGTTTTAAAACATGCCCAGCAGTGCGATGACGGCGCAGATGTTTTACAGCTCTGCGCTTTCGCGCGCACCATAAGTGGACACTTCTGAAGTGAGAAGCTCAACACGACAGCTGACCAGAGGACAGCAGGACAATTACTCACCCACTTCCTTATGAATAAAGACAACCTGCTTCCAAAACGCGAAATGGTACACTGAAGTCCCACCAGGCTCCTTAACGACCGGTCTTCGTCGCGAATTGCTGTTCAGCGCGTTGCGATACGCTTGCAAACCGCTGAGAACTAGTTAAAATAACAGTTTACATTCGGAATATATCCACTTAGAAGCAGTTAGAACATAATTTGTTTGGCTATGTGTGAAAACGATAATGTTTCGGCTGCCACGACAGGAAAATGCACGAGCTTTACTATAATCGCTCCGCCCCCTTTACTGTAAGGAAGAGCTGATGGTATAGAAGTATGTGATTATATCAAATGCTGCTCTCTACAGGTTCACAACAGCTTAAACCTTTTAACCCTATGTGAGATGGATGACCCTGTGTGTAAAGTACTTCCTGAGACAGCTGTGTGGTTGCCAGTGCCCACAGATCTATATACATCTCGAGGACATTGAATTGTTGTGATCTTGCAGCATGATAATTCAAACCTCTTTTGCTGTATAGGTATCGCCAATAATGATTTTTTTATTTTTTATTTTTTTACACAGAGAGGGCTTACATTTTCATCTTCGGTGATCAAAAGACAAACATTTAAATTGAACATCTGTGTAGCCTACATTAATGATGTGAACCTTATTTTTTGTAGGAATAATATATATATATATATATATATATATATATATATATATATATATATATATATATATATATATATATATATAGTATTCAAAAACACATTGTAACACATTGTAAAAAAAGTATTCAAAAACACATTGTAAATAGGTCTAATATTTGTACAGTAGCCTAAATGAATTCTCTATGATGAACGTGTTTTACGATTTCTGAATTAAGATTAAAATTTTCATATGGTTAAAAATCACTATCAGTTTTTTCAATGTCCGTCTTTTTTCAAATATTAAATAATTTAAAATTAATGTTTAAAAATTAATAAATTAAAATGAATAATTTAATGTTATAATTGTATATTATAAATTTATTTAAAATCACTGCTTATTGCTTAATACTTATTGTAGTAATAGTAAAAAATAATAAAATATTATTATGCCAAATTTATTTCTTTTGGAAATTATTTAATATTATTAAATATATTAAGTGTCTTGACCTTTTATTGAAATGGCATTTTTTTCAGGTCAAACTGAGCAACCTTAAGAAAGCATCATTATATTAATGACTCAAAAATCAATGATATTTGTAAGAAATATTTTTAACATATTACTTCAAATATATTTGACAACCAAAAAAAAAATCTGATTTAAATGAATTTAATTTGAGTTGTCTTATTTCTCAAACATCACTTTTTGAACCATAAATAAATTACAATATTAAATTCAATATTATGACATTATCATTCTCAATAAACATTTTAATGGCACTAGTCCAGCAGTCAACAGAATAAACAAAAATAACAAGGGCATGTGGTTAATTGTTTTCGGTCTCATTTGCATTTGCACAGGTGCACTGAAATAGTGTCATCTCCATTTGAAACAGGACAAGGAGACAAGGTTGAGATGGAGGGCAACTGTTCATACACTGAGAGACTGCAGAGCAATGCTGTGTGTAATACTAATGTTGTTGCTCGTGGATTTGGATGAAGGAGGTGTAAATATTTTTCTTACATTCATACTGTAGCGTGCATGTTCTGTTTTTATTATGGTGTTTTAGTTTCCCTGTTTGCCTGTCTGTGTTCTCTAGTTTGTTCCCTTGTTTGTTACTGATTACTTTCACCTGTCAATCATTGTCTCCCCATGTATTTAAGCCCTGATTCTCCCTATATATATATATA
The DNA here is from genome assembly GCF_018812025.1 of Megalobrama amblycephala. Classification (NCBI taxonomy): domain Eukaryota; kingdom Metazoa; phylum Chordata; class Actinopteri; order Cypriniformes; family Xenocyprididae; genus Megalobrama; species Megalobrama amblycephala. The sequence continues at coordinate 44,505,600 of NC_063044.1, forward strand.
TATATATATATATATATATATATATATATATATATATATATATATATATATATATATATAGGAGGATGGCATCCCCTTGTTGAAAAAAATGACAAAAAGCATCCCCCTTACCATCCCCTTTAGATTAACAGTGGCTGCGTCCGAAAATGCTGCCTTCTGAGGACACATTTCAAGGTAGTAAGGCATCAAGACACGTCCGAATCCAATGTTAGCTTCACTTCCTGTCTCATGAGAGACCTTCCTCAGATCGATTTTTGAAGGAAGCATGGATGTATCCTTAGCTGCCTTTGATATCCCACAATCCTGTGCTTTCCATTCTGTGACAGTTGAGCTAAAGATGGCGTCCGAAAGTTGCGTTTGCTGCTCAGTTTGTGTATAAATGTACGGTTTTGACCAACATATTTCAATTTTGATATAATTTCTATCGAGAAATTACTACTGTAATAATTAAATATTTGTTTAGTTCTCACCAAAGCTCGCGCTATATTGCTGTAGATCATTAAACCGTTACGCTGCCTCAGAAGTCTGTCCGAAATCTGTTTTGTGAGGTGCCTTCATGCACAAACGCTGCCGTACAAGTCATTCTCTTATAAGACAGCAAGGCAGCAAGACAGCTACCTAGGTTTTCGGACGCAGCCTGTGTGTCAGGATTCTGTGTTTGTTTTCTGTGTCACATGTTCTTTGTCCTCAGTTTTCCCGCCACTAGTTTGTTTCCTTGGTTACCCTGATTTGAGTTCATTTGTCCCAGGTGTGTCTTGTTAATTAGCCTTGTTTGCCCTGTATATATTCCCTGTGTTCTCCCTCAGTTTCTGTTAGTTCTCGTCTGTATTTTACGTTTGTGTTTATGATGTTTCGCTTGTTTCCTGGATTGTTAAAGTCTTCTTTCTGCATTCCTCCTCATCGTGAGTGTTTATCCACCATGGCACCTGGTGTTATATTATCATGTAAACAGAATTTTAAAATTCTTTGTATGGTAATTAAGACTATAAATAACAGCGATTGATCAATCAAACCTCAGTAGCCTGTTGTAACGCGCTTACAGGCCAGACCTCTGATTCAAGCAAGCTTTCATCAATTTTTCACGCTTGTTCTAAAGGATTTTTTTTTAAATTCATATGCTTATAGAGCATTAACAAAAAAGCAGTAAACCAGGCTTAACCGTTTAACGTGAAATGTAAGCACTTAATGTAGCCTACTAGTGATATTGGAGGAGCAAATTCACTACAAATCTTATAAGCAGCCCACTATGAGCACTATTCTTAGACAATAAAATACAGTTATGAATAAAAACGCTTAATGCATTAAGACAGTGACATTAAAAGACCAATAAAGCTATGCAGACAAGCAGGTCAGGCCGAATATGAAGGCAATGCGCTTAAACGTTCAGCCTTTTCTACTTATAGAAAATGGTTAGAAGTGTTTAACATAAAAATATTGTCCTTCCACTTTGTTTATGTTGCCGACCGTTGTCTTAGTCTTAGATGCTGTTGATTACAAGAAAATGTGCGAGAAAATAGTTTATCCCTGGTCATTATAAGCCATGTAAAACCTTAATGTTCCAGCGACGTGGCTGTAACTGATTGCTTTCAATGGGAATTAAGAAACCTCAAAAAAAAAAAAAAAACACTGAGACAAAGAGCATGGGAATTTTGTCTTCATGAAAGTGACATTTTTTCATCATAACATATGTTGGTATATTTTCAATTTGAAGATGCTATAGCCTATAAAGTGACTCCTAATCCTAAACAATTTATCAATATAAAACAATATAAGACACCTAACAGTCAAACAAAAAAGTCACAGTAATTTAGATGTCGTTTTGGCCTTTATTCATATAAAACGGAGAAAAAAGAAGAAAAACGGGATTGAGACCAAAAGCTCCCGTTCGATAATGTGTTGGAGCACTAAACAAGAGGCTATAAGTTTTAGAAATGTCATGTTTAGGTTAAAATATAAATGTAATTAAAGCTGCAAGCAGCATTTACCGGGGTTCAAGCACTTTAAGGCCTTTAAGCACATATGCGTAAAAAGGAATTGTTTTATTTAGCAAGCATGTAACCACTGAAATCATAGAGGAACAGCTATGATATGCTAAAACAAACACAGAGAAAGAAAAGGCCTAAACAATAATACTTGGTACATACTAAGCATGCTCACACAATACACACACACACACATATTTTACTTGTTGATTCAGTATTTGAAATACATGATGGGTAAAGATGTTTTCTGCAAATCTCAGTAACACATTTTCAGGTTTCATTTTACTCAATGTGGTACAACTGTTAAAACTAATCCTCGAAAGGAACTGAAGTGATGAAATTTGACAAAAAAAGTGATAGTAAATGTTAAAATAATGATTTTATTAAGTGTAAAGATGAATTATAGAACAATATTGGTGAGTAGTATGACAAAATGAATATTTTAAACAGCAGGTGGCAGCAGAAGACCATTTATTGGCTCACTTTCATTTTAAAAGTGTCTGCTTTGTGTTAAGTTTGTTTTTTCCATGATAAATCCATTAATTAAATGTGCTTACACACACATTTTGTTGCAGAAATTGATATTTAAAATCAAGGAGGTAAGAGAATGCTTATTACAGGTTTTCCCTTTAAAACATCATCATTTTCAGGTCTCAATGTAATTGTAATGTTATAATATTGCAAAAACATAAGTCAAATGAACAAATAAAGTGGTAAACCCTGTCAAAATGTGATTTGTAATGTTATTATAAGGATTTATATAGTTTAAAAGGGATTTTAAATTACAAAACTTTGACACCTTGAAACCCTGAACTATATTAATGGTCTTCTGCTGCCATCTGGTGACACAAAATGACAGTTTCAGGCAATTTACAAAGGCAAAATATGTTTTTTAAAGGTTTTTTTGACAGTTATAGCGCCACCTATTGCCCAATTTCCACCACTTTGGGGTATCCTCAGAGTGTGTCCATACATATGTGTGCCAATTTTGGTTAAAATATCTCATTTCGTTTTGAAGTTATAGACACTTATATACACGAACATAAAAAATGACCTATGAGAGATGTTGATTGGATTTTTTTGCCACTTCCTATCAAAATTTTTACATTTGGGCTTTAAAATTTAGTAAACCAACTTAGGTTCCGTGTTTCGAAGATATTTGCAAAAGTTTAAGCGTTAAATCACAACGTTGCACAAACCATAAGTCAAAACCTGGCAAGTCTGGTATTTGAACATCAAAATTTTCAAGTATACATGGGTCTAGGCCAGGTTTCTTTAAGGTTTCAATGTCATTTAGGCAGGCTCTTGAAGAGAGTCATTTGTATTGACGCCAGAGGAAAAGGCACTAGAGGCACTGTTCAATGACAGTTGGTTTTGTTACTTTACAAGATTTCAGTAACGGACGATTTTGTTTGGTTACGAGATTTCAATGACGGTCTGTTTTGTTACATTACGACATTTCAATGATGGTTGGTTTTGTTTCATTACAAGATTTTAATGATGGTTGGTTTTGTTCTGTTATGAGATTTCAAAGAAGGTTGGTTATGTTTTGTTCTTTTCAAAGACAAATTGTTTTGTCACTTTGCGAGATTTCAATGATGGTAGGTTTTATTCTGTTACAAGATTTCAATGAAGTCTGTTTTGTTCTGTTATGAAATTTCAGTGATGGCTGGTTTTGTTCAGTTATGAGATCTCAACGACGGTTGGTTTCCATTGTCAGTCAGTTTTGTTCAGTTACACAAACTCAATACAGTTATGTTTTGATCTTTTATGAGATTTATGATGGTCGGTTTTGTTTCTTTATGAGATATCAATTTTCTCCACCATGAGATTTAAATGCAACTCAGCCTTGTTTTTTACCAAGAACAAGATTTGTTCCATTACATGATTTCTATGATGGTCTGTTTTATTCCTTTACGAGATTTCAATGACGTCTGTTCTCAATGACGGTTGGTTGTGTTCAGTTGTGAGATCTCAATGATGATTGGTTTTGATCCATTAGGAGATCTCAATGATGAACAGTTTTATTCTGCAATGAGATTTCAATGACAAGTTTGAAATGATTCAAACTGTTGGCTTTTTGTGTCGAGATTTCAATGACAGTCTATTTTGTTCACTAGGAGATTTCAATGATGGTCAGATTTGTTCCTTTAGAAGATTTCAATAGCAGTCAGTTTTTCCTTTCCGAGATCACAATGACTGTCAGTTTTGTTTCTTTACAAGTTTTCAATTATGGTTGGTTTTGTTCCTTTGCGAGATTTCAATGACAGACTTTTTTCAATCGTCAGTCAGTCAAATTTTCATGTGTTCAGTTACGAGGTTTCAATACGGTATGTATTGTGTGTGGTTTTTTTGTTTTTGTTTTGTTTTTTACGAGACCTCAATGATGGCTGTTTTTTTTCTTTCTTTACAAGATCTCAATGATTGCAAGTTTTGTTCCTTTGCAAGGTTTGTAATGTAATGTAGAGATTATTTTTTTGCCCCAGGGTTACACCCCTTATTTTCTGGGGTTTATTTTAACCCTTTTATCAGTACAGTTTATGGCGACTGTACGGGGGCTTTGGGCAGTATGTGGTGTGTGAACTATTTTACACCAGGGTGACACCCTTTATACAGCACAGCTTATCGCGACTGTACTGGGGCATTAGGACCCACTCGGACCACAGGTTGATCAGACCTGCTGGCCTTTCTAACACCTGTTCCTGCAGTTACCCAGTCTACCAGGAGGTCTCCCATCCAGATATAAACCAGGGTCAACCCTGCTTAGCTTCAGTGGGTGTGCAGGTGAAAGCTTCGGGTTGATCACTGCAGGGCTGCTCAAACATCTTTTCAACCATAGACCCTCTTACGTAGAAATATAAATTTCAACAATGGTGACATGCTTCATGTCGCTATGCATTCTGTAACAGACTACTACAGTAACGAGATCTCAATAGTTATGTTTTGATCTTTTACAAGATTTCAATGGCAGTCGGTTTTGTTCCTTTACGAGATTTCAATGGCAGTCGGTTTTGTTTGGTTACAAGATCTCAATGATAGTGGGTTTTGTTCAACTGTTAGATCTCAATGATGGTCCATTTTGTTCAGTTGTGAGATCTCATTGATGGTCAGTATTCAGTGTCAGTCGGTTTTGTCCTGTTATGAGATTTCAAAGATGGTTGGTTTTGATTCTTTATGAAATTTTTAGAAGATCTCAATAGCAGTCAGTTTTTCCTTTCCGAGATCTCAATGACTGTCAGTTTTGTTTCATTACAAGATTTCAATTACGGTTGGTTTTGTTCCTTTGCGAGATTTCAATGACAGACTGTTTTAATTTTCAGTCAGTCAAATTTTCATTTGTTCAGTTACGAGATCTCAATACGTTATGTTTTGTTGTCGTTGTTTTTTACGAGATTTTAATGACAGTTGGTTTTGTTCCATTACAAGATTTCAACAACTATCGGTTTTGCTGGGGTATGAGATTTCAATGACGGTCGGTTTTGTTTCATTACCAGATTTCAATGATGGTCAGTATTTTTCTGTTACGAGATTTTAACGATGGTCGGTTTTATTCGTTTACGATATTTCAATGATGGTTGGTTTTATTTGGTTGAGATCTCAATGATGGCTGTTTTTTTTTTTTTTTTTTTTTTTCTTTCTTTACAAGATCTCAATGATTGCAAGTTTTGTTCCTTTACAAGGTTTGTAATGTAATGTAGGGATATTTTTTTTTTGCCCCAAGATTACACCCCTTATTTTCTGGGGTTTATTTTAACCCTTTTATCAGTACAGTTTATGGCGACTGTACGGGGGCTTTGGGCAGTATGTGGTGTGTGAACTATTTTACACCAGGGTGACACCCTTTATACAGCACAGCTTATCGCGACTGTACTGGGGCATTAGGACCCACTAGGACCACAGGTTGATCAGACCTGCTGGCCTTTCTAACACCTGTTCCTGCAGTTACCCAGTCTACCAGGAGGTCTCCCATCCAGATATAAACCAGGGTCAACCCTGCTTAGCTTCAGTGGGTGTGCAGGTGAAAGCTTCAGGTTGATCACTGCAGGGCTGCTCAAACATCTTTTCACCCATAGACCCTCTTACATAGAAATAGAAATCTCAACAATGGTGACATGCTTCATGTCGCTATGCATTCTGTAACAGACTACTACAGTTACGAGATCTCAATACAGTTATGTTTTGATCTTTTACGAGATTTTAATGATGGTCGGTTTTGTTCCTTTACGAGATTGTAATGGCAGTCGGTTTTGTTCCTTTACAAGATTTCAATGGCAGTCGGTTTGTTTCTTTACAAGATTTCAGTGACGGACGGTTTTGTTTGGTTACAAGATCTCAATGATAGTGGGTTTTGTTCAACTGTTAGATCTCAATGACGGTCCTTTTTTTTTTTTTTCAGTTGTGAGATCTCATTGACAAGTCAAGTTTGAAACGATTCAAACTGTTGGTTTTGTTTTGTGTCGATTTCAATGACAGTCTGTTTTGTTCACTAGGAGATTTCAATGATGGTCAGATTTGTTCCTTTAGAAGATCTCAATAGCAGTCAGTTTTTCCTTTCTGAGATCTCAATGACTGTCAGTTTTGTTTCATTACAAGATTTCAATTACGGTTGGTTTTGTTCCTTTGCGAGATTTCAATGACAGACTGTTTTAGGGCTGAGCGTAGGGCTGGGCGATATATCGCATGTGATTCTCACGCGCATTTCGTCAGTAAAGCCGGTTCCCTGATTACCGCTAAATCGCCATCACCTGCTTTCAAATGGAGAGCCATTTAACAGACAGAGCCGTAGTTCACTGATAAGCCACGCAATATCACGTTCATATCGCAGATGAATCGCCTTCGATAATGAACGCGATATTTGCGTGGCTTGTCCGTGAACTAAATAAACTGAAACAGCTGCTATATCTATTCAGTGGCCATGAAGCGCGCTATAGAGTGTGTAGAGAGCGGACTTCTATTAACTGCATACCCTTCTTACACTAATGGAAACAACTTTATAACAAAACAATAAATAACTCACAAAACTAACTCTCTTTAATCCCATGTAGAGCCGTATGATTTCCGTGATGCAGAATACACGGATGAAATCATGGAGTCCAGTCACAAATAGAACTTACTGTATAAAGCGGAACGTCACAGAATTTGTCAAATTTCTGAAGCACGCGTGACGCTCGCTATGATTTCAGTGTCTGCTGTCTCACTTACTACACATGAACTTCATCTGCAGAGCTGCTCTTAGAGTCACTTTATTAACATTTCACCGTTAAATTTGATAAAACTATCGACATTTGGTGTATCATATACACAGGAAGTCAAAGGTCTTCACGACCCTGTCAAAGTAAAAGTTCGGCATAACTTGAAATAACAGAAATATAGCCTACCATTGTACAATATAGTGTTCTTCGATGAATAGAGATAATAATAATAATAATAATAATAATACAATTTATTAAAACATACAAACTTAAAGATCTTCATTGAAATTACAGAAATTGCACAGTAAAAACATAGCCTACTTATTATTATTATTATTATTATTATTAAATCAATAATAAAATTAATTTGATTACATTTTGAACGAAATTGTTAGCTTTATGAACTGATTTGATTACATTTTTTTTAATAAAGGTCCAGTGAAAAAACATGATATACTGTGAAACCGAATCTTTAAAAAAACAATAAAATGCCCAGCGCTACAGAAACAATAGTACAAAACTCCCAGCATGCATCATAGCATAAATAACTTATGCAGCTGAGTTGTCCTTTTATTTTCTTTAATTCTAACTGCTTTTTTTTTTCCTGTGTTTTTTTTTTTTTTTTTTTTTTTTTTTTTTTTTCTTTTCTGTCTTTTATTAGCTTTTTGTGATGTCCAGAGTTGATCTGATTGTCTGAATATTTTGTTGTCACCATTGTTGAGATTCATATGCTGATTGCTCATACCTGTGTTTTCTGCTTGTTTTTTTTAATCTTCAATCTTCTAACTGATTTCTATGAATAATATATAAAGGTTTTGGGGTGGTTTCCCAGACAGAGATTAAGCCTAGTCCTTGAATAAAGTGTTCCTTTAAACCAGAATAACAGAAATCTGCTTTCTCTGTCATGGTTTAAAATAGCCCTAAACTTAGTCTAGTCCAGAGTTTAATAAACTGATTTCCTAGAGGAAGACTAGAGCTACTCCAGGACTAAATTGAGGCTTAAATTAAACCTACCAGGAGGCAGATTAACTTCAGATTAACATTGTGTTTCAAAGAAGACACATGTAGTACTTGGATATATATATATATATATATATATATATATATATATATATATATATATATATATATATATATATATATATAATATACACTGTGTGTGTGTGTATATACACACCTGATGTTTTCATTTTGAAATAACTTGTTTCAGTCAAGTAGCCCAATCAAACAGGACTTTAACTTCCCATCATGCTTTGCACTGGGCTGAATTGGGAGAGTAAATGTTGAAAAAGTGTTATTTTATGCATTTTTTAGAAATATGAGATTTGCCTTTTTATATAATGAAACAACCCCTATGATAGCGCTTTGGATCAAACCAGTATCATTTCTAGACTGCCAACACCGAATATTATATGTGTAAATAGTTATGTTTAGTTTGTTGCTATGTAAAGACTAAACAAAAGCATTAATAATCATATGATTATTATTCATCTATTTAAATAGAATTCATTACAAACAGATTTCCAGGCATATCTCTTTTTTTCACAGCTGATGTATTTTGCTTGATTTAAAAGAACTGTCTCTTGTTTAGTAAAGTTGTTGTTGTTGTTGTTGTTGTTTTTTGGATTGCAGTCTTTTTCTGCTGCCATTGTTTTCCTTGGATTTGCTTCTCAGTTCCATGCAATTTTAAGCTTTTCTTGGTTCATTCCATGTTTTACAGGCAACCTCTCTCATGCTGATTCAGATTAGCACAGTTGGTTTTAAATTAATCTAGTTTATTTTAAAGCAGGACTCCATAGTCCAGGTTTTAGTAATCTGTACTTAATCTGTGTTTCAGAAAGCCATTTTTTAAGACACAATTAACTATTCGAGATTAAGGCCTATCCTGGCTTAATTTAAACCCTGTCCAGGAAACCGCCCCTCTGTGTCTCAGATAAGGTCCAGTTCATTTCGGGTTTATTTCTTTGCTCTTGGTTGACAAGTGGCATTGCTATGGTCTTCTTGTGGGTCAGATCTGGCAAACAAAAGTTGCTATCTGGGAAGTGTCATTTGAAACTTTAATTAATGTCTAGCCAATAAATGTATAGCCAATAAAATGTTTAAGGCACATATATATGAAAAACTTTTTTCAAGAATTTCCTCTTTTCTAACATCTATAGTTTTAAAAAATGGCTGATAATTGCTTACAACTTTATAATTTATTATTATTATTATTATTATTATTATTATTTCTTAAAACATTTTAATATTTCAAATATTTAGTCCAACAAATAACTGTCTTTGTGGTGTCAACAGTGCCGAGACACTTCTATATGGACACTGTAGCATAGTTAATTTTATTACATGCCATTTGAATGACAACAGGCACCATAAATCAACGGCAGAATAAACAATACATCTGTCCCACTATTTCACTCTGAATTGTCACATAATTAGTCCTGCTGTTGGAGAACCATGTCGCAGTTGATTTATTACTGTATAGACTTTATTTGAAACCCATATAGCTTTAATGAATCTTTGGGGACATCATCTTTCATGGCTGATTTACTCTCACTACAGTGATCCGGCTGACCATTCCCTTCTCTGTCAGCCTCTCCTTTAAGAATCCCTGCTCACTGTGAGCCAATGTACAGGAACGGTACAGAGTTCTTAGTGAATTGGGCTGTGGGGTATCGGTTTGTACATTAATTCACAGCGAGGACGGGACCACCACATGCTCAGCAGTGCTTTATTTCAATCAGAACTTTATTTTCCCTGCTGGTTTTGAAAATGTCCATTATGCTGAAAACTCTCCAGGATACAGACTGTTCACATTAAGAGATATGAATTGTCTCTCTGCAGTCAATGAAAACCTAATAGGGTCAGTGAGTACTTTTATTTGAAAAGAGACTCGGGTTTGTCTGCTCAATACTCTCTTGAACTGGTTGCTTTGTTCTGTCTGAAGAATGATTGCTCATGAAGGTGAATCTGTATCACTGTATTGTGTGAATGGGAAGTGCTGCTGCAAATGTGCGTTGTGCTGTATATGATGGTTCATGAGTATGAGACTTTATAAGTGATTAAAATGTTTCATTATAAACTATAATAAATGAAGGCTGAAAGATGCACAACATACTGTGTATGTCTTTATTGATTGTAATACAACATAATGGTAAAATACACTCTTTACACTATGATGAAATGACTATCGCAACATCCGTCTCATGCCAAATTTAAGTGCTTGCATATGGTGTGTCAGCTGCTTCTTGAAAGATGTGATGGTCTCAACAGGTTGGTAGCTCATTCCACCAGGAAGGAGCTGAGAGGGTGAATGTTTTGGAGAGTGACTTAGTCCCTCATACTGTGAAGGAACAACAAGGCCTCACTCATTCAGTTTATAGTAAACCTAAAATGAGCTGTTCTGCACAGCAGGAGCTGTAATGCATGTCTGAAATCCTATCCATTCTGTAGATAAGACTCAGCTCTCTGAAGTTTATAGTACACATCAGATTTACCACACACTCTGTTTTCTACTTGGTCACATGTTCTGCAAAACATGATTCAGAAATAAAATAACATGACATTTACGAATGACATTGGCGTAAATCCTCATTAGACATCAATAAAAACCCAACAAGGCCTAATAGATATTATGAGCATTAGCCCAAACTGTGATTTTACTGAGTTGCATCCACTGATCAGTGATTGCATCACAAAGCTCAGCCAAGTCATCACCAAATCTTCATGAATAATAGATTACAGATTTATCTAATTTATAACTGTATGGACAAAACATAAGGTGAACAACTGATGAGTTACGATGAAGTGCAACAATCTGATTTGATCCGTGAACTGGGTGCTGAAGACAACATTCTCCATGTTTTGGGCCTCCCACCAGCAGGGAAATGAAGACTGAAGTAGAACATGTGGGGATTATGCAAAGGAAGAGGACTGGAGTGCGGATCAGAGAAATGGGGAGGTCTCTGTCATAATAGCCATGCGAAATCCTATTCCCACTGATCCCATAAAAGCACATATCAAAGTCATCGCCGCAGGGCAAGGGCACAGGCACAGGCACATAAAAGTGTGAGAGACACTTCTGAAGAGGGCGTGTGTATGTGTGTATATATATATATATATATATATATATATATGTGTGTGTGTGTGTGTGTGTTGGAAAATCATCTATAATTCAGCTTCAGAACTGTTATGCTATTATAGCAAGATTATTTCCATTTTTTTCATGTCAAAAATATATCCATTAACATTAATATCTGCAAAGAATCCTTAGCAGTGAGAAATTAAAATCCAAATTATGGAAATTTTTCAATCAAATTTTATTTTGAGCTCTAATGATATGTAATGCATAACATTCAGTCAGTCAGTCAGTCAGTCATTATCTCAAAATAAACTCAGCTCAATAAACTGAACACATTTAGGTCTTTTTAACTTTTTATTTTTATAATTATGCCTGTATATTATCTTAAAGCTTGCCTTCTGCTATCCACTAAAACTTACCAAACAGTTTACATAAGTCCTCTGAGGACATTTACACATTATAATCAATAAACTGACACTAAAGATGGCAGTTTGCGTTTGTATGAAACAAAAGAGCACGAGTGCATGGTGTGATACAAGAAACTTGAAAGTAATGCTGGTTGCAGATACCTGGATGAGCAGATTACAGTGTTGCAATGAAAAACAGAAAAAAATTGATTGACCAATCAGAACCAAGTATTCGAGAGAGGTGTGGAAAAAAATACTTTCTATCTTATTCCTTCAACACAGCTGGTGTTGAATGAAACGATTCCACCTACATTTGTACTTGAAGTGAAATAGAATTGTTGAGGTAAACATTAAATCAAGGACAGCATTTCAGGACACTTTCTCCCACTTCAGTTGAAAAATGAATGTCTTGTACATGAACAGCTGCAATCAAATCTTTCACAGTAACTGTAGACATGTTTGTTTTACGGCATTATACATGCTATGCTTTTGAAAGCAGGTCATTGTAATGTAATCTTCCTGTTGCACCTCATTTCTTGTTATTGCTCATGCTTTTAAAGCTGAATGTATGTCCTCATATTGCTATCATATCTATTTATCAGTTAGATAACAATGCGCACACTTCATTGTGAAACTCTGATGGAAGTTCAAAGACCTTCAAACACAAACAACAAGAGATTTATATGTCAGGAGTACACTGATTTACCTGTGTGCGTCTGGGCATGTGTCTTTGTTCTTGTTCTCACATGCTCAATGCCCCTGATCTCAATCTAGTCTTTAATTGCGCAAGGTTTACGTGTGGCTATCACTAAAGAACATTCAAGATTTACACCACACAGGTACGGCTTATAACAGCTATAGAAATATGAAATAATGACCTGTATTTTGTTGTCACTCCATAGTTTGCTGGTTTTTGCTGACCCTCCAATCTGATTTTAAAGGGGTACTTTTGGAAGAGAAGAGATTAGTTTATGAGATCTAGCTTATGTATATCAAAGCATTGACATTCTTTATGAAAAACAAAGTAAAGAGAGACTCATCTGGGTTATTTGTTTTCAATTTTTAAATCAACACTCCATCAAGTAATTGATGTCATTTTAAACAAATGTTTTCCTAAAATGGCAGCTATAGCAAGATATAAAGCAGAGAGATTAATACATATTAGTAATCTAAGGGAGCATTTTACATGCTATAATCCTAACTTCATTAGAATGGACTCTGCTGCCACCAGTGGATAAAACTGTGAGCACAAAGACCTAAGTAAAGGAGAAGCTCATCACATATATTATGCTGACAGATTTGTGATTAATATTAAAATACAAGATCTAAGATAAATGTAATAAAATTACAGCGTGTTATTGCTTTGACAACAGTTCAATAAACAAGAAGTTAAAGGTCCCGTTTTTCGTGTTTTTTTGAAGCTTTGATTGTGTTTATAGTGTTCAATATAACATGTGTTCATGTTTCGCATGTAAAAAAACACAGTATTTTTCACATAATTTACTTATCTGTATACCGCTGTTTCCACTGTCATAAAAACGGGCTGATGACTTCCTTGTTCTATGAAGTCCCTCCTTCAGAAATACGTAACGAGTTCTGATTGTGCCAGCGGTTCCTGTGTTGTGATTCGACAGCATCTTGCCCGGAAAGGTCACGCCTCTTACCATAACGTGGAGATGCACGCGCTCAGTGTTATTGTAAACATGTCTTTAATTTTACCCTATCAATTTGAGCCGGAATCAGACCCGGTGATTGGACTGCGGGATGAAAATAACAGCGTTTCGACGACATGGCGACAAACACACTCTACAAACGCAACTCTTGTGTATTCCTGTGGGCGGAGGTTAGTCAAAAAACTGTTTTAGTGACGTCATTAAAGAAGGAAGTAGAGGGATGTAGTCCAAACTGGCCGTTCGATGTAGGCGACTTCTGTTAAATAAAATATCTCGCTTGGCATTGAACTTTGAGCTTTAAAATTTTACAGATTTTATTTATACTCTAACAACAACATTACGCACTAACTAAAGTTTGAAACATGGGATCACGAAGAACGGGACCTTTAATATTGAGTATCAGCGTTGGATGTTTAATTTGTGAATGAAACTGTGATCGGTTGAGTGAATGATTCAGTGACTTGTTTATGAACATACTTGTTTTGTTGCTGTATGAACCAGTGTTTTAACTGAGTCGGGTGATTGAATGATTCACACATAAAAACGTGATTTGTCGCCGCCTACTGGTGTATCGATGTAACAAAGTCATTGATTAATACAAACTGTGAAAAGTCCTGTTGCTAATGGAATCAAATTCGAGGACTGGAACTAAGTGGTTCTCAAACTTTATTGACTCGAAGGCCCCCCATTATCCAACACAACATTCGAAGGCCAAGGTATGCACTTAAATATTTCCAGTATTTCTACCATAATTATGCAAACCTGCTTGTTTTAAAACATTTGATTCCAGATGTTCTCTATTCCAAAACAATGTGTTCTCAATAAAAACAAAAATTGAGAGAAAATAAAAAGAAATATGATTTCTGTTTATATCTTGGTTTTGTTTTAGCATTTCTTTTAGAGCAAGAATATTTTAATATAAATAATAGTGTATTAACTTAATTTTTATTTAAATGTATTATTAAAATAGTACTAATAACACTAGAAATCATTGTTGTTGTGGCTACACTAGCACAGTAATGGAAGGAATATTCAACAGCACAAAAGGAGTAAATGTTTACTAGGAGCCTGTTTTTTGGTTTTTTTTTTTTTAATTGCAGTAACACATTTTTGCATCTGGTCATACATCTCCAATAGTCATAACAGATCAAAGAGCTCTGGACATTGAACACTGGTCACATAAACCATATGAATGAATTGGCAGGCAAAATAAATACATAAAACATAGTCATTTCAAAAACAATATCTACACACACACTATACTTACACAGATAAATACAGCCACACAAACTAGTTCACTCTGAAGCTGATCTGTAGCCTTATTTATTGATACACTCTCACTCACTCAAACACACACACACACACACACACACACACACCAACAAACACTCATGTAGTGACCACAACAGATTATCAATCCACCGTAGAACTGATCTCAAGGTTGTTCTCAAAATGCTGACTTCTCGAACACTAGTACGCACATATAGTACATACAGTCGATTAGTTTACATATACTAAATATTTCCAGCTCTGACACAGTAACTTCAAAACAAAACCAAATGAAACAAAAAGAACTGTCATATTTTGAACCTATGTACAATATCAAATAACACTGTGATCTATATGATGTCTTCGTGTGTTACCACAACACAATCACAAAGGAAGGGTTCAGTGTATGCACACTACGAACAGCACGGCTCATCTTCACTATATACACACACAATAACAGCTTTCTTTTATCCTACTTTCACATGATTCACATGTTGCATGATATAGATTCACTAGATATGTTCTGCATCCAGTAGCATATATACATTTTTTGTCATATATCAGATTTTTTTTTTTACATCTTCATGGCTTTGAGGAGATTGAAAGGGATATTCATGTAAACAAACAGCATACAGAAATATTACACAAAGCACAAGACTATATTTGATATTGGTTTGATATGAGGGGATGGCTGTGTGATCGCCATCCAGTTATCAGTATTGGGAGGGTGTCGTTTGGGTGGAGTTTGCTTGTAGTTGCCAAGGGAACATGCAGAGGGCATCAAGGGCCTCCATTTGAGAGGAACAGCATGGGCGTCCCGCTCTCCTGTGTTCTGTTACTCATAGAAACCACGATCTCTGCAGAGAGAAGGATGCAGCGTGAGGAGACGCTGACTGTTTGCTCTGTGCTGTGGGAGGGTGTACTGTATGCGGGTTGGTTTTGGGTTTCACCTCGGACCCCTGATGTTTGGGCACAGTCCAAATTTACAGACAAGCTCTGGCACACTGACTCTGTGACTTTGATGGCTGCCATCTGAAAGTCAATCATTACCAATATTGACTGTTTTTCTAAGAATAAAAGTCAACATGAATTTAGAACTAACCCTACTTTCTTTACTAATGTACACTCTTACTCTAATTGTGCATGATTGGTGCACACTGATCTAAATAAAAAACTTTTTGTGTTATCCTTAACATGCCTAATACTTTTTCCATTTCTATTCTTAAATGTCGGCATGAAGTGAAAACCCATGTTAGGCCTATTGATCTTGATCTTTGGGTGAAACATGGCTGATTTCTCAAATCATTTCTTCCGCTCAAACCCCGCCCCTTTCCTACAATCAAACTTTCTGTAGTTAAACAATAATAAAACTGAAGTTGTGATCACTGGCCAGAGCTTGAGTAAGTTGCGATAACTGCAAAGAGCTCCAGGAAAAATCCGATTGAGCTAGATAAGGTTTTTCTGAATATTTTCTCTGAATTTTTTCTCAAGCAGGTAGTGGGAAATTTGGGTGTTTATTTTGACACCAGTCTTAACTTTGAATATCATGTTAAGAAGTTGCACTCTAAAAAAAACGTACTGTATAAATTTAACGGAATTTTCCATATTTATTTTTTTTACAGGTGTTTTACCTGTATTTAGAAATTTGCATGTCATTGCGTTGTGTTTTAGGGTTAATGGAAAGTAAATAAATAAATATTTCCAAGGTGAGGCGGTTTTTGAGTTTTAATGATACAGAGAAGCTTAATCATGCATTTATTTCATTGTGTCTTGTAATGTCTTGTTTTCTTCTTTAAAGGTGTCCTAGATTCAAAAATTGAATTTACCTCGGCATAGCTGAATAACAAGAGTTCAGTACATGGAAATGACATACAGTGAGTCTCAAACTCCATTGTTTCCTCCTCCTTATATAAATCTCATTTGTTTAAAAGACCTCCGAAGAACAGGCGAATCTCAACATAACACCGACTGTTACGTAACAGTCGGGATCATTAATATGTACGCCCCCAATATTTGCATATGCCAGCCCATGTTCCCAACATTATGAAAGGCATTAGACAAGGGCAGAACGTCTGGATGTGCACAGGTGAATCATCAGACTAGGTAAGCAAGCAAGAACAATAGCGAAAAATGGCAGATGGAGCAATAATAACTGACATGATTCATGATAACATGATATTTTTAGTGATATTTGTAAATTGTCTTTCTAAATGTTTCGTTAGCATGTTGCTAATGTACTGTTAAATGTGGTTAAAGTTACCATCATTTCTTACTGTATCCACGGAGACAAGACTGTCGTTATTTTCATTTTTAAACACTTGCAGTCTGTATAATTCATAAACACAACTTCATTCTTTATAAATCTCTCCAACAGTGTGTAATGTTAGCTTTAGCCACGGAGCAAAACCTCAAACTCATTCAGAATCAAATGTAAACATCAAAATAAACACTGTACTTACGCGATTAGACATGCTGCATGACGAACACTTTGTAAAGATCCATTTTGAGGGTTATATTAGCTGTGTTAACTTTTTTTATGTTGTTTAAGGCAAGCGCGAGCTCTTGGGGCGTGGAGCACGAGATTTAAAGGGCCACACACCCTGAATCGGCGCATTTCTAATTATGCCCCAAAATAGGCAGTTAAAAAAATGAATTAAAAAAAATCTATGGGGTATTTTGAGCTGAAACTTCACAGACACATTCAGGGACACCTTAGACTTATATTACATCTTGTAAAAAAAAGTTCTAGGGCACCTTTAAATCATTTCACTTTATCACGTTTACAATTAGCACAGAATGCTGCAGCCAGACTCTTGACACAAACAAAGTTATTTAATCATAATGCACCTGTTTTAGCTTCTTAACATTGGTTACCTGTTCATTTTAGAGTTGATTTTAAGATTTTATTGTTGACATACAAAGCATTAAATGGTCTGGAGCTTTTGAGGCCTTATGGAACAGTGAGATGTCTTAGATTTTCTTTTAACAAATTGCTTGCTGTTCTAAGAACCAAATATAAAACTAAAAGAGATGGAGCATTTACAGTAAAGGCTCCAAAGTTATGGAATAATTTGCCAGTGGATCGTTCATATATTGTGTTTAGTTCTTCATGAATGTACTCTTAATGCTTGTGATCTTATATTGTGTAAAGCACTTTGTGTGTTGCGGTTATATAAATAAATAAAATTTATTTAGTGCTATATAAATAAAATTTTACTTACTTACTAATTAACTGCAAGCTTGCATTCATTTTGAGTGCAATGCCCACATCTCAAAATCCAATCAACAAACAAAGGATAGAACCAAGTCCTCTCTCATGCCATACACTCCAGTACACTTGGAGGTACTTCATAATATAGAAGAAAATACTTGATACTCCTTCTGTTTCTTCTCCACTTTAACTATCTGGTATATAATGCCCACTTTCATAGTAATTTCTGGTTTTGCTTAAGTAAAGTATTTGTTTAAGTAAAAGTTTTGGAACAATACTTAGTCAATATCAACGTCCTGTCATATTCATTAAATTTAGTCTCTGACCTTTCCTCTGTATCTATAGTTTTAGCTGATGAAACTAACATTTTATTTGATTAAATCAAATATTCACACAATTTTCTATATTCATTTAAACAAGCATCAACATATGAAAACTGGCCTTAATGAAAACTCAAACTACAGAAATAATTATATAATGTGCACAGTATTTTAACACATGTGGTGAATTCTTTTTTTCTTATTTCCTTTTTTTCTTGAACATCCTGTTTCAACTGAAAATGTGTCAGATTCTAGAAGTAAAATTATTTGTCAGCATTTCATGTTAACTTTCAGAATGAATCACTCGTACATGTAATCAGTGATGATTCACTGTGGAAAGGTCTGACCTCTACATACGCTAGGCAGGAACAAACACTAGCTTACACATAATCTACCATTCTAAAGTTTGGGGTCGGTAAGATTTTTTAATGTTTTAGAAGAAGTCTCTTTTTCTTAGCAAAGCTGCAATTATTTGATTAAAATGCAGTAAATTTAAATAGTAAAGTTGTGAAATAATATTACAATGTAAAATAACTTTCTCATTCTCATTTTAAAGTGTAATTTATTCCTGTGATGGCAAAGCTGAATTTTCAGCATCATTACTCCAGTCTTCAGTGTCACATGATCCTTCAGAAATCATTCTGATATGATGATTTGATGCTCAAGAAACATTTATTATTATTATCAATGTTAAAAACAGCTGTGTTGCTTAAAATTCTTGTGGAAACCATGATTTTCAGGATTCTTTTGTAAATAAAAAATTCAGAAGAACAGCATTTATTTAAAATATAAATATTTTGTAACATTGTACACTTCTTTACTGTCACTTCTAATCAATCCAATGCATCCTTGCTGAATAAAAGTAAAAAAAATCTTACTGACTCCAAACTTTTAAACTGTAGTGTATTAATGTTTAAAGCAGATATAAATGTACATGAACACAGAGATGAGATTCTAGCTTGTATGGAGTAGCTACAGGTTCTGTATCTATGTAGGATAAAACCAGGAATCAGGATATTTCAAAGCAACTACACTGATGGCTCTAAGTACAGCACACTTAGTTACCATAACACCCTTACCATCAGTTTTCATGGGTAGAGTTAAATTCGGATGTGATCGTTTTCATCCAGCCTGTCAGTTAACGAAATCAAACACAAAACCACCTTAATGCCTGTGTGACTCTCCATCAGGTTTGAGATCGAGTGAGTCTGTGGCAATACTGCTTTTAGAAGACATCATTGTGACAATAACGCAACATATTATTGTAATGGTAAATACTCACGCTCCCTCGGCTTTGAGTAGAGAGAGGAACTTGCTGACTCTGTACGCCTGATCCATCTGAGAAGAGAGTAAACACAACATGCTATAAATAAACGTCCATTTTCGCTTTGGTTCTCTGCATGTGTCTATGCCACGAGATGAAGCGTGCTCATGAGATTGCTAAAAAGTAGTTAAGATGAAGTGTGTGATGCTTCTGTGCACGAAACAGCTATAAAAAGCATAGAAAATAAATTGAATTATTTAGAACGTTGGAAACCGCTTGAGCTCATTAAATTTCTAGTCCACTCCACACCTCTGCAACATGAAGAGATAAAACAACAAAGCAAAGTGGCTAGGTTGATAGCTTCTAGTGGAAATAAATTCGAAAGATTTAATGGGTTTGGGTGACCTTTAATGCTTCACAATAGTATTTACAGACTTTGTCCTGCGTCGTTCTGAGGTAAACAACAGCACAGTCCACTGAAGCTTACCTGCAGAGACATCTCAATAAGCATGAGAAGCTTTTTAATGCCAATCCACACTCTCTTTCCTTTCACATTCTGGGCAATGGTGGTTCTCTCAGCATCTGTGAAGCTGCCCAGGAGCTTGTAAACAACAGAAAAAGGGTAAGTATGATAATGACATTTAATGGGAGTAAGTGAAGAAGGAACATTGTTGTGCCAGCATTTTTTGCAGTGTGGTTAAATAGCACCCTCTACTGGCTAATGCTGAAACGGCACTAGAATGCCGAAATAACAGCCTTTTCTTCTATTATATATATTATTATTTTTGCTGAAATGTATATTTATTTATTTATTTATATCTTCTTTTAGAGCACATTACCTCAGCATCAGTTGTTTTTTGCTTTAAAAATAAGCCCTGACATTCAATTCATCTCACCTCTAAGGCCTCAACCAGATGGTCCCCACTGGAGATATTTTGCACATGGATGGTGGTGCTGAATGCATCCAGCATCTCCATCTCCTGCAGCACGTCTTTACGGCTGGTGGTACCGATGATCAGCAGCTTACGGCCCTTCAGATGAAAAGAAGAACAAGCTTATAATACGCAGATAAATGCATTCAAAGACAGAAAAAAAGAGTTATACACATTTACAAATGCACATAAATGATCCATATATGAAAGCATTTGAATTTACATGAGGTGGAATCTTCTTTAGCAAAACCAACAGGGCCTGAAGAACCAGGTTGGAGAATCGAGGACCAATCGGCACGTAATCTGTTTCATAACACACAATTAATAGTATACCATTAATAGTGTAACAGTGTAATAACATTAAAAAGTGTCTTTGAATTCATTTCAGCAAGTAATAAATCATTTTTAAAACCAGGGATCTTCCCCACTTCACCACACAAGTGCATAGTCATATAATTGTGAATTAGTTTAATCTAATGCATTTTATTGTGGGAGGGACAATAAAACATTTGCTTTTTAAAGGACTAGTTCATTCAAAAATGAAATTTCTGTCATTAATTACTCATCGTCATGTCGTTCCACACCTGTAAGATCTTTGTTCATCTTCAGAACACAAATTAAGATATTTTTGATGAAATCCGAGAAGTTTTTGTTTTGTAATTACCACATTCAAGGTACAAAGAAGTATTAAAGACAATGTTATGGGGGATCAAAAAAACTTCTCGTATTTCATCAAAAATATCTTAATTTCGAAGATGAACGAAGGTCTTACGGGTGTGGAACAACATGACGATGAGTAATTAATGACAAAATTTTCAGTTTTGGGTGAACTAACCCTTTAACTTTAGTTGAAGTTCAGTTAAAACTGTATATTTATTCTTCATCAAAACGGAACAATAATTGGCAGTTTTCTCTGCTGAAGACCCCTACTTTAAACAAACAGAATCTACTAATTTAAATAAAAAAGTCAAACCTAACAGACGCTCAATGTCATCAACCACAACACAGCTGAGCTGAGACTTGTAAGCATCGTCAAAGACCTGAGAAGACATTTTTAACAATAATTAACCATTTGAACATTTCTGTGGGCAATGCAATAGCTTTGCCTTTGAGAAGTCTGATAAAAATGTGAATACATTATATATTGTTAATATATAATTATATTACAATTTATAAGCATATGTTACCACTAACCTTCTTGATTGCCTGGCATTTGGAGATCTCTGAGAAGCCAATCATCTTGTCTGGAGAGCAGATCTTAATGAATGGGAACTGCGAGTCCTCTGAGATTTTGGCGGCCAGGGCTGTTTTTCCACTATGAGGAGGTCCTGATGCCAAAAACAGGATGTGTCAGGACTGAATAGTCTGAAATAGTTTACAGCTGGGTAATACAGAGGTTATCCCACCTAATAGGGAATGTTCCCACAACTTTAACATTTTGAAAAGATTATGTACATGTTAGAACAAAACTTTCTCTTATATATATATATATATATATATGGCCTTTTTTGGATAGGACAGTATTCAGAACAGACAGGAAAGCACAGAATGGACAGAGGGGAACAGGACTGACAAAGGACCTCGAGCCAGGAATTAAACTCATTTTTGTAATATTAGCATAAAACATTGTGAGAACAACATACTCAGAATGTCCTTATGATGTTATTAAAGGATTAGTTCTCTTCTGAATTAAAATGTCCTGATAATTTACTCACCCCCATGTCATCCAAGATGTTCATGTCTTTCTTTCTTCAGTCGAAAAGAAATGAAGGTTTTTGATGAAAAAATTCCAGGATTTTTCTCCATATAGTGGACTTCAACAGCTACCAATGGGTTGAAGGTCAAAATTGCAGTTTCAGTGTAGCGTCAAAGGGCTCTACATGATCCCAGCAAAGGAATAAGGGTCTTATCTAGCGAAACGGTCATTCATTTTCTTAAAAAAAAAAAAATTATATACTTTTTAACCACTATGCTCGTTTTGCACTAGCGTCCACGACTTTACGTAATCAGATTGGAAAGGTCACATGTGATGTAGACAGAAGTACCAACGTAGCGCTTACAAAGTGAACTTGCAAAGACTAAGTCAAACCCCCTTTACAAAAAAAAAAAAAGGCAAAACAACAATGTCGGATGATTTTGAAGTCAGAGAATAAAATGAGTTGACGCATGACCAGCGTTATTACGTAATGCGTGAAGTCGTGGATGCTAGTGCAAGACGAGCATTTGTGGTTAAAAAGTATATAACTGTTTTTGTTGTTGTTGTTGTTTTAAATGACCGAACGTTTCTCTAGATAAAACCCTTATTCCTCGGCTGGGATCGTGTAGAGCCCTTTGAAGCTGCACTGAAACTGCAATTTGGACCTTCAAACAGTTGAAGTCCATTATATGGAGAAAAATCCTGGAATGTTTTCCTCAGAAATCTTAATTTCTTTTCGACTGAAGAAAGAAAGACATAAAAAACTAAGTAAACTAAAACTTTAATATCTGCTGAATATTTTCGTAATGTTAGCATAAAATGTTGAAACATCATAACAACATTCATGTGTTCTCATAATGTTGAGAGTAAACATTCTTGGAACTTTGTTAAGATATTGATATTTGCTGAATGTTTTTGTAATGTTAGCATAAAACATTGTGAGAACAACATTTACAAAACATCCTTACTATATTATTTCTACTTGATGAACATTCAACATATGTTCCATGTTAAAAATGAAAAGTCACCCTCAAGAAGCACAGACACCAGTGGGGTGCGGTCACTGTTCTTAGTCTGCTGCACCAGCAGCTCTCCATCCTCCAGCACTCGGGTCACTGGATCACCCCACTTAATGATGCCGTTCATGATGTAACAGGAATAGTCTTCTTGGTTAGTGCCAAAAGCCTAAAAAAAAATGACAAAAAAATGACAAAAAATGGGGGAAAAATGACATCTCTGAACTCTGAAATCATTCTGCTCATGAAAACAATCAATTATTCAACAAGGCAGATACTTACAGGTTTAATGTCGTTATTCAAGGACGCCATGAAATCTGTTCGAGTGACCTGTAGCTTTTCTGCGCGCTCCATGTCCACCTCTACAGTAGATGTTGCCTGGAATACAGTTCAACATGGGTTTAGATCTTTCAAATGAGGAATTATGAAAATACATCCCGGATAAGGAATGCACAGATCATTATACAGTCCTCTGTACCTTAATGTGGCGGTTCATGGCAGTAGACTGGGCAGCTCTGACCAGGCCCTCCAGCTCAGCTCCACTGTAGTTCTTGGTCTCAGCAGCTAGTTCTTTAACATCCACATCACCAGCCAGGAGGTTAAACTCTCGCATCTTAGATGTGTGGATGTTCAGAATCTGAACACGGCCCTTCTCGTCTGGCAAACCTGGGTGATGAGACAGACAAATAGGTGAGAATAAACAAAGATGGAGATTGTCCAATATTTCTTTTTGAACAAAGGGCAAGTCTTTGAGGTCCTACCAATTTCCATCTTTACTTCAAATCGGCCAGGTCTCATCAAAGCTTCATCTATAAGGTCAGGCCTGTTAGTCATGCCTTTCAGATAAAAATAAAAGCACAGATTTAAAAAAACATCAGATAATTAGGATATAAGAGATTAAAACACTTTTATTAACATAATAAAAACTTAATAGTAATCTAATAATAATAATAATATAATTATTATTATTATTATTATTATTAAAAGTCACAATAGATTTGCCATAAACTTTATTATTATTATTTTAAAATATTAAAAAGTTTTTAAATAATTAAAAAAATATTTTAATAATTTAACAATTATTATAAAACTAAAGAAATTGTTTTTGGACAGAATTTTTTTGTTTTTTTAGTTTATGGCAAAATTCACATCAGTTAACTTTTTATTCAACTTTAATTTTAATAATAATAATCTATTATTATTATTATTAAATTAAATACATTGTTTTTGGACAGTAATAAATAATTTCTTTCAAAACTTACTAGTTTTTCCATAAACTTTAACTTTAATAATAATAATAACAATAACAATAATAACAATTATTATTATTATTATTATTATTATTATTATTATTATTATTATTAATATAGTATTATAGCTCATTATAATTTTTTTGGACAGTAATCAATGATTTCTTTTATATATAACATCTGATTTGCAATAAACCTTATTATTATTATTATTATTATCATTATTATTATTATTATTATTATTATAAAATATAAAAAACCTTTTAAATAATTAATTTTTTTGAATAATTTAACAATTATTATAAAACTAAAGAAATTGGTTTTGGACAGTAATCTTTTTTTAGTTTATGGCAAAATTCACATCAGTTAACTTATTATTCAACTTTAATTTTAATAATAATAATTCTATTATTATTATTATTATTATTATTATTAAATTAAATACATTGTTTTTGGACAGTAATAAATAATTTCTTTCAAAACTCATAAACTTTAACTTTAATAATAATAACAATAATAATAACAATAATAACAATTATTATTATTATTATTATTATTTAATGTAGTATTATATTTCATTATAATTTTTTGGACAGTAATCAATTATTTTTTATATATAACATTTGATTTGCAATAAAACGTATTATTATTATTATTATTATTATTATTATAAAATATAAAAAACTTTTTAAATAATTTAAAAATATTTTTTAATAATTTAACAATTATTATAAAACTAAAGAAATTGTTTTCAGACAGTAATCGATCATTTCTTTCAAAACTCACATCAGTTTTACCATAAACTTTAACTTTCATAATAATATTTATTATTATTATTATTATTAAAATTAAAGAAATTGTTTTTAGACAGTAATCATTTCTTTCAAAACTCACATCAGTCTTGCCATAAACTTTAACTTAAATAATAACAAAAATAACAATTATTAATTTAATAATAATAATAATAAAAATTATTATTATTATTATTATTATTATTATTATTTAATATAGCATTATAGTTAATTATCATTTTTGGACAGTAATCAATCATTTCTTTCACAAGTAACGCCACATTTTAAATAAACTGATATTTAGTATTGAATGTTTTTCACAGTGATAGATTTAGAGTTCCAGAGAGTTCAACTAAATACTGCAAACTGAACAGCTGCTGCTCTTTACCGATGACGAGGATGTTGTTGAGCTGCTCTACTCCATCGATCTTTGACAGGAGCTGGTTGACCACAGTGTCGTGCACACCTGTGCTGCCTGCACTTGTACCACGCTGCTTACAGATAGCATCCAGTTCATCAAAGATGATGATGTGCAGACCACTGTTAGCACCCAGCTGCACACAAAAACAGACATATAGTAAAGACAGAGAAGATAGCGTAATTTACTATAGTACGATAATGTCTATGCGTTTGAGAGCGCAGTTTGTTGTCTCACCCTTTTCTGTTCCTCCTCAGCATCTGCGAATAGTTTCCTAATGTTGGCCTCAGATTCACCCACGTACTTGTTGAGGATTTCTGGACCGTTGACTATCTTTGGCTCTCTGGCATTCAGCATCTTACCGATCTGCCTGGCCATCAGTGTTTTACCACAGCCAGGAGGACCAAAGAGCAGGATGCCTTTCACATGCTTACAACCTGCGGAGGAAAAAAAACTAATTTACAATAGACACTCCCCGAAACACATTATCCACAATCACTAATGCATTTGTTATTATTACAAACATCAAAGGAGTGTTCTGGTGAATGGATGCTTTTTAGAAGATAACACTAAAAAGACAGCACATACCCATCTGCTCCACGATGTCTGGAGGAAAGACTCGAGAGGCGAAGGCCCTGCGGAAGATATCGGAGAACTCCTTGTCTAGACCACCGATGCCCATTTTCTCGAAGTTCCATTCAGGGTTAATGATCGTCTGACGGGCTTCTTTGGTCTTGGCCTTGCCTGGTGAGCAGGAAGACAACAAGTAAGATTTAGCACCGAGTTACAAGGCTGTTTATATGACACTGATAAGAAACTCATATTCAAGTGTGATAAAACTCACCAACTAGAGTAAGACATGAACTCTCTGATTTTTCAAAGACCACTTGACTGTTTCCAACCAACAGACCGATCTCAATCTATGAAGTTAGATGTCGAAACAAAGGATAATTAACCGTGTATCCAATTTACTTGAATGTTATCTTCTATATTTTCTTTTTGTTCTCTTTCCAGTACCTTTTGTTTTTTGCCAGATGCTGGTTCCCCTTTCAGTATGCTGGAGTCCATAGCCTCAATGTCTTTGATTACTAGGCCAAAGAGTTTGTCACAGAAACTGAAGACCAACTATGACAGGAAAATCGCAATTAGCTTGTATAATTAAACATCATATACCCTTTATTCAGTTTTTGTGATGTGATTCTGACCTGCTGCCCCACAGAGAAACCCTGATTGTTGAAATGCTGGATAAACTCGGCAGCCATTTTGTCTGAGTCGTAAGGACTGGAGTCGGTGCTCTTCTTCTGAAGGAAGTCAATCTCAATAGTCATGGAACCAATGCATTGCTTGGATTTGTCGAAGTTATAGTTGGCCACTGAAATGAGGAAAAAAGTTTTCGATGATTTGATCATCTAAACATTGTTTATTTGTTGCAAATGTTTCTCTGAAGCAACGTACACACCTTCTATTTCTTGTCCAATGGACAGGCCTGCCCATTTCCTCTTTAAGAATAAGTTAGAAGAGAATGAATAACATAAAATTTCAAGAGGTCCATAAAAATACAAGCAAACTATCTGATTATCTGTACTTAAAGGAATAGTTTATACTCAAAAATGAAAATTCTGTCATCATTTACACGCCCTCATGTTGTTCCAATCCTGTATGAATTTCTATCTCCTGTAAAAGATATTATGAAAAATGTTTTTGTTCATACAAATCAATGGACATCAAAACGGGCTGGTTACCAGTTTTCTTTAAAATATCTTCTGTTATGTTCCACCGAAGAATGAAAGTCATACAGTTTTTGGAACTGCATGAGTGATGTGACTTGAGTAAATGATGACAGAATTTTCATTTTTAGCTGAACTATCCATTTTAATCTGTTTGGTTAGTTGTTCTTTGGGATAAAATGCTGTATTTGGAGTGTTTGTTGCTGTGTTTGTGTCACAAGTAAAAGATCTTGACAGGAATCCTGCACCTGTGGCAAACTGAAAGCGATGGTTCCAGGAACCACAGAGTGGTGACTCCTCACTGTGAACACAAACTTGTGGGTGGGTGTTGTCCTCACAGTCACATGCCTGGAGAGAGATGCAGACAAGATTCAACTTCTACAGCAATGCAAAAAAAACCATGATGTTAACTATGGTGACTTTACACCCAGAAGCATCATTTGAACCTGTAAAAAGGCAGTTTTCCAGTCAAGTACACCGCACGTTTACAATTGCACCAATCCTTAGACACCATAATCTGAGATTATCGTGGGATTATATGTGTGAACGACTGACGATGCTTCTTTTTTAGTAGGGTTACGTCACATGTCAATTCATTCAGTTAAAGCACAGGTTAATCCTAATCATAATCATGGATAATATATAATATATGATAGTTTAATTCTTTGACCATTTTCTTTATTGATATTTCAACAAAAACATTAATAACAACAACAAAATGATAATAATATGCAAAAGAAATACAGTAAACGTCAATTTACATCACACATTAACATCAATATGCCAACACAAACCCACACAAATCACCCCTCATGCTGTGATATTCTTGGACATGAGGCATCAGCAGGAGGCAATGCAGCTGACTCTGTCAGCCTGAGTTAATGTCTGGACTGATTCAGCATCACAAGGACAGACACAGTTGAAGCCTAAAGAAAATCATCAGCTCTGCTTCTGGGGTATTCATTATATGTATGAAACTCTCTCTACAGCGTTAGATGTGCCCATATAATAAGTCCTCAAACAGATATTGAGTACTTCATGTTGCATAAGATTGATAAGTATCCACAACTTAAAGGAAATGCTTGGGGGTTTGTGACAGAGATGATTTATTTATTTATTTATTTGCTCCTGGAGTTTATTTTTAGGAGCATTTTCACCCCTATAAGGCATGTTTAAGCATATATTTCAACTAAACCCATAAAAATAATCCACGAGAATATAATGCTATTATCACATATACAGTCAACTATAGAATTATTGGCACCCTTGGTAAATATGAGCGAAGATGGCTGTGAATCTGCATTGTTTATCCTTTTGATCTTTCATTTACAAAATTCACAAAATTCTAACCTTTTATTGAAGTAAAACAGTTGAAAGTGGGGGGAAACTCACATTATGAAATAAATGTTTTTCTACATTGCATGCAGGCCACAATTACTGGCACCCCTAGAAATTCATATGAGTATGAAGTATATTCTCATTCATATTTGCATTTTTAGCCCACCAAGGTGACTAGGAGCATGAAATTGTCCATGTCTTCTTGTTTGTCCATGACTTCCTGTTGCACAGGAGTATAAACATGAGGAAACACAAAGGCCAGATTCCCTTAATCATTCATCACAATGAGTAAAACCAAAGAATATAGTTCTGATGTGCAGCAAAAGATTGTTGAGCTTCACAAAATAGAAAATGGCTGTTAGAAAATAGCTAAAGCATTGAAAATCCCCATTTCCATTATCAGGGCAATAATT